>NC_062544.1:78846765-79152892 GCF_016906955.1 Phacochoerus africanus | reverse complement strand
AGGTGAAACAAAACACAAGACGTAGAGCATCCAAAGTATCACTCAGAAAGATTAGGAATCTCAATTGAAAAGGTACTCTAACCAATAGTGGAACAATGGGTTTCAAAGCAAAATACTGTAGATGTCAATTCAACAGGGTTTATGGACCTAAAAATTCTGACAGACTTAGCTTTGCAGGCAGTGTTCACCACTGAAACAACTCTTCAAATATGTACATCCACATGTTCTAAATCAAATACACACTAATAAACACTTTTCTCCATATTCTGGTGTCATCAGCTCCAACTAGTGAACCTTCTGAAAACAATTTCAAGTGAACACAATTCACTTTTCCTGTTTCTTATCCATCCTGCTTTAGTTAATCTGGGTGTTCAGGCAAGTCTATTATCAGTTTAAGAGATCACAATGGACCTATTTGCAGCTACATATAACCTGGGTACTCGGATACAGGAGCAGATATGCTTTCACATACCCCAAATAATGCTTTACAATTGAAAATGCTACTCCATCCAAGTAATTTAGTCTAACAACAAGAGGTGCAATGATTTCCATTTAAAGGTTATCACTGTTGGACGAAGAGAAGAATAATGTTAAAAGACTAATGGCAGGAGGCTCCAACAGGAAACATTCCAACTACAAATTAAACTCACTAGGATAAAATATTTTAGGGAAATGAATTCTAGGATGTTTTAATTCATTTTGGCAGCAGGTGGTTAGGAGACCACCTAAGTCATGTTCCTAGTTCCTAGGTAGAGAGGCTACTGACCCTAACATGAGGAATCCCTGCCCCATGTCCATGTGTGAGAGGTCATGTGACTAGTTCTCACCAATGGACTCAGGGGTGATGATGCAACTGACAGTGCAGCTGACAATGCAATTGATGATGAGGCCTTAGGGGATGACAGGGCTCTCAAGAGAGGAGCTCGGTGCTTAATTACTGTACAGAGGGAAAGTAGGAGGCAACCCCTGACCAGCATCCACCACCTCCATCTGTTGCATGAACGAGAACAAACGGCTATTGTGTTTAAGTCACTATAAGGTTGGTGTTTACTTGCCACAGCAACAATTGTTTCCTTAACTAAGATACCTCTCTAAAAATGGAGCGCATCCAAACCACAGTATAGAACAAGATGGCAGGAAAGAAAACATGATGCATCTGTAAGAAATAAAAGTCATCTTAAAAGGCCTTATTCATGTTTCTTTCACCCACGTATTCACACACTCACAGGTACACATACTTTTTTTTAAAATTTATTTTGTGGTCAAGTGCTTAAGTTTTGTTTTCAACCAACCCTGAATTGAATAATCACTCTACCTATGGATGTGAAATATTTTCAAACATCCATGGTTGATATTGGAGGAGCGATCCTATATCCTGCCATCATATATTAGCAAACAATGCAAGTTACATCAAAATGCTCTCTCTTTCATTTCCAGGACCTGCAACTCTGGATCATTTAGAGAAAAGAACCAAATTGAAAGACAGTGACATGGTATCTCCTCATTTCCAGCAAGTTGACTAAATGCAAAGCCTTCCTTTGGTGGACAATTACACATAATTTGCATTCAGGGCAGAGGTTCACTTTGTGAAAAGCATTTCAAGCACAAACCAGGCCATTTAGGACACCTTCTGGACATATTAAATCAGGTCGGTTACAATTCCTTTCGAACATCTAACTGAATGTTCCAACTCCACTGCCAGGTTTGTAAGAAGATAAACACCACGATTTCCTTTCACTGGCAACTCAAGCCCAGCCCCAGGAAGCTTCGAGCAAGGTACCTGACACTGCTCATGCTGCCTGTCTCCGATCCAAGCTTGCATCGCTCCAGTTGGCTGGCAACGATTTGGCGTTCTGCCTCCAGCTCTCGGGTCAGCCTTTCAAACTGTAATTCCTGAAATAAAACAACCAAAAGATCAATTCTATGAGCTAGACCAAAAGTTTGAATTCAGACCAAAAAGACGCATGGTCAAGGGGAAAATTAGGATTTCTCAAGATGTCAAATTTGAGAAGCAGAGGTTGCTGAGGTGGATTTGAAGGAGAAGGTCAGACAGACCTGAGTTCATATCATATTCCCAGGACCTGCCAGCTACAGGGCCTTGAATAAGTTATACAGGCTTCCTAAGGATCAGTTTCAACATCTGTAAAATGGGTTTACAATACTTATTTCATTAGGTTGAGGTGAAGATTAAATGAGACACTGACCATGAAAAATAAGCCCATGCTAATTTGCCAAATGCTCCACTGTCAAAAATGCTAACCATTTTCTGAACTTCATGAGAGTCATAATCTTTTGGCAATAGTTAACATCAGAGCTCACTGATAACAAATCACCATACCAAATATAATAATAATGACAAAGTTTGAAACAGTGTGAGAATTACACAGAGACACACAGCAAATTCTGTTGAAAAAATGGAACCAAAAGACTTGCTCAACACAGGGTTACCCCAAACTTTCAACTTGTAAAAAATGTAGTATCTGTGAAGTGCAATAAAACAAGGTATGTCTGTATACTTTATCTTAAATATATCTGTGTAACAGGAAACCAACTCATAGTTTTGAGTTGATAACATCTGAAAAACACTAACACTTAACAATTATACAGAACTCCTCAGTAGTAAATGGAAATCCATTACTCGTATTGTCTAAAGGACTTTAATTTGTTGCATGTTTGCATACCTTACAAGGCTCCAATATGGCAAGACAGTGAAGCAAACTGAGGATTTATAAATCCTGTTGAGCTTCTGCTAGGACAGACACTCCTCCTGGGTGGCTGAAGGCTATGGCCCCACTATGTGTTTTCTTCATATAAATTTTATGGAAGGGATATGTTAAAAGACACCTTTTCATGCAAGCTGCCTTCCAAACATAGTCATAATATACACAGCTCTTCATCACTTTGTGTAGATCTCTCTAGATCCATCTAAAATCATTTTCCTTCTGTCTGGAAGACTTTTTTTTAATATTTCCTGCAATGTTGTGTCTTCAGTAATGAATTCTTTCCAATTTACATGCCCAATACAGTTTTCATTTTGTCCTAATTTTTAAAAGATATTTTTGCTCCACTGCCCTCTCTTGTATCTTTTACTTTCTTTTTTCTTTTCTTTTTTTTTGTCTTCTTGTCTTTTTAGGGCCGTACTCTCGGCATATGGAGGTTCCCAGGCTCAGAGCTGTTGCTGCCGGCCTACGCCACAGCCACAGCAACGCCAGATCTGAGCCACATCTTCAACCTACACCACAGCTCATGGAATGCCAGATCCTTAACCCACTGAGCAAGGCCGGGGATTGAACTCACAACCTCATGGTTCCTAGCTGGATTCGTTTCCACGACGGGCACTCCCTGCATTTACTTTTTCTAATAAAACAAACCAAAAAAAACCCATGGTATTCCTTATCTTCATTTCTTTGTATATATGGTGCCTTTTTTCTCTTCCTCCTTTTAAGATTTTCTCTTTATCACCATTGCCGAACAACTTGATTTTAAAAGTTCTTTGGGTATAGTTTGCTTCAAGTTTCTTATGCTAGGGGTTCACTGGACTTTTTGGATCTGTGGACTTATAGCTTCCATCAAATCTGGAAAATCTTCAGGCATCCATTCCTCAAAATTTTTTTTTCTTCCCCATCATCTTCTGTCCTTTGGTGACTACAATTATGTGTACATTAGGTCTCTCAAAATTGTCCCATAGCTCATGGATTCCTTTTTCCATTTAAAAAAATTTTTTTCCTCTCCTTTGTGTTTCATTTTGTTTACTTTCTATTGCTGTCTTCGAGTTAAGCCATCTTTCCCTCCACAATGTCTAATCTACCATCAGGCCCATGGAGTACATTTTTATCTCAGACACTGATGAATCAAACATTTCTATTAGTTTCATTTGAATCTTTTTTTATATTTTCCATATCTTTATTTAACTTTCTGAGCATATGGAATACACATATAAAAATTGTTTAAATGTCCTGATAAGCTAATTCTAGCATCTGTATCAGTTTCAACTGATTGACTTTTCTGCTTGGCCTGGGCCCAGTTCCTTGATTGAACACAAAATATATTGAATTTTATCTTCTGTACTGGGTATCTTCATATTCCTACAAATATCTTAAGCTCTGTTCTGGGGCACAGTTAAGCTACTTGGAAATAATTTGAGAGATCTGAGTCTTATATTTGAAGCTTGTTAAGGAAACAGAACATCATTTAGTCCTAGGCTAATTATGCTACCTAGGCAGACCCTTCTGAGAATTCTACTCAGTGGCTGGTGAATTGCAGGTTTCCCAATGTGGCTGGTGGGGGTAAGCAAATATTCTTGATCCCACAGCGGGGAGCAGAGGGGACTCGCATCCTTTTGGAGAGTTCTTCCCCAGCCCCCTGCTGGTTCCCTTACACACACACACACACACACACACACACACACACACACACACACACACACGGGCTGCTCAGTTCTATGCTGAACAGTTGAAAGAGACCCTCTGCAGATCTCAAAGGTCCTCTTTCTGAGCAACTGCCTTTCATTTTGCCTTGCAAACTTCGGCCACCTTTACATCCCTGGACTCTCAGGACTATCTTCCCAAATCAGAGTGTCCTCTGACTCTGCCTGGGCCCCCCTTTCTCCACTGTTGTGGAAAAACACTTTCAGGGCTGTGAACTGGGGCAACTGTATGGCTCACCTTACTTGCTTTGTGTCTGTTAAGAAGCACTGTCTTAGAGTTCCTGCTGTGGCTCAACAGCTTAAGGACCGAACATTGTCCCTGTGAGGATGTGGGTTCTATCTCTGGCTTCGCTCAGTGGCTTAAGGATCTGTGCCCCAAGTTGCAGTGTAGGTCGCAGATGTGGCTCAGATCTGGTGTTGCTGTGGTTGTGGTGTAGACCAACAGCTGCAGCTCCAATTCGACCCCTAGCCTGTAACTTCCATATGCTGCAGGTGCAGTCATAAAAACAAAAAAATAAAAGAACCACTGTCCTTCACTGCCTAAAAAGTCCAGTATCTTGAAAACCAGGGTTTCCTATTTTTGTATTTGGTTTATTGTTATTTCTGGGCACTGCTACTATCTTTTCTGAAAGCTGAAAAGTTTTAAAGAATTAACTAGTTTTCCCCCATGTTTGATGGGCAAATGCTTGTTTTCCACTGTATTTAAAAATTCATACTAAATGCACTACCAAGCAGCTAAGTACTTAAAATTTTACCCATTTTTTAAAATTTATTCACTGTGAACAGTATTAAAAATAGAAGCTATTAGGTTACTTGTTTATTTTGTTTACATGAGGACTTTTTACTGAGTTGGTATTTTCTTTATTAAAGAAATTGAATCAATGTTTCCACTGATTGATTGATTGATTGATTGATTGATTTTAAGGGTCACACCCATGGCACATGGATGTTCCCAGCCTAGGTGTCGAATCGGATCTGTAGCTGCCAGCCTATGCCACAGTGCCACAGCCACAGCAACTACAGATCCAAGCCAGGTCTGCAACCTATACCTACACTGCTCATGTCAATGCCAGATCCTTTACCCACTGAGTGAGGCCAGGGATTGAACTTGTGTCCTCATGGATACTAGTCAGATTCGTTTCCACTAAGCCAGGACAGGAACTTCTCAATGTGCTCCCTTTTAAAATGTCCATTCAATAAATGTTCACTTTGTCATTGCATATATTAAACAAGCAAGCAATTAAGTGAATTTTTCCCTCTGTGTTTCACTGAGTAGTATGCAGTAAATGTCAAGGTCTTCCAGGAGCAAGGAAGTTTCTGCATCTAAAATCCTAATTTTTATTAATAAAATAACACAAAACATAATCAAAGTGGAAGCAAAAATATTTATTAAGCACTTACTATTGGATGTATAATTATCGGGACAGTATATAAGGAGGAAATTTTTCCTGCTTGGTTTTCACTGTATCTAGTATGTAGAATAGCCCTGACACATAGTAGGTACTTAATAAACAGCTGTTAAATAAATGCATCTGCACTAAGTGCTCAACACATATCACCTTGTATAAACATCATAAAACTGCATTTCCTAGCTTCTGGTTTTTTTTATCATACTTCACAAAGATGTGAAGGTAATTAAGATGAAAGGAGTAGGCTTGGCCAGGAAAGAAATTATTCCTTCCAAAGCAGGAAAGAGAATGAGATCAAGGATGATGTTTTAGGAGATCCGGACATAGAGAAGGGGAATATTTAATGAACTGATTAGTACTAATGGCCTAAATATTCCCAATACTGTCAATTATTTTGTCTCAGAGACCACAGCAGTCCATTAATGTTGAGACATATGACGTCAGTGTAAACTGTGAAGTTCATTAACATTCATACTGACTCATTATTTACATAATTTTCATTTGTATGAATTCTAGAGATTGGCTTCTGAAATGCTTTACCACAGTGTCACAAGAGAGTCATTATAATTATAGTCATTTTCTACCTTACCCCAACCCAAGGGTCTAAGACTCACAGGGAGTGTTGTTTTTGCCACAGCACATCTTTGGGGTTGAAACTCTCAGGACCTAAGCTGGTATTATGCTTGGAACGGAAAACTCTAAGGTCCATAAAGTTTGGAACCAGCAGAGCTGCAACTGAGGTTCTCAAATGTGGAGCACTCCTGCGGCCTAAGGGCATCTGTAATATCCTGCAGGGCATCGTGACAACAATGAATAAGCCTCTCTTCCAATGAGAGACACTTACACTGTGGAGTGGGTGAAAAGATGACCTTCCCCAGTACTAACTCAGTTGCATCTTTGGAGGGAGAACAGACCTCTCAGAGCTGAATAATTCCTGGGTATCTCAGAGACACTGAGATGAAAGAGAATTCAAGAGATGGATGTTGCTAATAAGGCCAGGGGTTACCCAAGAAATCAACTGGAAAGAATAAAAGTATGTAGATATATTTACAGTGAAACTTATAATATTGGTTGTAGCTGAGTATGTGCTATTAAATTAACTAAGTGAAGGTGAGACTGCAAAGAGGAGAAGGTTATTTGGATTTGGAGAGTAGAAGGAATAGGAGAAGCCAGCAAAATAAACACAGGGATAATCATGAGGCAGAGGACCATGAAGAAGTGGTAATATAAAGCAGGCCATAAAAAGTGATATGAAGAGTTCCCATCGTGGTGCAGTGGTTAAAGAATCCGACTAGGAACCATGAGGTTTCGGGTTCTATCCCTGACCTTGCTCAGTGGGTTAAGGATCCGACGTTGCCGTGAGCTGTGGTGTAGGTTGCAGACTTGCTCGGATCCCAAGCTGCTGTGGCTCTGGTGTAGGCCAGCAGCTACAGCTCTGATTCAACCCCCATCCTGGGAACCTCCATATGCCGCGGGAGCGGCCTAAGAAATGGAAAAAAAAAAGACAAAAAAAAGCGATATGATACCAAAAACATGTAAACAAGAGCAAAAATAGACAGATAGAACTACACTGCACTAAAAAGCTCCCTTTCTGTTTAGTAAAGGAAACAGCCAACAGAGTAAAAAGGCAACCTATGGAATAGAAGAAAATATTTACAGGGTTAATTTCTAAAATAGATAAGGAACTCTTACAAGTCAATAGAGAAAGAAAAAGGAAGGAACCAATTAGGAAAAGGCAGAGCACTTGAATAGAAGACAAATGAATGCCCAACAGGTATGTAAAAGGGCACTGGGTATCACTAATAATCAAGGAAGGTCAAATCAAAACCGCAATAAGATATCACCTAATACCTGCTAGGATGGCTATTATCAAAGATAAAAAGATAATGAGTATTAGTGAGAATGTGGAGAAAATGTACACTGTTGATGGAAATGTAAAATGGTGCTGAAACCATGTAAAACAGTATGAAGCGTCCTTAAAAAACGAAAACTAGAGCTACCATATGGCCCCAGCAATCCAGGACCCAGGGAAGATATGCACTCCCATGTTCTTTGCAGCATCATTAACTACAGCCAAGATATAGAAACAATTCACAGGTCCAACAGACAAATGGATGAAGAAAATGTGGGTACACATACCATGAAACATTCGGCTTTAGAAAGGAAGGAAATTGTACTATGTGTGACTACATAGACAGACCTGGAAGATGTTATATTAAATGAAATAACTCAATTACAAAAAAAGACAAAAATTGTGTGATTTCACTTATATAAGATTATCTGAAAGAATCAAACTTATAAGTAGCCAAAACTAGAATGGCGGCTGCCAGGGGCTAGGGGGTGGGGTAAATGGGGAGTTATTCAAGGGTATAGTTTCATTTATACAGAATGATCAGTCTTGAGATCTGCTATATAACATAGTACCTACATTTAATGATAGAGCTGTACACTTAAAATTTTGTAAGAAAGGGTATCTCAGTGTCCCTATCATTGCCCCCACACACACCCCAAGAAAGTAAAGGGACATAATGGAACTTTTTGGAGATGATGATTATGTTTATACATTTATTACCCTGATTAAGGTGATGACATATATATATATATATATATATATATATATATATATATATATGAATTGCTTTGCTGTACACCTGAAATTAACACATTATAAATCAACTACACTTCAATTAAAAAAAAAAAGAACAGTGGGCAGATTAGAGAGGGCATCCTACTGTAAAGGAAGTTTTAAAAAAAAGCAGTATAAGAGAACCTTAGCCTCCCCTTATGTGGTAATTATTTTGCTTTCGAGTTCATAAAAATTTATAGAAATAGCAGATATATGATACTACAGTTTATTAAAATTTACTAAGAGTCAGATTTAAATGATTTTCACTCCCAGAATAGCACCTCGTTGAGTCACATAATAGATAAGGATTATTATAAGAAAAATTACCATAGAGTTTTATAACTTTTTCCTAAAAAGGCTAAATTAATAATTAATCTGGTTTAATTAAATGGAGTTTATTAAATGGTTTTAAATGGATTAAAAACATATAAAATCCCTTGTGGGGGGGCTGAGCTAACTCAGTATGAAAACTGAAATCAGAAAACACTTACTCATAGTGTTGTTAATTCCTTCAAAAATATTTTATTTCTCATGGTCACACAGTATCAACTGGGATTCTACAAGTGAGGTTTGGGAAAGTGGAAAGATATAGATTGAACAGTGAATTTAAGTACCACTAGATTTGCTGTGATTTTAGTCACATGAGAAGGTGGAAGAGAGGCTGCACAGAAGTGAAGGGAGAAGATGAATGAGATGCTGGATGGTGTGTAAGATAAATGTTTCTTGCAGTATAGATCTGACTGCTGGACTCCGAGGGCTTAAGATGCAAACTGACCACCTAGACAGACCAAGTGGGAAGGGGGACATGAAACATTCTGAAACTCTTTGAGCAGACAACACATGCTCAGACATCCAGGCTTCTTTGTCAACCTTCCCTCCAATAGGAGAAAAGAATATTGAGGATCAGCACCCGCCCAGACACACAACAGTGGCCCACAGTGCAAAGCCCACAAGTTTACGACGGGAATGGTGAGGGCAAAGAGGAGAAAGGGGCAGGTGGTCTGAGAGGTGTAACCGCCGAGTGAGGCTCCAGGGTTCTCTTTCATGAGCCCTCAAGGACAACTTACCCCTGTTGCTGCACTAACTTAGCTGAGAAAGGAAAATCCAACAGTGAGCCACAGAAGGTGCTGGTCTTTTTCAAGGTGCATCCAGTGAGTAAGACTGAAAGACTGAAGTTTGATGCCTCACGATCCAGTCAACTTTCCTGCTATATCCTCTACTTCTTCAATTTGGGACCATATCTAGTTTAAGTTTGAGCAAATACCTGGGTTAGTAATAATGGTAGCAATCATTCTCCAGCCTTGAGGAGGGGGCTTCTAGGAGCATTCTGTTAGGAATCAACCCTGTTGGGGTCTGATGCCCTGCCTCTATATTCCACTGCTGTGTCTGCCATGGGCTTCATTTGATGGGCTGTCTGGCCTGCCCAATGAACCCTTCACATATATACTCTGCCTTCCCCTGACCTCTTCCATCCTCCCTGTCCAAGACTATCCGCTGCCTAATAGCCTGAGGTAGCCTTGCCGGGGTGTTAGCACATCGTCTGTATCATCCAGAGGCTCACCACAGCCTCCATGTGTCACTCCCCCACATCCTGCCATCTTGTCTATAGATGGGACCCATTGTTAGAAGCATCAACGACTATACAATCACCTTAGTTTTATATAAAATGGGAGAATGGAAGATCACTGCTATTTCTTTTCAGGGTCTAAGATTCAATGATTTTAGGGAACCTGACTTAGTGACTCTGCTTGTAATAGTGAAATGAAAGCATTGTTCAAGCATTTTGAAAAATTTTGTTAGAAAGTGAACTGTGGTCATGGTCATTATGTCCATGTTGCCCTCAGATATTCCTCTACCTGGGATGGGATCAGAATCCAGGAATGGTCCCTGTCTTCTGGCTTGAATCTGTGCAGGAAAGATGAAAGACTAGTTTTCCATGTTGTAGATGAGTTTTTGCTCCCTGCTTCCCTCATCTCTGCGTCCATCAGTAGTATCAAGTGATCCTGGGTGACCTTTTTTTCTCACATCCCTTTTAATTCCCATTTCACATGAATGAGTTGACTTCACCATCACAAACTCTTGGCAATGTTAATTTCATCCCACTGAGACACATCTCCAAGCCAAATCGGAAGGGAAGGTGGCACAGATGACAGAGTAATAACAGGAAAGCATCCAAAAAATCTGGAAAGAACAAGCCATGATGTCCAGACAGAATGGAACAAATCAATGTCAACTGTAAAGCTATGTAAACCTCACCAACAAGTCAAAAACTATGGCAAAGAGCTGTCTGTGGAAGTTTACAAAACTGACAGATTAATGTTTTAAACAACCACAATGTCATCCTGGGTCACCTAGCAAGACAGCAGATGACAGGAATCAGTGCCCCGAAGCAGAATCACAGGCACCTTTGCAGAACAGTTTCAATAAAATAAAATGTAACAAACACCTCTTTCTGACCAGCTCCTTCAGGCTGTAGGATTGCATCTGCTTTGTTCCAGCCAAATGCCTTGACGTCCAAATAAAGCATGTTTATCATAATTTAGTTAATTCAACGAAATGGCAGGACTCCATGAAATAAAGAAGGACAGATTTCTTGGTGGTTTAAGATGATGTAAGAATACATTAAGTTTATACAAAATTTAGTGATATTACTAGATCATTGACCCTTACCCACATCATAATAATCTTGAAGTTTTTTAATGCCTGGTACATAACACAGTGCTACCAAATAAAATTTTGTAGGTAATGGAGGCCCTGATGTACATTAAATTTTTTTTCTACTAGTGAATTTTTATGTCAGTACCTACTTGGGAATAACTCTTACTTATGGCATGGCCCATTATAATGGCAGTCAATATTTTAAGTCCTTACATAAATATGATACCATATATCATACTTTACTAAGTGATTCACATGCATTAACTTATTTATTCCTCATATGGACCTGATACGGAAGGCGTTTTATTTTCTAAGACATCTCAAATTTAAATATGTCAACTAGCTTCCCCAGAGATTAAATGGGACTAGAACTAGAAGTTTATCTCAAACTAACTATTCAGAACCCCACTGTCTCAAAAATCCTGAGTATTTATTCACACTGTCTCAGTGGAGGCTATAGAACCAGAGACAACAGAACTGAAATAACACAAATTGCTTTAATTAGGAATGACTATAGCTCACTTATTTTAGTTTTTTTTGCCTTCCTAGTTCTAAAAGATTGGAATTATTATGTACAACCTGAGGAAGAATTATATTCATTGCATTGTTCAACTGAAATATTTCCTTCTAATAAAGGCCCTGAACGTTTAGGAAGGGCCTCTGCCAAACTCAGAAATACCAAATGGAGGCAGTGATGATGCTGAGGAGTTATACTCCAATGTCTTCATCTATATTTAGACCATAAAGGAAAAGCTAGCCTCCCAATATTTAAAGAGTAAAAGAGGAAATACCAGAACCTTAGGTTCAGCCAAGACAAATGACTTGGAGTCCCTCAAATGAATTTTTTTTTCCGGTTTATTTTTTTTTAGTATTACTGAAATATAGTTGATTTACAATGTATTAGTTTTGGGTGTACAGCAAATTGATTCAGTTATATATGCACATGTATACATACACATACATATGTGTACATATATGTGTATTCTTTTTTAGATTATTTTCCATTATAAATTATTACATGCTATTGTATATCATTCCCTGTGCTATACAGTAGGTCCTTGTTGGTTATCTATTTTCTATTTTGTAGTATCTGTTAATCCCAAACTCCTAATTTATCCCTCCCACCTTTCCCCTTTGCTAACGGGAAGTCTGCTTTTTATGTCTATGGATCTATTTCTGTTTATAAATAAGTTCATTTGTATCACTTTTTTAGATTCGTCATATAAGTGATACCATAGGCTACCATCTTTGTCTGACTTACTTCACTTAAATGAACTTTGAAATGTGCTCACTCTGCAAGTATTGCTCCAAATATCACCATCCTCTTCTCCAACTCTCTCCCTGTTTCTAAGTCTAGGGAAAGTGCCTTTGCCTTTCTCCCTTCCTCCTTTCTTCCTTCCTTCTTTCTTTCCTTCCTTCTCTTTCTTTCTTACTCTTTCTTTCTTTTCTTGCCTTCCTTCCTTCCCTTCCTTTCCTTTATTAAAGTATAGCTGATTTACAGTGTTGTGCCAATTTCTGCTATAGAGCAGAATTTTATGGTGCTGATCTCAACACTGACTCACTTAGTTCCACCTATTCTGTAGTAGAAGTACATTCTTGATCTCATCCTCACTCCTTACACAAGAAAAAAAAAATGACCATGACTTTCATAGCACCAACAATGCTTTATTGGATTCACTTAATTACATGCCTTTCTTCTCTCTTAGAACCTACAAGTCTTGCTGGCAGGGACCATGCCTTTGCATTATCATCCAGTGTAGAGTGCACTCAATAAATGGGTGGATGGATGGTTGACTTAATGAATGACCCAAATAAGGTTTAGATCAATACAAGAAAGTGTGCAATAGTGCGTATGTATGGAGCTAACTTAGCATCGGATAAAATATACAAGTTGAGGTTAAATTACTTTTGTAGCACTTCCAATGCAAAATTTCTATAAACTTTTTCCTGAATTTCTCTCTCTCCCTCTCTCATTCTGTCTCTTGTATGTATTATATATATATATATAGTATACCTGGTATATCTGTATATTCTGTAAACTTGAATTATAGGATAAGAATTATAAGAAGAAATGTTTGACTGTTAAAAGGCCAATCTTTTATCCTTTCTCATTAATGTTCTTTGTTGAAATTTAAATAGCTAAATATTCATACCAGTGGAATAATTATATATGCTCTCATTATTAAACAACAGTATTTTACTTGACCTACAATCAGCATTTTACTTTGTTGGCCTCTGCCTCTTTCCTGGAACAATCTCTGTATGATTTTCTTCTTCTTCTTTTTTTTTTTTTCTTTTTGGCGTCCCTGCAGCAGATGGAGTTCCTGGGCCAGGGATCAGATCTGATCCACAGTTGCACCCTATGCCACAGCTGCACCCTATGCCACAGCTGCGGGACCTCTTGACCCTTTAACCCACTGCATGGGGCCTGGGATCAAATCTGCATCCTGGTGTTGCAGAGATACCACCAATCCTCTCATGCCACAGCAAGATTTTCAATACACTTGTCCTCTGCTTTCCTTCCCACCTCTCTGGCTGCCTTTATTCTCAGTAACCAACCATTCTCCCTGGCATTCTTAAGCAACCATTCTCCCTGGAATTTTTTTAGATTTCTATTTTCCTCAACTTCCTTTGAATAATCTCATCCATTCCCACAGCTTCAATAACCAATAATGCTGTACATCCAACTGGCCACTGACATCCATCTGGAAAACCCAGAGGCTCACATCCAAACGGAAATCACAGGAGGCTGCGAACCTGCTATCACTCCTCTGCTTTCCTTTTTCAGTAAATGGCACCAGCATTTACACAAGTAGCCTAGCCCCCAAATTTGTGTATCATTCTGGACTCTGTCCTCTCTAAATACATACAAACAAATCATTAAGTATCACTGTTATACCGACTTCTAGTTCCAGTCCAGTTCATCTCTGTGGAAGCTCATTAACATCTTTAAATTTGAGAGGTCTTACAAATGCAGAGCTTTTTTTTTTTCAGAGCAGCATATGGAAGTTCCCAGGCTAAGGGTTGAATCAGAGCTGCAGCTGCCAGCCCACACCACAGCCACAGCAACGCCAGATCCAAGCCAGGTCTGACACCTACACAGCAGCTTATGGCAACGCCGGATCCTTAACCCACTGAGCGGGGCCAGGGATTGAACCACAACCTCATGGATACTCTGGGCTTTTTCATAATTAGGTAGACATAGTAAAGAGCTCAAGTAAAGCACTTAGCAGAATATGATATATGATATCATACTTAAATAAATACTTAAGAATTTCCGTCATGGTTCAGCAGTAACGAACCCGACTAGTATCTCTGAGGATGAGGTTCAATTCCTGGCCTTGCTCTGTGGGTCAAGGATCTGGTGTTGCCATAAGCTGCTGTGAAGGTTGCAGACACGGCTCAGATCTGGCACTGCTGTGGCTGTGGTGTAGGCTGATTTGACCCCTAGCCTGGGAACTTCCATATGCTGAGGGTGTGACCCAAAAAGAGACAAATAAATAAATAGATAAATAAATACTTAAAATATTGATTGCCATTATTATGGGCTATGTCATAAATAAAAGTAATTCCCAAGTAGGAAAAGACATAAAAATCACTAAAAAGGAACTTTTAATTCCATTGTTGGTTCTTCTGGTAATCCTCCCCATCCTTAGGAGTGGTCTAAAAGTCACCACATCAACTAAGATGATACCTTTGTTACACTCTTCTCACTTGAGAAATCCCAAGGATTTTAGTAGTTCTGTGAGGGAAAAGAGGATGAGGACCAAAGGTCTATTTCTTTACATGAATTTATTTATTCTTCGTATTGACCCAATAAGGTAGGCATTTTATTTTCTAAGACAGTAAAGTCCTCTGAGATTAGACATAGAGAACTCTTGGCTCCTACAACCAAAGAAATAGTTTCATTTTTCTTCTGCTTCAGTTATATTGCTGATATTTCTTTTCAGTGATTTGTGTGTGTGTGTGTGTATCTTTCAGAGCTCCTGTCCCTCATTGCCTCCAGAGTGGTTTTTAATTGCCTCTGTCACATCTACTGCTGATCGAGGGGCCTGAGGTTACCATAAGGCTGACATCAGGAAGAGGAAGTTATTATTATAATTGTGCCCTGATATAATAGCATAATGGTTTTACTATTTGTATA
The DNA here is from genome assembly GCF_016906955.1 of Phacochoerus africanus. Lineage (NCBI taxonomy): Eukaryota > Metazoa > Chordata > Mammalia > Artiodactyla > Suidae > Phacochoerus > Phacochoerus africanus. The sequence goes on along the minus strand of NC_062544.1, from coordinate 79,137,629 downwards.
ATAACAGCTGTACCGTTACTCTAATTATTTTATCTTCAAATAACCCAGTGAATGATTCAGGATATGAATTATCATCCACTTGTGTAAAGAGAAGGGGAATGGCCATCAGAGAGGTTAAGTGAATAATTCAAGGTTACCCAGGTAGTGGTATATAAGAAACAACAACACGGTGACAGCCAGCCCAGTGGCCTTTCCTGTTCTTGATAAGGTATGTAATATGCATATGAACTCTTTTGTTTCGTTTGTGAAATATATTCCCCTGTTGCTTAGATAGTAACCTGTTCAAAACATGAACATCTTATAGCACTTCTTTATGGAACAGCAGGCTCTGATCCTACTTTTCATCCTTTATCATAACACATAGATGATAAAAAAAAATTACCCTCCTTTCGGAAGTGGTTTCATGGCTTGAACATCTCATTGGCATCCTTTCTCTAATCAACTTCAAAAGACTGAATTTAAGCCTATCTGCAAGCTGTGAAAGTTTGAGTTTCTATTCATTCAGGGTTTTTTTCTTTCTGAAATTTCTCCATTGAAATAAATTAGTCACGCAATTGATCAGTGCACGGTACTTACACGAAAATGAATTAAATGGAATCTAACAAGGGATATATCTGTATTTGCAGCCTGAAATTCAAACAAAAACTTGTAGGAATGTAGTGCTGATGAATGTTGGGCTATTCTCAACACTATTGAGATGGTTTATATATGTCGAAGCAAAATGAACTGTGACCAATAAATCCCTTCCCTAGTTGTCATCCTTCCATGTCTCCCCAATATGGGGAAGTGTCTTAATGGATGCGCATTATCAAGTTTGCAGGCTTATTTTCAGTCATAAAGAACAGTGCACCAGCTGCTCCTGGTACACTTGAATTTGTCACACTGTAGACAGGCTAATATCATTATGTGAGACCACGGGGGAAAAAATAAAAGATTCACATTTAGTCCATATTAACTACCAAGAGACCCATCAAGGCAGTTGGACTAGCTCATGATACAGCAGCTTCTAGTAAATTAGCAGCCCATAACAACATAGTTATCATGAGCTGCAAGATCTTACACCATAAGCTCCACGCCATTAAGTGAATTCAAGTACATGAATTCATGTACAGAGTATAACCTTAACATCTGTTTGTACTTAGGCAATATTTTGTTTATGCCTTTTTAGGAACAGCCAAATTATCCCCCGTGTCCCCTGAAACCAGGCTGTAATTTTCATCAACTGCAGTTTCTACCTGATAGAGGGCAGAACTGACCAAGAGCAGCCTCCTCAGCTACAGAGCCAGGCAGTAATCTACCTGTGCTCCCCTTAGCTGCTTCATATGTATTAGTCCAATTTTCTCCCAAACCACTTCCTCCTGTTCTTAAGTGAGAAAAGCAAGAGTCTATCCATAAATTGAATAGTCAATAAGACATGTTTATCTGTAAATATTGTCAAACATATATTGTCAAACATATATAGTTAAGCAAAATGACTTAAAACACACCCTTCTAAACTCAGCATTAAGAACCCTCCTTTTTTAATTAATTGAGGCCATTGCCATTGTTTTCCCTATAAAAATCTATATCTCCCTCCTCTTCCTATAGTAGAATTAATGCCCTTTAGGGATTCAGGAAGTAATAATAATTTAACAATATTAATAATATAAATAATAATTATTTCTGTTTTCTAAAGGAGGCAACAGAGATTACCATGGTTAAATGATTGTTAAGCTAAAGGAGCAGACATTTAATATATGGTTTAAGGAGTTTTCATAGTTTTATGTATAGAATGAATAAATTCTTATGTGAATAATATAACTTCTCTATTTTTATTCTTACATAGTGGGTGTGTATGAATCACTTGGGCAGTGTCTTCAACATTTATATCCTTCATCCTACCTCCAGAAATCTTAGCATATAGAAAAATGGGTGCAGCAAATACCATTATGAGTTTTCCAGATTTTTGTTAAAATCTCGATGCACTCCAACTATATCTAATTCTAATCAACTTGCATATAACGTCTTAAACGGCTCACAGGATTTCATATGTGGATGGGATATAGAGGGTCATTTAGTTCCTCATCAGTCCTTTGACAGGTCAGCCTCTCAGACAGACCCTGGATGAAAACTACCAAGCAGTTCAGTCTCAGATGCACACCATTCTACTGAAGGATAATTCTAGCTGTCAAAAACACAAAATGTCTTCTTACAAAAACCGAATAATTGATTCTGATTCTGACTTCTGTTTTAGTTCTATCTTTTGACTCATGAAAGCATGACAATGACTTTTTCACTGATAGGCTAGACAAACCAATATTTGAAAACTATATCTTCTCTTCTGTGATTTAAACAGTGGCCATTCAGAAGCCTCATCATTATTTTGAAACGTCTCATAATTCTGGCCACACCTGTATTGTCTCTCTTGTTTGCAGATCCTGCCCACCTTTTATTCTCAATACCCAATATTTCACACACACTGTTCAAAACAGACTGAAAAGCGCCAAGTACTTAAGCATCATTTGCCTTGTAGCACTGAAACTGAACTTCCCTTAATGTAACTAAGATTACATTTGTTTTCTTAATCTTGCCAAATAGTTGCTTTATATGAAATTTGAATTCAACTAAACCTCTAGTACATTTTTCCTAAACTGCTGCCAAATAAGGTTTCCATCCACAATGGAACCTCTGCAATTGCTACTTTGAACCTACAGACAAGGCTTGACATATATCCCAAGTTTTCAAATTTTTGTTTTTGTCTCATATATTTTTCAGCATTTTAGGTTCTTCTTGAAATATAATTCAGTATCAAAGCTATGCATATTTTCTCAGCCTTGCAGAATCTGCACATTTCAGAAGCTTGCTTTGAAGACATCAGCTCAAATTATTTGCTTATAGTTTTGAATAAAATGTACCTAGCTCAATGCTTCTCCACTGCAGACTCTATTTCAAATTCTTAATGATTTACTAAACAGTGTACCCAAAGGGATATACAAAATACATGCCCAACGCATGTCGTCAGTGTACAAAATCAGCATAAGCCTTGGATTGCTTTCTAGACCCTATATGGAGTGTACAGTGATGTCAGCATTGTCGTATTAGCCCCTCCCATCTGTAGAATGCCTGGTAGTTATTATGTGTTCATTTGCAAATGATGAATAATCATTCACAACTATATGGTAGTCTTTATCACCCCTAAATGGGGCTATAATCAAAGCAAAGGGTCTTATAATGACAGATGGCTAAGCTTTACAAATACACCTATTTCTCACATCCCAGGTTCTGAATTTGAATCTGATTGTCAATTTCCCAACATTGCTGAGCTGTGCAGCTCAGATACAACAGCAACTATGTCTAAAGTGTACTGTACCAGACTATTCACTGGGGTTGAGGAAACAAAGAGTTGAACTATATTCTAAATCACTGTTCTTATTTTAAAGTGAGATTTTTATATTTCCTAACATAAATTTTTATACAGTCTCATATATGTATATCATGTACAAATAAATGAGCACATCATGGATGTTCTTGCTCAAAAGACTTTTACTGATAGATGATTGCAACTGTCAAAGGCTAGAGACCTCTGGATGAGAGATGAACATAGTCTGGCCAGGGACCTAGGAAAGACCTGACCTTGCAAGCAGCTCTTTGCAGGAAGAAACTTTTTGCTGGAGGCCTTTTGTCTTGTCAACTTGACAAAGCTCTATTTTAACTAATCTTTACACCAGGTGCCCCTATACTTAACTAACCTCTAGCCCAAGCATACCTTTCGAATCTTTTGATCACAAAATACCTTCCTTAAACTGTTGATTCTTTTCTTAGACTAAAGAAGTAGAAAGGAAGAATAAGTAATTAAGAGATGACCAGATCTCTTCCCTAGCTTCCCCTTCAGCAATCTTGCAAACAAACTGGGTAAAAAAGATAGCATCTAAAGAAGGATTACAAGGAGTCAGCAGGTCTGCACACAGTGAAAGGTGACAAAGACTCTGACCCTCTCCCCACATGAATAACTTCCATTAGCTTCCCCCTTTTTTTCCTTTTAAAAGTTTCCATGGCCAAGCAGAATATTCAGAGTGGGTTTTTTGGACATGAGTCCACCTTCTCCCCAGGTTCCCAGCCTCCTGAATAAAGCAACTTTTCCTTTCCTTCCTTTGTCTGTCAAGTCTTGTCTTTTGAGTGACAAGCAGCTGAACTTAAGTTCAGTAACAATGGTCAATCTGTCTGTTCCACAGCTAAACAGTGAGGGCTCCGCATTGGGAACTTCCCATAAGAGATAATAAAATCCAATTCATTTGGAAGGGGTCACAAAACTGAAGCCTTTAATTTTGCAGGTATGAAAACTGAGGTGCAGAGGGATTAAGCAACTAGGCTGAGAACTTCAGAGCCCTTGGGGGACATGCCAGCGAGAAGAAAATGAAATGAAATAAGGTTACTGCCAGAATAAGGAATCACTGTTCCTTTGTTCTTTCTCAAACTACATTACTCCAATAAGGAAGTAAACAAACCAAAAGCCAAAATAGCAATAAATAAAGAAAAGAAATAGAAGGAATTGGAGAGAGATAGTCACTTAACTACATCTTTTGGCACCATCCTTCTGTCAACCAATCTGGGGAAGACAACATTAAACACAGTGAAGTGACACCAGCAGTGACCATGCTGAGCACTGGCTCATCCCTCAGTGAGCACAGTGATCTTTTCATTTTAAACCCCTTTAGAGGAATTCCTGTCGTGGCACAGTGGTTAACAAATCCGACTAGGAACCATGAGGTTGCAGGTTCGATCCCTGGCCTTGCTCAGTGGGTTAAGGATTCGGCATTGCCATGAGCTGTGGTGTAGGTTGCAGACATGGCTCGGATCCCATGTTGCTGTTGCTATGGCTGTGGCATAGGCCGGTGGCTACAGCTCTGATTAGACCCCTAGCCTGGGAATCTGCATATGCCATGGGAGTGGCCCTAGAAAAGGCAATAAAATAAAATAAAATAAACCCCTTTATAATTCTTCCTTCAAAAGCTGTGAACATCCATATTGTTCTAAGATGAATAATGTACTGGCAAAAAAATAAATCAAGGTTTACAGTAGGGGAACATCCACTCATAACCTTGATCCATAAAATGTTCTTGTGCAGATGGAGGAGGAAGTTACCACACATTTTATAAATGCCATTACCTTGCACCTGACCATGATGAGAAAAACATCACTATTCTTATAGAAAAAAATTGTGTACAATGTCCATGTTTTCTTAAAAGCCTACAAGTAGAGTGCAAAGGGGGCCACATATAAATGTACACTTTTTTCCTACTACACCACAGCTAAGGGGCATATTTCATGCTAAATACACCATGAATTCTGTCTCCAATGAAAACACATATTCTCGAAGTTTCCCCAAAACATCAATGTTAACCTCCAAACAAGGACAATGCAAAAAGTTGTGCTGGCTTCCTTTTTAAAATGGAATTTAAGAGTAAGGTCTTATAGAATATTGATAGTTAGAAACTTGTTGGGTCTTATTAAGATGGGTGTAGCTTCTATGTCACCGTGATACACTCTATTCCTAGATTGTGGTGCTTTGGAAAGAAGAAGGTTATGGTAATGACAGTCATTGATTCATCTCTGGTCCCTACTAGAATGACAGCTCCATGAATGCAGCTGCTCTACATCTGGCTTTTAGAAGAAGGACTGGCATGGAGAAGAAGCTCAGTAAATGGGGTTGTAATAACAACTGGGCTATGTCATTTAATTTAAAACATCTTTATGAGATGCTTTGGAAATACCGACACCTGTAGACCTATTAAATAGTGAAAATGATACACAAGGATGCACAATAAAATAAGCAACACAAATGGAAGCAGTGAGGAGAGAAGGAAGTGGGCTGAGAAACAGGAACAACATCCTAGATGTGGCCTTGACCTATGTGTCCAGTATCCACTTTCTTAGCACTGAATAGGCGAACTGGTACCCAGGTGGACAGAACTTGCCCCTTGGTCTGCTTACCTCTCTCTCTCTTTTATGTGTGCACACACAAATACAGTATGGCAGAAAGTGGGCCTGGCAAAATAAAGATTGGGTTTAATCACAAGCCAATGACTCTTTCATCTCTTATCACCTTGAACCTGTCACCTGCATGAGGCTCCAGTGTGGCAGACAGGACTGTTCCAATCTCTCACCTGTCCCCAAATCTCTCAGGGAACTCTCAGATCACTCTTAAACTTGTCCCTCCACCAGCCAGTCTCTGCATCTATAGAATCTGATAGACAATTGTCAAATGCTCATGGGATTAGCATCTTTCTAAGGAACCTATTAAAAATGCAGATGTCCAAGCCCTGCCTTTGGGAAGCTGAGTCAGGAAGCTGCATTTATAAGAGTTGCTCAAGCTGACTGTGATAGGGAAGGCATTCATACCATAGCACATCATTACCAATCCCTGAGCCCAGGACCTGCAGGATTCCAGATAGGAACATGCTGATTAGTGGGTGAGACAGTTTACAGTAAAAGAGAGCGGTCTGGTGCCCCTTGCTGGAGGTGACTAGTAAAGAAAAACAGAGGGAGTGATATGCAGTTATGGGTGTGGGTGTGTGTAGGTATCTGGGTGAAGACAAAAATCAAGGGTGGTTTTCCAAAATTGGAGACTGTTAAATAGAGCAGTGCCATTGGATAGAAGGCTGAAGGGGAGTGAGCTAATGTATTTCAGCAACATACCACAAAATGGGCTAATTGCTTAGCTTACCATTTCTCATCCACAGCACAGGGATAATATCTCACATATAAGGTCTTAGTGAGGATTTAATGAGATATTGTAAGTAGACAAGTAATCAGAAGCACTGGATATGCTCAGCAAGTGTATTAACTGCTATTTCAGAGCAATAACAAAAGGGTCAGAATAATCAGTTTTTAAATGAAGAAATGTCAGGTTTGCATTTTAAGACCACATACCTAAAGAATAAATAAGCCCCTAAATGGGAAATGTATGATATTTGACAAATTTCTGTGCACTGCATTCACCAAATATCTGCTGGAATATGCCAGAGTCTCCAGAGCAATATCAGGTCCAAAGCAGGACTGAGCTACAGTGAAGTTCCCTGTGCTGCAAATGGCCCAGCAACCCAGAGGCCTGTGATTAGGCAGACATGGCCCACAGCCCACTCAAAGTTTCCTTCTTTAAGTAACTTCATCTTCACCTCTGTGTTGATGGTTTTTAGTCTTTGGCAGAAGTTCTCCATGACAATGTAGGTACAGTTAATTCCCAAACTTGGCACCTAAATTTAATTACCTTTAACATTTCAATGCCAAATATAGTATCTCCTGCAGAAAGTCTATTAATGCTGATGAAAATGATCAGATTTTGGTTCAGAAAAGCATAATGGCTTGAAATGAACTGAAGCAGATGAAATTCATGAAGAGGGGATATGTGATCAAGAGAAGCCCATTCAATAAATAATCACATTCCGATCCTCTCCTTGGAGGAACATCACTCTCTGTGCAAACAGCACCTGAGGCTAACAGGATATGGAAAAGTTCTAATAATCTATTGGCCTCATCCTGAAACAGAGAGTTGATCAACACTTTCTTCTTCTTCTTCAAAGGTACAAGTGAGCTAGTACCTTTGGAAGCCACAGACTAACTCAATAGTTTTATTCCTGGAAATAGTAACCCACACCTCTTTGAAAACTACTTATATACTAGTGAAGGTCACCATGAAATTACCCATATTGTAGAGTTTATTAAATTCCCAGCACTTGCTGAGCTTATTTTTAAAACCACAAGTGCTGAGTTTAATTAAACCTGTCAAATGTACAATGAACTTGATGAAACAGAGGTAGGTGACTGGATCCGCAAATAACAAAATATACCCTATGCTGTCATGCTTTCTAGATGAGCTAGCACTACATTTGGCCAAATGATACAAGATACTACTATGGGCGTGATTAGTAATGACTGGTAATTCTTAGAATCCTAAGAATGTATTTTGTTTTTTGAGTAGCATTTTATCTAAGGGAGCTGCTGACTGAATTTGATCACATAAATAATCCAGGCCATTGGCTCTTTTTCTCATATTAATGAACACTAGAAGCAGGAAGAAGTACACAATTTTACATTTTAGATATTGTGTATACTTTTTGGTGTATTTCTTAGAAAAAAATACTTCAGAGACTATGCAGAGAAACCACAGAAACTTAGGGAGAGCTGGAGTGTTACAGGGACAGCCATAACGTTTCATCGTGGAAGCACACTTTTTATGGCTACAGATGCTGAAGGCATGGGTCAAATTTCCATAACTATAGGATGGGAAGAGGGGAAAAGAAGCTGGGTTTTCTCACTCTGAGTCCATCTGATATCACAGACCATGACATACAAGGGAAATTCCCAACTCCTTTTCCGTGATAACGCAGGAGACTCCACTAGGAGTGTTGGTGCACAAACACGTGTGAATCCACTCCTTGTATCTGACCACACTTTCTCACAGTTAAGCTAGGGTAATAGGTTGCCCATGATAACTTTCAACATTCTTCTAAAAAGTCTGAAACAACGACAATAAAGTAGAAGCCATAGACTCGGTGTCATCCCTCACTATCTTTGAGAAATTGGCCCCCGGACATCCAGCAGATATCAAAATCCATGTCCCAGACATAAAATGGTGTAGTGTTCCCCTATAACCTATGTACATCTTCCCATATATTTTCCATCATCCCTGGATGAACCTAAAACAATGATAATGCTATATAAATAGTTGTAAATACAATGTAAATACTTTATAAATAGTTGCCAAGGCACAGCACATTCACTTTGATTTTTGGAACTTTCTGGATTTTTTTTTCCCCCAAATATTTCGATCTGCAATTGGTTGAATGGCAGATGTGGAATCCACCAATACAAAGAGCCAACTGTATTCAGATCCTCATTTATTTATTCAGTAAGTAAGGCAGGCATGGGTCTATGAATATTTCAAAGAAACTATCAAATAAAAATCCCTGCCCTTGTGGAGTTTACATTCTAGTGGAGAAAGTGAACACTGAACAAAATGGACAGGTGGATTGCATAGGGCGCCATCTTTAGACAAGGTACTGGAGAATAATAATGCAGGAAAAGCTGGGAAGGCAATTTTTGAAGAGTTTTTAAGAATGAACTCACTGACAAGGTGACATTTGAGCAAAGATCTCAAAGAGCTGAGGCATTTGTCTATCTAGGTTGGATTCAGGGTTGCAGCGTTTTAAGTGTTTTAAGTAGAGGTAAAGGGCAAATGCAAAGGCCCTGTGCTGGGAGCACTCTCCAGGAGAAGCAAAGAGTTTTGAATGCTGAAGCAAAGTAAGCAAGAGGGAAGACTCTTAGGAGATGTGGGAGAGACTTGGGCGGCCAGCAGTAAATTGTGGAGGGGCTTGCTGGCCACTGTAAGGCCTTTGACTTTGACTCTACATATAGTAGTAACATGATTGGATTTACATTTTCATAGGCTCTCTGACTATTTGACTACTATATGGAAACAATCTTTTTTTTTTTTTTTTTGGTCTTTTTAGGGCCGCACCTGAGCATATAGAGGTTTCCAGGCAAGGGGTGGAATCAGAGCTGTAGCTGCTGGCGTATACCAACAGCAATGCAGGATCTGAGCTGTGTCTGCAACCTACACCACAACTCGCAGCAATGCTAGATCCTTAACTCACTGAGTGAGGCCAGGGATTGAACCTGTGTCCTCATGGATACTAGTCAGATTCACTTCTGCTGAGCCACAACGGGAACTCCAGAAATAATCTTTAAGGTCATTCATCAGCAGCTATTCTATACAAGTCACTTAACCTTTTTTCATCTCAGTTTGGGAGGATCATACCTTAATGTACTGTATAAGCTTCAGTGCTATTTCATGCTCTCCTCGCCCACGTCTCCATGAAAGCAATTATATTACTGCCTTACCCAGTTACTAATTCTCACAAACACCCCCAAATAGAATTTTTAGTTCTTGGAACCTTGGAAATAACTGTTTCCACTTTTGTATGGAATGTTTAGCACCTAGGAGGGACTCAACAAAGATTTGGTGAATAGAAGGTATTCCAAAATATAAGAATTATAAAAGAGGTATAAAACAGAACTCTAAATCAGAATTCACATGTTAATAAGCTACTTGTAGAAATACAAACACACATATTTGTTCCAAAACCATTCCAACCTGAACTATTGGTCAGATTTATTCACTTTAACTCTACAACTTGATGATATAATCAGCTCAACTGGACCAAATCTGAAATCGCCTGGATAAAAAATGTCTTTTAAAGCAACCAAAACTATTTTTCTTAATTGTGTGCATAAAACTTAAGCGTAAAATAGCCCAGAAAAGATTTTACAACCTGCCATTTGGAAATCCTTCCAACGTATATTTCTTTTAAATCATATTTTGTTTGACTCTATGCTTATGTTTTGAAATGCCACTTAAAGGACCTATTTAGTATGTTTCAAAATATAACCATGTGATTAAAAAAACCTTGATTTTTAAAATTTAAAATAATTTAAACTTAAAATAGTTTAACTGTCCTTCCCATGAAGATATTTATTCTTGGCAATGTAGGGGAATAGCATCTATGCATATCAGTTAGCTTTTTTTTTTTTTTTGATAAACTATTTGGATAACATGCATATACTATGCCCTATAGTTTAAAATTTTAAGTCACTTGGACACATAACAGTGATGTTATGCAAATGAGTGCCTGGACACTATATTCCTAAAATGAAGCTTAACAGTCATTTTATCTTTATATTTAGGCAGTATTATTAAATAACAGTCATGATATGGAAAACACTTTCAAAGGTCAAAGTTTTCTTAAAACACTATTCTCAATCTATACCACTGAGGTTTACTTCCTTAGAAATGAAAAGATTTCTTAGTCTTAATATGATTAGCATACACTTCTTAATTAACTGAAATATTTATTAAGAGGTAACCCCAGAGTATATGGGAGCCTTCCTTTGTTAGCTGCTTTAAAATAAAATTTATCCATAGTACGCTATTCAAATACTAAAACATGTGACAATGCATTTCTGATAAAAATAAATCATTTCTTTATGTCGACATGGTCATTATTTCTACTTAGCATCTGAGTGACAAAATCATTCAAATTTCAAATAATATTAGTCATCTAGAAATGTTAATTTATGGCTGTCATGGCCAAAAATCATTCTCTGTTGTTATTATCATCCATTGGAAAACACTCTAAAGATGAAAACCTAAAGACTTAAGGAGGCATTCCATTTTGCTACGCTGTTATCTGACAAATATATAATAATCTATATACAACCCCCATAGACTGTCGTCTTGTTAAATCATCAGCATGCTGAAATCAATTTGTTTCTTTAATCTCTTGAGTACCACAAATATTTTAACTCCAGAGGTGACACAGGTGAAATCTATGAAGTCGCTGTAAATTTTGGTCAATGATTCTCAGTGAGTTATCTGAATAAAAGCATTTGAAAACACTTGGATGGTAAAGGTTTTCAATAATTATGGGATGCCTTCATCCCATTTACACCTGCACCATTTAAAATGATCAAAACATGTAATTACTGTATTCTAGTTCTAATATAAAGCTCATCATTGAGAACTAAATTATCCCTATAAGAAAGAAACCAAATTATCTCTAAGAAAAGGTATGCAATGCCACAAGTTAGCTGTCCAATATATTGAATTTTTACTGTTACTTTATATAGTGACACTGGTTGGGTGATATTTATGCTTTTCCTCTGTATAAATAATTTCTTTCTGGGTGAGGTTATTCATTTAATTCTGTGCCAAAGGAAAAGAAAAAAGACCCACAATTTCCACATCAACTTTTAATTACTAGATAATTCTCACTTTATAAATGGCTACATGGATAATCATAACTTTCATAAAATCTAAAGTATATATCTATGACACACCAAGTTTTACTAAAAACAGTTATTAAGCAGTTATAATGGTTAATTGATAGGGAAATGGCACATCGATCCTTAAAACTTTCTATTTAATGCCATTATTTGGTTTTTGCAATTTTAACATTAGTGCATTGAACACACTGACAACCTGAGGCCAGAAATAAATTTTACCCGTGTTTTCTACACCGAACTCTCAACCCACAGTTTTAAAACTTTAGTTAAAACCATCAAAAAACAACATGCACAATGACCACATTTTAAAAACAAATACATTTACTTTTCACTTTTTCTCGGTTACCTTTGGAAACAAATGGTCCTTAAATACTTCAAAACTGGAGTCTAGGCAAATAAGTCGACTAGCCACAAAGATGCGGGCTTACTTTTCCCTTCTTTCCAAGCAGTGGTGCAGGCGGGTCCTGGCAATCCCGCACCTGATCCACCCTCCCCTCACCAGGCCTAAAAGGAACCGCAAAAGGAGCTCAAAAATCACGAAAGGCAAGGAAAAGCAGCCTCAAAAAGTCAGGATGCCAAATTATCATAGTTTAATTTTTGCTTTCACTTGCAAACAGTTTAAGAGTAAGCAAAGCAAGAAGCATGAGAGATACCACAAGCCTAGTGGTTGCCTTCTTAAAAGAGAGAAGAATTGAGTTCAGCCAGGCACAAAGGTCTCCATGGCAACAGTGAATTTAGCCCCCCATTGGCATTATTTATGCAACATTTCATCACAAAAGGACCCTCCCACTAGCCTGCCTAGCAAATTCGAGTTTTCTAGCCTTCCATTGCTTTGCCCAGAATTTGTATCTGGATCCTTAACTATCTGTATATCTACATTAAAAAAAAAAAAAAAAAAACCCATAGAATCATAACATTATTTTCAAACTGAATCTAGACTTTGTTTCCTTGCTGAATTCGAAGGCAAAAGCAGATTCAAGATTGTTTAGAATTTATGTTCAAAGCCAGTCAAGTTTTATTTCAAAGACAAGCGGTATAGCCAACAAGTCTGTTCAAAATTCTTTTCGTTTTTTGAAATGAGACTGCAATTCAAAAGACATATAAAATGAGGCAAAGTCTAACCAACCCAAAAGGCTCACAGAAAAGAGAAGTTGTCTAGATGCTGACTTTGAAGCTAAATTTACATACTGATATCACTCCCACCCTCCCCTAGCTATTAGAGTACCTCAAACCTGCCTGTAAGTCTTTTATCTAATTTTCCTTATTTCAGTCATGACTTCCAAAAACATGAGTTGAAATTGTATTTTAAACACTTTTTATTGAATTGTGTGCCAAATGGACTCAGGTCACATTTTATAATTAGATGACCTGGACAAGACATTTAAAGCAAATAAAACATCTATGTAATTAGGTAACTATGAGTATGAAAAGATGGTAACTTACTGAAGAAATACTTTCTTCGATTCTAAAAATTTATACAATTATAATTGTTAGATGATACTTGAAAGGCAATACTACCAGTCCCCATTTATAAAAGATTGTATTTAGTATTAATTAAACAAGAACTAAACGGGGTGACTTTTTAATGGTTTATTATAACTGAAAAAAGTTTCTTGTGGTTTTATTTATTTAAAAAATTTTATTTACAATGTTTTCTTAGTTTCAGATGTACAGCACAGTGATATATGTATCTGTGTGTGTGTGTATTCTTTTTCATATTCTTTTCCCTTATAGGTTAATACAAAATATTGAGTATAGTTCTCCACGCTATACAGCAGGTCCTTATTGGTTATCTATTTTATATATAGCAGAAACAGGGTGATTTTTTAAAATTAGGTTTTGATTATTTTTCAGAGCATACAAGCTTATTACTAAAAATCCAAACAGTACATACTTTTACAAAGTAAAGGGTAGTTTTGTTTGTTTGTTTATTTTGTCTTTTTTGCCTTTTCTAGGGCCACTCCTGTGGCATATGGAGGTTCCCAGGCTAGGGGTCAAATCAGAGCTGTAGCTTCCAGCCTACGCCAGAGCCACAGCAACTCCGGATCCAAGCCATGTCAGCAACCTACACCACAGCTCACGGCAACGCTGGATTGTTAACCCACTGAGCAAGGCCAGGAATCAAACCTGCAACCTCATGGTTCCTAGTCAGATTCGTCAACCTCTGCACCACGACGGGAACTCCAGTAAAGAGTTCTTATTCCACACACCCCAACATCAATTCCACTCTTCCTTAATATGGTTGTATGTCTAGACCTAAAGCATGCACATTGATCCAGGGCTTGATTGACTATGTTGTCCCTAAGACAGTTTCCCAACAATGTCTCACTGGTACCTGTGTTTCCTGCCAGTGCAGACTTGATAAGATTTTCTGGCGCCCTCAAGATTGGTAAATCCCCAGTCCAGTAACCCCAGGGGGCATTATTCACCTGGAATGGGGTGTTCCTGGTGCCTCCAGAGCACAGCTCACCTTCATTTCTATAAAGATGCCCCTGTAGTTGGGCAACTCATGGCCCTATTTAGAGTTTTAATAATGTTTGTGAATAAAGCATTCAGGTATCTTCTGACACTGAAAACTGAAGAAAAGGAGATCCCGCTGTGGTTCAGCGGTAACGAACCCAACTAGTATCCATGAGGATGAAGTTTCCATCCCTGGCCTTGCTCAGGGGTTAAGGATCTAGCATTGCTGTGAGTTATGGTGTAGGTCACAGACAAGACTTGGATCCCATGTTGCTGTGGCTATGGTGTAGGCCAGTAGCTACAGCTTCCATTCAAACCCCCAGCCTGAGAACTTCCATATGCCCTGGGTATGCCCCCCCCAAAAAAAGCCAGAATAAATTTTAAAATGAAATTTGCATATGAAATAATATCTGAAAAGTGGTGTCTAAACTCTGAATACCTTCTTATAATAGTATGTGGCTGTTTCTGCTCCTAGTATTTTTGTAAGCAGAATTGTATCCTAATTTCTTTTATTTTTTTGTTGGTTTTCTTTCCAGGAATGAACACTGTTGAATACCCATAATAATGGTTTGTAACTAAATCTTAAAAATGCATAAATACTTGTTTTTTATAAAATTCAACAATCATTTGTAATTTTAAAAACTACCTTTGCCAAATAGGCATGGAGGGCAGTCCCCTCTGTTTAATAATGAAAACAATTATAATTGGTGTTAAATATTGAAAATGTCTCCTTAAATATGAAAGAGATATCATTCACTGCTAACACCACTCTTTTTAACATTGCACTGGAGGTCCAGGTGATAAAATAAAAACAAAAAGAATGTACAGAAGCATCGATTTTCTTTATGCATATTATCAATAAAGAAATTAAAACAATAATCATATTTATAAATATCATAGAAAAACATTCAATACCTAGGAATAAATCTGTGAAAGTGGTATAAGACCCCCACCATAAATACCATACAACACTGCTGAAATAAAAGCAGATACAAATGATTGGCAGGAAATGCCATGTTTATGGATGGCCAGATTTAATATGATAAACATTTCAATCTCCTTGAGTTAATTTACAGATTTAACACAATTCCCACCCAAACTCAGGCATGCTGTTTTTTTCAGGAATAGCAGAGTTGAAGTAATGGATGGTGGATTCTAAAATGTACATGAAAATGCAAGTTGCCAAAAAAAGCAAATAGCCTCAAAGGAAACAAACAGGGAAGGCTGAACCTGACAAACAAGAAGGCACTTTACGGAAATTCCCATTGTGGCTCAGCAGTAACAAACCCAACTAGTATCCATGAGGATGTGGGTTCCAACCTCGGCCTTGTACTCAGTGGGTTAAGGATCCAGAGTTGCCATGAGCTGTGGAGTAGGTCACAGATGCAACTCAAATCCCATGTTGCTGTGGCTGTGGTGTAGGCCTGAAGCTGCAGCTCCAATTTGACCCCTAGCCAGGGAACTTTCAAATGCCTCAAGTGTGGCCCTAAGAAAGCAGGGAGAAAAAAAAAAAAAAAAAGAGCACATTACAAAGACGCAGCAATTAAGACCATGTGACATTCATGTAAGGAGAGACAGAATAGTGGAACCACAGAGAATCTGGACACCAGGCCACATATACACTCAATGTATGAGGTTGATGAGACTGTCATACAGTGGAAAAGATGGGGCTTTCATCTGGATATCTAAATGGTGAAAAAAATGCACCTTGACTCCCATCTCAAAAATATGCAAAATTAGTTCCATATATGGTGCTGCTCTAGATGTGAAAGATTAAACAATAAAACTCTGAAAGTAAAATACAGCACACATGCATAACCTCAGAGTAGCCAAGGCTTTCTTATGCAGGACACAAAAAGTGCTAACCATAAAAGGAATTTAAAATGTATAAGTTGAATCACAGTAATTGGAAAATTCTTTTTATCTAAGACTTCATTGAGAAAGTGAAGAAGCATTGGTGGAAGAAAATACTTTCATTCTGTGTGTGTGTATTTATAGATAGAAAGATAGATAGATAGATAGATAGATAGATAGATAGATAGATAGATAGATAGATAGATTTCAAAATATCTGAATAAGCATTTTATGAAACAGGATATCCACATAGCCAATGAGCAAATGAACAAATAAGCCAATGAACCAATGAAAAGATGACCAACTTCATTACTCACAAGGGATATGCAAATTTAAATATCCATGGAATGCCAGTGCATACCCATCAGAAGGGTTAAAACAAAAAAGAGAGAGGAGAGAAAATGCCAAGTAGTAGCAAATACTGGGTGTTATCAGAAATTTCATAGACTGTGAGTGGGAATACAAAATGGTAACAGAAATTTGATGTTGGCCAACTTCTTTTAAAGCTCTTTTTTGCATACTCTATGTGCTAGAAATCCTAGTCTCAGGTACACACTCAACAGAAATATGCATAAGTGCAGCAGAACACATCAGCTTTGATGCTCACATCAGCAATATTCAAATCAGCCCCCACTGGACATTACTCAAATGCCCAATCACGAAAAGAGATACACTATGGTATATGTGCATAACGAAACGCTATTCAGCAAATTAAAAAAAAAACCAATAACCAAAATGTAGAATTGTGGACAATAAAACGTAGACTTGTGATACACGTAATCTTGAGCAAGCTCTACCTGATGGCATATGTGCTTTTACTTATTTTTTTTGTATGTTTGTTATCCTTCAAAATAAAGCCCTAGAGAGTTCCATCATTGCTCAAGGGGTAACAAACCCGACTAGTATTCATGAGGACTCAGGTTCAATCCCTGGCCTTGCTCAGTGGGTTAAGGATCCCACGTGGCTATGAACTGTGGTGTAGGTCAAAGATGTGGCTCGGATCTAGTGTTGCTGTGGCTGTGGTGTAGGCTGGCAGCTATAGCTTCAATTCAACCCAAAGCCTGGGAACCAACATATGCTGCAGGTGTGCCCTCCTCTCCCCCCCCCCAAAAAAAAGAAAAGAAAAGAAAAAAGAAAGGCCTAAATTATTTTCAATCCTAGATTTTTGGGCATTATAACAGGCATGCCTGAAAACAGAAATGTTATTTACCTTCTAATGTTATTGATTTCTTTAAATATCATTTTAACCTTAGAGAGTTTCAGCAATCTCTTTAACAATTTTTTAAAAAGAAAATCAAGGATTTTTTTTTTTTTTTCAGGGCTGCACCCAAGGCATATGCAGGTTTCCAGGCTAGAGGTCGAATCAAGCTGTAGCTGCTAGATCCGAGCCAAGTCTGAGAACTACACTGAAGCTCACGGCAATGCCGGATCCTTAACCCCCTGAGCGGGACCAGGGAACAAACCTGCATCCTCATGGATACTAGTCAGGTTGGTTAACCACTGAGCCATGAAAGGAACTCCAAGAAAATCAAGGATTTTTAAATCTTACAAAATAAAAGTAGAACCAAAGGTGAAGAAATCTCTGGTGTGGTATCATCCATATTAAAATAATTCATTATGTTGTGGTCCCTTTGGACAGATAATCCAATTTCTCAGCCCAAATAAAAAGAAACTGCATCTTAATGTCCTGGCTATTTTTACCTACTAATACTGAGAGTAGGGTAGAAGAATAAATATCATTAATACAGGCAAGCTTTAATATAAATAAGTGACAGATTTTCCAGTGATTTTAAATAAGTTTAATGTGACTAGTTTGTTTGTTTGTTTGTTTGTTTATTTATTTTATTTATTTATTTTACTTTGATAAAACCTAATCTTTCAAACAGATGTTTTCAAGACTCTTCTGGAAATTTTGGCTTTTTATTTTCTAAGAATCAGCATTCCAGTGGAGGACTCTACTAATTCCATTTAATATCCCTCCACACTCTAAGGTATAAAATTACAAATGAGTGACAGCCAAATTACTAAGTCTGCCCTCAAAAGGGCATGGTGAAGCTCCAGTACCAAGCTTCTTTTGCAAATAAATAGTTGCAAGGAGTCATATTTTTAGGGCCAGCTCAGCTTTGCATTTGCAGCTTGCAGTTAATTCTGCTGTCCATGGCCAGAATGGATGGCAGGACGTGGGAGAGGAAAGAAGTGGAGAAAAGGAAGAGGAAGGAAGTTAAACAAACAACACTGGACTTTTGCCCAGGACCCTGGGAGTGACAAAGACTCATGTAAAACTGAAACCCCATGCTGCCTGCTGCTGCTAAATGCTGGTGACCTAGCGGGGGAAACCCAGTACTTAGAGGCTGAAAATACATGAGTTTGCACAGCAGCTCATATTCGTGAATCCAAGTAAATCTGAACCCTCTACCTAGGAGTGTGAAATCCCATTAATAAAACATACTTTGATTCTCATTTGCCCTACTGGCACATGAAACTCTTATTAGGGACCCTTTACACTGGGCAAGATAGAGGCCTTCCTTCCTCTATGCCTTAAATAAAAGCTCACACAATGACTGATTAAGAAGACAAAAAAGCATTTCAATGCTCTCCTCTGGCATGAAATTAAGTTCACTGTATTCAAAGCACCCTTAGTTTCTCAAACAGGTTGTGTAGTTGACCATCCAGTTATAGTGCAGCCAACCCCTGCCATATCTGACATTGTAAATTGTCAATCCATGAAATTCATGTAAATTTGTATTTTTAGCATAAAGAAAGCTTGAAGACAGGAATCTCCAGTTACTGGATACATGACTATGAAGACTGCAAGAAAATAAATTTAGAACACAGTATTTTTTAATGCATCACTTGAGAGGTAGAAACACATTGACTATACAGGCTACGGCTAAAATGCCACAATGCAATGGTTTCATAATGAATATATGCTCTTTCCATGTACTAGTAATAACAAACAGAATTCCTCATTTTTAAATAAGTCGTCTTCCTCTCTCTCTCCTTGGCAGAACACAACATTTTAAATTACGAAGGAGTTTCCTTATGGCAGAACTTGGATGAAAGGGGTCTATCTTATTTTACCTTTTTTTCACTTCTTAACCATATACTTGAGGCACTATCTTCTAAGAAATGACTCAATTTCTCTGCCTCCTAAGATTATTGTATCTTAATCTCACAGTATTAAAAGTAGCACTTGTTTCAATGTTTTGCATAATTAGCTCATGTCTTTATGTGATATTCTTTAACATTTCTGTAGAGTGGTGATCATGAATAACACTCTGTCAAAACAGAGTGGGCCCTGTTCCCTTGGCCAGGGTTAGGTCTTACGTCACTGCCCTGGGCTGAGGCACTTAAGGAATACTAATAAGAAAACGCACAGGGCTAAGCATTTTAAGTTCTCCCCACAATGGGTTTGGCTAAGACACATGCCAAAGGGAATACTTAAAAAATATTTCTTTGCAAAAAGAGACTCAAGTTCAAAGACATCAGAGGGGTGCATTTCAAACCAACCTGAGTAAATCCTTGAACACATACACTTCGATATATTAAATCATAACTCTATATTTTGCTATCATTAATCCCTGTAGAATATATCCTCCTTGGGTATTAGTACAACTTTTATCCTTAGCCTGGAACATTCTGTTCTGTCACTTTTAAGATTTAACTGTGTCCTGGGGAGTTAAGTACAGAGGATAGTGACTACAGGATGGCGTTGTCACAGAGATGGGGGATTACACATGAATGAACAGGCTCAATATGGCTGGGGTCCCTGAAACTCTAGGATTCTCATGTTCCTTTTGTGCTTCTTATTTCCTTCTCAGCAGTTTTTTTTTTTTTTTTTTTTAAACCAAGACAGTATTTAGATATGTGGTCAGCAATCTTTCATGAATTACAGTATTTTTGTTCCATTTCTTCTTGGATGCCTGAGAACAATCTCCAAATTCATTCTTTGTCCTATGGTGGGGTTGCATGTGTGTGGAGCAGAGTAGGGAATTAGCCTAAACAAGTCCAAACTGATCTTTAATAAAAGGGCTTTGCAGACATTGTAACATTGTACATTAAACAGATGCAAATCACTCCAGGATCAGTGCCTAATAGTTTGTTGAAATACTACATTTCTTTTGAGAATTCTGGAGAATTTTTTTACAAGATATTTTGAATATACCTTTATTTCTGAACATGGCCCAAGCATGGGTATCCTTTGATAGCATGATATATCTGAAGTTGGTGCTAGAATTGATATTGCATACTTGGAATGTACTTGTTAGGATGCCTACAGGCTTAGCCCACAGCTCTTTAAAGCCCACCCATATTGAAGCTGCTCTGTTTATAATTGCAACCCATCTAGAATGAAATGATTCCTTGGCATTTTCAAAGTTTCTCAGGTCATCCAACAGACTGGATGAAAAATTCAGGCTCCCTTTGCTCTGTAGATTTGTGCTATGTTCCCTATTTCTTGCTCTAAATTCACAATTTGGCCTCCATCAATGACCTGCTTCCCTTAATTCACAACCGAATGCTCTGGCCTGGGGAATATTAAAAAATAATAATAATGAAGATGAGAAGAGCTGGCATTTTATGGGGTGGGTAATTCACCCAAGGATGACAACGAGGAGAATTCACTGCCCACATCCCTGAAATTGCCTCTGTCCAAATCCTCATGGGATAAGGACATACTAAATAAATAAGCCACTTAAGCACATGGTGTAATTTTACCATTTTTTTTTCTGCACACATTCAAATGGAACAAGTCATTATCTCATTTTAGATGTGAGGAAAGATATTTAGAAAGATTAAAGTATTTGCCCCAAATCACACAGATTTTAAGTAGTGAAATCTGTAGATGAACTTGGACAGTCTGACTTCAGAACTGGTGTTCTTGACCACTATGAGACACCTATCATCATTTATAAGGGTTTAAGTTTGTCTCCTGGAGCTATGTCCCCAAACCACAAGAACATCATGTTCTTAGGGGTCTGCACTGCAATGAAGAATTAGCTTATGCACACCCCTACCTCAGATCAAGGAAGAAAGTTCTGATGAGATTTCAGCCCCCTAATAATCAGCCTGGTTTCTAAGAGGCCAGCACCCCAGGGCTGTCCCCCATCCAGTCTACCTACAAAATAATCCTTCACCATCTTCAAGGCCATTAAGGTCAACATCCTATAAAGACACTTAAAAATCCTTTATCCGCTTATATTTGACTGATTTAGTTGCACTTCCTTAAATAAAAGGAAACACTTCACGTTCCCTTTTATTAGCTCCTGAGGAAGGTTTACAAATTTAGGGACAAGAGAAAGTGTCTATTACTTACAGCCTCTTAATAAATGGACTGAAGACCAAGAGTTGAAAAAAATATCTTTAGTCATCATAAAAATTTATGAGAAGTACAGGAATTAATCAGAATCTTTTATCAATAACAGCAAGTGTAAAGTGTTAATATTCATTAAAGAGTGGCTTATAAACATTGGAAGTAAGTACTGTGCCTATAACAGCAACTAAAATGTATGGGGCAATATGCTTAGATCATGATACCACAGCGATATTTCCTGGAAAATGGAAAGAAACAGTGTTTAAGGAGAAAAGTTACCTGCCATAGCAAGTGTTCTCTCAAGCAGGTATTCTATTTCTGATAGATCTTTTTGTAAACTTGTGTCTCCTAGAACTTTTTATAAGTATCAATATATTTATCAATGACATTTTCGGAATTTTTTCATTATCTTCAATCATGTATGAAATATGGAATTTGCCAACAGCAGTTTTTTTTTTACCAAATGTATAATTTTTCCCCATGGCTGGCAAAGGAGTTTTTGCTTTTTGTTTTATTTTTGCTAGTTCCTACAACCCAAAATGGCTGGGAATTCTAATCACCTATGATCACCTATGTGGATTGAATGTAAGAATTATGTGTTGGAAGTATAGATTAGTGATAAACCAGGGCAATGGAAAAGGGATGAATGAAATACAGTTTAGACTTCCTTCACAGGCCACAGGTTTAATATTTGGATGAGAAGTGGCACTTGGACATGACTATCTGATCTCTTGAGAGTCCTATTGTATGTATACATGGGAATCCCAAAGATACAAGTGTCCTCTGATATGCTGATGGCATCCTATTGCAATTGAGTGCATACTTGAGTTCCAGGTCCAGGAATTCCAAAGTTAAGAAGTGGCTCAAGGAGTTCCAGTCATGACTCAGTGGTAATGAACCCAACTCGTATCTGTGAGGATGCGGGTTCGATCCCTGGCCTCACTCAGTGGGTTAAGGATCCAGTGTTGCCATGAGCTGTGGTGTAGGTCACAGACGTGGCTCCGCTCTGGCATTGCTGTGGCTGTAACATAGGCCAGCAACTACAGCTCTGATTTGACCCCTAGTCTGGGAACCTCCATATGCCATGGGTCCAGCCTTAAAAAAAAAAAAAAGACAAAAGTGCCTCAGAAATGCAGCAATGTATCCACTTTTAGAAAATCCCAAATATGGGGACCATAAATGTTTGTTATCCAACACTGACACACAGATATAAATATACATCTGAGGGTAAATGACCCATGACTAAAGTCGAAAAATACGTCAACAATTAAACCTGTATATATGCTTATCTTTTAAAATGAAGACTAGCACAGGAAATTATCTTTCAGACCTCTTGGGTGGTCCATTTCTGGACAGTGATATTGGTGATGAAAAGTTTGATATGGAAAGAAATGTTACCAATCAACTCAGCAGTAGCAACACAGAAGTCTAAGGTAATGAGAGTGTTGGTAATAAAAATACAATAGGAACAACACTGTAAATGTTTCCATGAGTGCCCATCTACTGGGGAGACTGAAAGCTCACAGATAAATACCTGAATTAAATGAAAAGAATGTAAAGAATTCTAAATCTAACAAATACTGTAACATAGCTTGTGTAAGGCAACAAGGACATGTCTTTATGAATGATACAATCCTTTAGTAATACTATAAATGGACGTAGAAATATTTTAGAACATCTCATCTCTGAAAGAAAAGAATAAGGAATATATGAGCATGTACTTGCAGTGATATATGTATGAACAAGAACACATACATACATTTCTCATATACATAATGTTAAGCACCACATGCCTTGAGAACTATAGGAACATTAGTATCACATATGCTTTGTTTCTTCTTTTCATAATAGAATTTTCATCTTTTTTTTCTTTGTGACCTAATTAAATGCTTAGACTCTACTCCTCTCCTTTTGGCAAAGACTCTTTCTTCCAAAACTATGGAAAATAGTACATTGTTTGACTTTCATTTTCTTCTGCAGAAAGCGGCCCTGAAAGAGGTATCATAATAAGCCACAAATAATTGGAACAGATTCAATTCGTCATTAAAAATAAAATTTAGATCTCTAAATTCTAAAGGAGTCTATTTGAAAATTCTTGGTCATTGTGAATTTATTGAAATTATTTTATGAGATTTAATTATTGATATTTAATTGTGCACATCTTACAACTCATTAAGATCTTAATAAGTCATATTTTCCTAAATGAGAAATATGTTATAATGATAAGCATACAAAGATACCTATTGCCTTAGAGTTTACAAAATGGTTTTACATAAATTATCACTTTTGATCCTCTTAATATTGTTTCAATTATATAGTAATACCTGAAACCAGAAAGGTATTATAAATTTAATAACAGAAAGCTAGTTTATATCAAAATTCTTATTGGGGAAGTTAAATTATCAAGCTAATGACCAAAAATTACTCAGGCATATATTAAAGTATACTTAGATACTGCTCATTAAGAAAGTACTAAGATTGTTCTGTGTTTTTCAAAATATTCACTGAAATCCCTTCTACCTCCATCTCTCCTGACCCCCAGCTCTCTAGAAGTTTTTGCCAAGTAGCAAAAATGATTCCCTCCCTGCCGTCCTTTGTCCCCAAGACAGAAACATTTTCCAAGAGTGTGGTAATTAAGTCCCTTAGTAATAAAGTGGTGTAAAGAACTATGAGATGCAATTTCTCTTTTTATGGATATTTATGACAGAATTTCTTTTTTTAATCTATTTTATTCATTGTAAAATGCACCATCATAATCATTTAATTTTAACACTGAAAATAGCTCACAATAATACCTTGCATCCCTACTTCAATATTAATTTGATCAGACTTAGGAAATAATAGGTAGAGATATTATGAATGAAAAAAGAGCTACCTTTTTTTCATTGCTGGCACCAATGATAGCTCCATGATTGCTGTCATCTGGGAAGATTTAAGAAGCAACGCAAATGAATATTTCTTTTCAGCCAAGCTCCCCATGGACATGTGTCAGTATGCATAATAAACATGATGACATTAGATAGCACTATTCAAACACTTTCTTGGCAGTTGCAACAAGAAGCAGGGGCACTGCCCTTTGGCCATAGAGACCAAAGCATCTCATCCAGTGTCTGTCCAGATGGGAGAGTGACACTCCAACCAGTGGGGGCACTAATGGAATAAGCTTACAATGGACAGGTTTGGACAAGAGAGAAAGAAGAGACATTTCCACTCTCTCTTTAAACACTAACACACAAACATCCATAATCTAGAATACTTCTTTTTCATTTTTTCAAGCTGGTAATATTAACGTATAACAGTAAATTGAATGAACCCTTGCTCTAGAATTCTCCTGAGCCAGTGGTAGCCTAAAATCAATGAGGGGATAAATCCAGTACAACACTCTTGAGAGAATTTGTTAAAATATTTTGATAAACATAATCATTTGGTTACTTAAAAATATAGATGCTTCTGGGTTATTCTCTACCTTCGTACAGAGTAAAGAGGCACTTAGAACAGGGCTCTTCAAAATGTGCATCTTGAAAAATGAACTGTTGACGCTTTAAAATTTATTTTATTGAAGTATAGTTGATTGATAATGTTGTGTTAGTTTCTGCTATACAGTAAAGTAACTCAGTTACATATATATATATATATATATATATATATGTCCAGATGGGAGAGTGACACACACTCTCTCTCTATATATATATATATATACATATAGAGAGAGATGTATATGTATCGTATAGTTTTTCATATTCTTTTCCATAATGGTTTATCACAGGATGTTGAATAGCGTTCCCTGTGCTGTACAGTAGGACCTTGTTGTTTATCCATATTCTATATAGAATAGTTTGCATCTGCTAATCTCACACTCCCATCCTTCTCTCCTCACCCCTAAACTGTTCACTCCCTATGCCTCTATCTCCAAAATGCAACATGTACTCATCAGTAGTGTATATGTACAAATGCCCTAGATTCATCAAAATATTAAGCAAATTTTCAACTACATGAAAAAGGTAGGCACCTATTTTTGCAATATGAAAGTTGTCAAATATAGCATTTAAAATAGATTCGAAGGACATGCACTTAGAATGAAACATACCATGAAACACACAATTAGCTTATCCACATTATAACTTAATTTTATTTATCTTATTTTACTTTATTTTATTTTTTGTCTTTTTAGGGCCATACCTGAGGCATATGGAACTTCCCAGGCTAAGGGTCGA
Source organism: Phacochoerus africanus (assembly GCF_016906955.1). Taxonomy (NCBI): domain Eukaryota; kingdom Metazoa; phylum Chordata; class Mammalia; order Artiodactyla; family Suidae; genus Phacochoerus; species Phacochoerus africanus. The sequence goes on along the minus strand of NC_062544.1, from coordinate 79,111,970 downwards.
ATTGGAGCTGTAGCTGCTGGCCTACACCACAACCACAGCAATGCCAGATCCAAGCTGCATCTGTGACCTACACCACAGCTCACAGCAATGACGGATTGTTAATCCACTGAGGGAGGCCAGGGATGGAACCTATGTCCTTTTGGATACTAATGGGGTTTGCTGCCGCTGAGCCACAATGGGAACTCCCCACATTATAACTTTAAATGTCATGGATGCAGCAGCTGATGGTTTTCAAATTTGCTGTCCCTTGGCGTTATCGTTAGGATTTCATGTGATGTATTAGGACTCCTGAGAAACCATGCCCAAGCTTAAGTAACCAAAATTACCCACCAGTAACTGCTTTGAAAGTGAAAGGGGCTGAAGGTCCTAAAGAAAGCCAGCATCAATGGCTAATTACAGAGGCCTGCACGCCACCTCATATTCATATGATTTCATTTTATTCTCCTTTTTAATTTTTTAAAATTAAACTACAGTTGATTTACATAGTCATATGATTTTAAAGTAAAATGTAAAACTCAGGAAGATTATTTTCCCTAAAAAAAAAAAATAAGCCAGCGTAGATAGACAGAAGTTGTGTTTATAACAGATTCTAAATATTGCGGAGAAGTCTGTAACATAGCTTGGCAAAGTTGAGAAATCTCTTAGTTTAGGAGGTCTCTTGATTTTCATCATTCAAAAAAGAGTTATTAAACACCTGTTTTGCTCCCAGCACCCTTCTGAAAGGCAGTAAAATGCACAGATGTGGTCCTACCCTCACACAGCTTACAACTGTCTTTTATTCTGGATATACACAATATATGACAATCTACTCCTCCTTCTCCTATAAACTCAATTTTTTCTCTTTTAAACATATCAGTTCATTGTTTCCTACAGTGATGTTCATACAGCAAGCATTTTCTCACGGCATGACAGGATGGTAGTATTTTTCTTTGCAGTGATAGATTTATATTATGAAGGCACATTCTGAAACTTTAAAGTTTCTTGTTACTTTATTATCACACCCAGAGGGTGGAAGTAAGAACACTGATATTTCCTACTGCATGCTTGGTGAGCATTCGTATTCACAGGCTGGCTCTGCTTTTACCACTGAAATCCCCATTGCTGGAACATGGTCTAGGCAGGGTTGAATTTTGGAAAAAAGGGAAGATTTCTTTTATGCAGCATTCGGTGGAGGCCACTTTTGCCCCCACCTCCTCCTGGCCATCGAGTTGGCCTGTGAAATTTGCAAGCTCTCTGCTTGTTACCATGAGTTGCACGGTAATCATGATCTAGACGTTGTGCAAAGTCCTTTACGTATAACCCACTGAGCAAGGCCAGGGATTGAACCTGTGTCCTCATGAATACTAGCTGCATTCGTTACTGATGAGCCACAAAGGGAACTTTAATCCAGGAGCTTTTTTGTCAGCTTTTGGTTTTAGAGTTTGGAGACCAACTTGCATATCCGTCACCCCAGGGACTAGGAACTGAGTAAGGGGAAAATATACGTAAAGGACTTTGCGCAATGTCTAGATCATGGTTACGTTGCATGGTAACCATGATCTAGACATTGTGCAAAGTTGTTATATAACAACAACTTTCACCTCTGCAAATAAACCACTGTTTTCCTCTTTTAAAGATGAGAAAGATTCAAGAATGGGAGGGACTGGTGTCAGGCACCAAGCTGGTATATCCTGGAGCAGAGTCTGAGCAGAAATCTACCTCTCAAGCCTTGATTCTCCCCTTGAAGCTTATTAACCTGAGTTGTGCGAGTTCCCCCCCTCTTCTGTATGCAGTCTTATTCTCCTGTCCCCTGCTCTCTGAACTTTCTAAGTCTTCAGTTTTCATGCCTCCCAAAGAAAGCCTGGAACTCACCTTTCCCAGATGTGCCCAGTGCTATAACACGACTCAGACTCCAATTAAGCACCCACATCCCAAGATCTCAGTGCCCTTGTTAAAACTGTTGCCTGGGTATGATCATGTTGTTGGAAAACTAAATGATGCATTTCTTTTCTTTTTTTTTTTTAGGGCCACACCCACGGTATATGGAGGTTCCCAGGCTAGGGGTCCAATTGGAGCTGTAGCTGCTAGCCTGTGCTACAGCCACAACAACACGGGATTCAAGCTCATCTGTGGCCTACACCACAGCTTATGGCAATGCCAGATCCTTAACTCACTGAGTAAGGCCACGGATTGAACCTTCATCCTCATGGATACTAGTTGGGTTCATTACTGCTGAGCCACAAAGCGAACTCCAATCCAGGAGTTTTTTTGTCAGCTTTTGGTTGTAGAGTTTGGAGACCAAATTGCATATTTGTCACCCCCAGGGATGCGGAACTGAGTAAGGGGAAATTACAGAAGACACAGTCAGGCTTGGGTCTCAAGCAGAAAAGGAATGACAAGTCTTGGTGCCAACATCAAGCCCCTTAGCAGATTCTTTCCTCTTTCTAACCCTCCTTCCTTCTGCCTCTGGAAAGGTGTTATTTTGTGTGGCTACACACTGTCAGTTGTTTTCAGGCATCTTCCATAGAATTTAATGTTGGCGAGTAAGAAAAATGCCAAAGAGAAGACATTAAACATGAACAGGAAGAATACATATATTCACTTTGGGAAAAAAATGAATAATTTATTTATTTACCCATGCTTCAAAAAAGTTGGGATAAATTACAATACTGGTATGATTCAGAAAGAAATCTGGCAGAGAAACAAAGCTCCGAATTCTAGCCACAGAACCAGGTTTCCTGGGGGACGTTACACATCTCCTCTTCAATGAATTTTCCTTCTTTATAAAATTGTAGTAAGATTTGGATAGTCTGGTTCAAGAAAAGGTTAGAGAAACACAAGGAGATTAAATCTACCAGTTTTGGGAGTTCCCGTCGTGGCTCAGTGGTTAACGAATCCAACCAGGAACCATGAGGTTGTGGGTTCGATCCCTGGCCTTGCTCAGCGGGTTAAGGATCCAGCGTTGCCGTGAGCTGTGGTGTAGGTTGCAGATGCGGACTGGACCTCACGTTGCTGTGGCTCTGGCATAGGCTGGTGGCTGCAGCTCCTATGAGATCCCTAGCCTGGGAACGTCCATGTGCTGATGGCGCAGCTCTAGAAAAGACAAAAAAAAAAAAAGCCACCAGTTTTGGGGGGTTGAGGGCTTGTCTAACACAGACAGTTCTAGGGAAACTCCTAGTCAGGCAACATTCCTGTCACTATTCCGAGGGGAGGGTACCCAGCAGAGCAGGCAGGCACCTGCTATGAAATAAATGTATACATAGGAAAGCAACTTAAATTCAACAGGGATACAAACATGTGAACTAATTCCAATGTCAGTGTATAACAGGAGCTGAGGATCTGATGCTGATGAAACAGACAAGGGTCTCACATTCTAAGAGAGAATCGCAGACAGTTAAGACCTACAATAAATGACAAAGACGCTTCTCCCAGTGCTAAGTGCCCTAAAGTGATCAAGCCTTCAGAGGAGTAAATGGGGCCTTGTACACCATCTTAAGATTGGAATTTTATTCCAAAGAGCCATTGTAGGTATCTAAATGACATGATGTGACAGGTATTATTTTTAAAAGGATCAACTTGGGAGTTCCCTTGTGGCAGAGCAGGTTAAGGATCCAGCATTGCTGCAGCTGTGTCACAGGCTGCAGCTAAAGCACAGGTTCCATCCCTGACCCAGGAACTTCCACATTCCATGGGTGCAGCCAAAAAAATTTTTTAAATTTTAAATAATAAAATAAAATAAAAAGATCAGGAGTTCCCATCATGGCTCAGTGGAAACAAATCTGACTAGTATCCATTAGGACAGAGGTTCGATCCCTGGCCTTGTTCGGTGGCTTAAGAATCTGGCATTGCCGTGAGCTGTGGTGCAGGTCCCAGATGTAGTTTGTATCTGGTATTGCTGTGACTGTAGCACAGGCCAGCAACTACTGCTATGATTCAACCCTTAGCCTGGGGACCTCCCTATGCCGCAGCTGCAGCCCTGAAAAAAAAAGACAAAAAAAAAAAAGATCAACTAACTTTATTAAGTTAATGCGACTATTAATCCTGTGAAAAATTATGGAAAGAAAGGTGCTCAAAAGTCATAATGAACCCACTTCTCCATGATATTCGTTGTGTTTATTAAATACTGTTTTATTTAACTTAGACCTGTTAAAAATGTCAAACTGTCAACATCCCAAGTGGAAGAAACTCAAGACTTTGGCTAAGTGTCTGTGAAAACAGCAGGCATCAAAACTCCCTCCAATTTTGAAAAGAACATACCTTCTGCTTTAAGCAGAAATTTCTACATAATGAGGTCTCCTTGCAAGGAACGTACTTAAAGTTGACACTATGCATTATAAAAAATCCTCAAGTTCATTAACAACCATAAAAAAAAAAAAGAATCGAGGGTCCTCTTATAAAACATAGCACTTGTGAATTTTATCAACAATTTGCAAAGAACCTAGAAATAGAAGCTGCCAACTTAATGTATTATACTCGATGTAATGTCAACCTACTCAGAGCAACAGAAGCTATGAAGAGTCCTGTGAAATTCTGAAAAACTATGATTCATAGAAACCCAGAAAACAAATGACCAGAAGGAGAAAATTAACACAGTGTTATCTTGCCCAGGCCCAAGGCATTAAACATCATCTATATGCTGATGATTCCCAGTGCTTTCATCTCTGCCTCTCCCCTCCCCACTGAGCTCTAGAAGAATCTAGTCAACTACCTTCTCCCCTTTCCACTGGGTATTTGTACAGCAAGTTTCTCTTAACTTTACACACCTAGAATAGAATGATGTCTCCCAGTATTCCTATCTCATTACTTCTAATCTTCCCTCATCTCTGTAAATGAGATCATTATCCATCCCATCCTTGGGGACAAAAGCAGAAGATTTCAGACCAGATTCTTCTCCCCATATGCCATAAAAATGCCTTGGCAAATTCATCCTGCTCTCTTGCAAACTATATCTTGAACTCCTCCACTTCACATTCTCCCTATGGATTCCAACCAGTCCACCATTTCTATCCTGCATCTCTGCAACAGCATCTTACTTGGTTTCCCTGTTTCCCTTTGCCAACGGGAGATTGGCACTTGCCATCTGCCTCTGCAAGGATTAAATCCTGAGCTACTACAGCTGCCAACCCTCAACACTCCCTGAAAGAAGCTGGAGGTGGAGATCAGGAGTGAGGCACTCTGTGCTCTGGGAAAACTGGCAGAACAGGTCTTCTGATAGTTAGATATTTTCAAGAGAAGATTTTATGAGCCCAGTTCTTGCATTTTCTCATATCTAGAACAGCACTAAAATCCTTCATGGTGATGCCTGCTCCTTATGACTAGCAATAACCTTCTGCAACATGTGTGCTCAGTTATATGTACTTCCTCCCTTCATCAAAACCACAGACATACCGCCATTTACCTCCTACTTTTTTTTTACCACCTTATTTTTTTTTAATTTTTTGAAATATAGTTGATTTATAATGTGTTAGTTTCAGGTGTACAGTAAAATGATTCAGTTATACATATATCTGTGTTCTTTTTCATATTCTCTTCCATTATAGGTTATTACAAGATACTGAGTATAGTTACCTGTGCTTAACCACCTTATTTTTATTTATTTTGCAGAGCAGTTTCTCAGAGCTCTCTGAAATGCTGCCTCCTGGATTATCATCCTCATTTTGCCCCAAATAAAACTTAACTCACAACTCTCACGTTGTGCATCTTTTTTCAGCCCAAACCTTCTTGCCCCACTTGCCTCTCAAGTCTTATTTCCACAGAGCAGCCAGAGTTTTTCCAAATTTGAATCGCATCTCACTCCTTTGCTTAAAGTGTTCAAATGGCTTCCTGTCAACCTCAACGCCGACATCAGCATCATTGCCGTCACCATCATCATCTCACCCATACGGCACCGGGATTTGATCCCTGCCTACTTCTTTGACTTCATTTTCTTCCCCTCTTCCCTTTTTTGCACTAAGCTCCAAGCCTAACGGCATTCTTCTTCCTCACATCCCCAAAGCAATTCCTTTACCTGGACAGTTCTTTTCCCAGATCCTCATCTGGCTGCCTCCCTCTCTTCCTCCGAGTTTTGGCACAAACACTGCTTGTCCAAAGACGTCTTCCCTCACCTCATCTTGCCCAATTCTTCCCCACTCGTCCTCAATTTCATTGCCCATGTATTTCATTTTCTTCATACCACTGACCACTACCTGAAACTATATTTACGGCTTATTTATTTTTTTATCTTTGGTGGTTGTTTTTACTTACACATTTATCACCCTGTAAGTCAGTATGGTTTACATTCTGTTTACTTTTCACAAAACATGAAGTTTTTCTACTTGTTGATGAATTAAGTATAGCTGACCTTAAGGTTACAGCTTTTTTTTTTTTTTTTCCTTACCGACACAGACAATGTGTGGTCTTTAAGAATATAAATTTTCCTTCCAAATCAGGGGATCTCAGCTGACCCTCTGTCATTCGGATAGTCAGTCTTAACTGAGGGAGAATTATTAATCACTGACACCCTAATGGGAGAATGACATTTCTTGAATGTTCAGGAGAACAATAGTCTGTCTTAGAATACTGACAATGGTCACAGTTTTGAAACACTTTTAGTCCAGTAGAGACTAATAGTGCCCAATATTGACCAGTGAGAAATCTGAAAGGAATGTTTTGTCTGAAGATCTGACTGTGTTCCAGTCCTGGGAAGATGTGTCTAAGATGTGTCCTTATTAGGACTCCTGTTTTGAACACAACTCCTTGAACCTGAGGCCCTCCCCACCCTGCCCTGGGGTTGGGATCTTGACATCACAACCAGGTGATAATAAAGTTCTTCCATTTGGCCAGGCTCCATTAGCCTTTTATCATTATAGTTTCTTCCTAACGAAATCACACTAAGAATCTTTTAACCTACACAAATGACCTCCTTTAAACAGGAGGAGAATTTTAGAACTGATTTATTTGACAGCAGTTTGGTCTGAGTCCTGTATTTGTTCTGTTGATTTATGATAACAATGTAAGTGCCAATGACAAAGAGTTTTATGGCTGGTTCCGGACACAAAATTTGACTTTAGCTCCCCATACACTGAGTTCTCTCTAAATGCACAGACATAGTGGCTGGGCCATTCCACTGGAGTGGAGCTGAGTAATGACCAGCCAGCCTGAGGATCCTAAAGCAAAACCCAATGCCTTGTGTAGTTTGGGCAGGACAAAACTTTGGTTCCTAACATTCAAGAAATGACATTCAAAAGCTTCCTTGTTTTGCATATTGAACTTCAAGATACTAAATATTTCAAATTAGTTAAAAAGATGTTGAAGAATGTATTTATAATAATATCTAAACATTATAAACCACTATAAAAGATAGCAGTGATAATCTTATGTGAAATTCACTGCAACCCCATAGAACATGAAAAAGAGTGATAGTATTTCCACTTCAGAGGTGAGAAACTCTGGCCCAGGGGAATGAAATGTGTTTCTCAGGTTTATAAACTGCTAGATTTTAATATCAGAGAGCTGTCTTGAATTTCATGCTCACCCAGGGCACTCACCTTCCAATAAACCACTTTCCTTCCCCTGCTTATAAAAGCAAACCTTTTGAGTTCTAGTTGATGGTCCATAATTTTTAAGTGAGAGATTATTATTACCATGAATATTGCCTGAGTCAATTATAGCAAAAACATGTTGATCCAAAAATATCATCCAGTGTCTATTTATCTCAAAGAAGTGTGATAAATTCATATTTCTATTATAAATGACATTATAGATTTGGACTGCACTGTTGCCTTAATGAACTTTAGTTGCATATGTGTTTAGGGGGGAAAAAACACGCAGTGCAAGCTATCAAAGGAATGCTTGTCTGCTGAAAGAAGAGACTTTACAGCAAACAGATTAGAGGCAGACTGTAATTTGGAGCCAAGACAGGATACAAACCTAGGGTCTAAGTTGGTAGAAAAATTCTAATAGCAAAACCTATCAATTCTAAAACCTCCAAAGTTTTAAGCAAGATTTAGGACCATCTTTGTTAGTCTATACTTAATCATGGAGTCTATGTATGCCACTTCATACATCGTTGATCAGGATGCAATGCTACAGGTCTTCTTGAACCCAGGATGGATGAGGTGGATGCCCTGACCAGGTCTCCTCTTCCTGTGCTTTGCTCAGCATGCAGGTCCCGAGTACCCAGGTGTCTCTGTGATGACAGGCAGCATTCTTGGAGGGAACGCACAGCCCTGCTGCACAGGCCTTTGCAGGTTTGGTTCCTTCCACTGGACTCCCCGACCAATCACCACTCCAGTCTCCAAACCTAATGTCATGTCTGGTTCAAGTGTCAAGTGCCAGACAAAGCTTTCCATCTCCTTCCAAGGAAAGGGATGACCATGTGCCCACATACACCAGGCAGATGTGCTGTCCCAACACTCACGCCAGTGTATGATCAACATCTGCCTCTGACCACTAGTCCTCTCCAGACCCTGAGCTCTTTGAAGGCAAGGAATGCATCTAATTCCTTCTTGTGTTGCTAATATAAGGGAGTGATCAAGGAGTATTTGACACTCAAAGCATAACATCATATCCTTTTCACTTCTACTGACCTAAGTCCCAATTCCAGATAATCACCAAGCCTATATTAGAAAGTCCAAAAGGTAGAGAGGCAGAGCTTTAAACCTAGTGTTGTGTATGTATAAGCATTTCTGATAGAAAACCCCAAATACCAGAGAGGGGACACTGTTCTATCACTTAAATGGTGTTGATTGTGGGCATGAAGAGATGTGGTTTTACAAAAGGAACATTTCAAAGTGCAATTTTTTAAAAATCTGATTATCATCCCTATCTTTTAGTATATCATCACTTATGTCTTCTGAATTGGAAGGTTGTCTTGATAGAAACCACAATTTTTTCCAAAGGAACAGTTAATCATCTTGAAAAATAACACTAAACAACTCAGCATTTCTGAAACATATTTCAGTTACTAATGACCTAAATAAGCAGATTTATGCCAAGATACACTGAATCCCAGCTATGCGCCTTCCTATTATTTCATGGTATACCTTATAAGGTCAATCTGAATATAAAGAAAATTTGTTCATAGAAAGCATGGCTTTAAGGTTATATTGGTTCATGAGATGAGGTGCTTTCTATTTCTAAAAACAAAAACAAATATAAAAAACTTTCAGTGTTCTCCAAGGCCCAGCTAACAATACCTTATATTAATTGCCATATTTAATAGAGTCACAGACTTTCCTGTGTATGGCATCAGTCTGTTGGGCCCACCTTTCCCCTTTGAACTGAATGATGTCGTCAATGAGATACCTGTGGGGTGTGATAGCAATCTGCTTCTGTGTGACATTTTCTAATAAATGTTTGCCAATGTCAAGATTTCTTAATCAAGATCCATTTTGCTTTGGAGTTGTTTTTAGTTTAATGTCAAGATGGCATTCATATAGCAATTACCCTGTTTAAAGTGGCTCGTATAAGCAATGAAATTAGGGATTGATTTGCTTCTTTCCCACAACTGTGCAGACATATGCATGCAAAGGTGCGTCTATGTCATTTGTTGAAGCTTACATTAATATCATCTTTTTAAAAGTCCTTCTTCTTAAAATTTCCTATGATATTTATGAAAAACATAAGCAAACTTTATGCTTCCTTCAAAATGATAAGAAAATATCACCAAGACCATGACAGTATACAGAATCCAGAAGATAAACCACTGCTAGGAGCTAGGGAGCTCGCCAAATCTGAGGTTCAATCAGGGCATTCAAAGACATTATAACTGACATGTTCCGAATTTAATTTTTATACATTAATTTGACTCTGCTGCAGGCAACTAATTGCTTCCAGGTTGAATTAAATAATGCATGCACATACTTTGCAGAGACAACCATATGTAAACAGCCCAAGGAATTAGTCTTTGCTGCCCATGTAAGTGTCTCAGTTAATGTGTTACCTCTTTCCCACCAGCTCCCCTATTTTCGACTGCCTGGGTAGGGCTAGGAATAGGATTAGACCTTAATCTGTGTTTCCACAATAGTTAGTGCATATCTGTAGCTTAGTAACAACTGATCTGGATATTTTAACTTTTGCTATCCTGTCTCTTCCTCAGATTCACCAACAAAATCTCCATTTCCACTTTACTAGATTTATCACCTTCTTGAACTCTTACTCATCCTTGCAACCAAAGTGACAAAACACAATGTATATAAAATATATGTATTTATGTATACAAAAACAAAATAGGCACCAGTTTTGAAAATTTTATTATTTCAATACATAATTTAATTTCTTGCTTGATGATGCACCTTTTCCCTAAAATTTTGTTTTAAATTACTTTGAAGGTACAATTATATTTCCCATTACTTGCACATCATTCACATTTTTATTAAATTTATACTGTCTGTTATGTAGCAACTACATTTAACAGATTAAATAAAACCTATTTAATTTACAAAAATACATAATAATGTCTAGAAAGGTTAAAAATTGTGCCTGAGGTATAAATTCTGAAAAGTGAATATACAAGATTTCAAACATAGAAAGTTCTGTTGACTCTAAAGGCCTATTTTATCTTTGTACCAAATACTGACTTCCTTTTTCCCACCTGATTATTTTTTTTCTACTACTGTTTACACTTGGATTAAGAAACCCAAGTGATGTAGAAAATGTGAAGCAACAGACACTCTTCGTATTAGTAACAGAAATATAATTTATATAACTATTTTGGAAAATAATTTGGTACTTTGGAACTTTGACTCTTGGGCATACAATGAAGAGAAACTCTTGGAAAATGTAAATAGAGCCAGAGACACATACAAGACTATTCATGGCAGTTCTGATCATAATAACGAAAGCTCATGAACAACTCAAATGGCCATGAAGTGTCAATGGATAAACTGGGGTACTGTTACATGATGGAATATCCCAGAGTAGTGAATTCAAGGAACTATAGTTGGGCATAGCATTCAGACTTCTGAGGCTCCATTTTCTGGGGGTACACAGGACTGGGTTAAGAGAACAAATGAAGGAGCTGGACCAGCTCTGACACTAACATCGTGTGACCTTGGGAAATTCTGAAATCTCTTTTTTTCTCAGGTTCCTCATCTCTAGAGTGAGAATAATGGTTCTTAGCTCACAACATCATCATGAGAACAAACAAGTATATACATACAGAACCTAGACTGGGTAATGATGCTACATACGTATTTGTTCTCACTATGTGAATATCATTTACTAGAATATAGGATACGAGCAAAAATTCAAATATACTTAACGTTCATATTCATTAAATACATGTATAAGAGATCAATTCCATTTCTTAGAGCATAACTGTATTTGCTATATTTAACATACTAAAAAGCTTGCATATATTAATTCAATTGGAACAATAGCAGTTATTAAACACTGAAGGAGAGTAGTACTTATTATTACACATCCCAGTCACTTAAGGAAACATGTAGACACTCAATAAAAGTATTTTCCAATCCTAGTTGTACTTATATTTAAAATACTCTTTATTCTTAGAAATAATTTAAGGCCACTCATCAAATAAGCACTTTAGCATGACTATATATTTTTAAATCAAATGATGAAATTAGAAATGATAGAGATAGTTCTTAAAAATAGAAGAAAAAAAAAACCCACCACAATCCAAAACTGGAGTAAATCTTTGAAATCATGCACTCAAAGCCCTTGATTGTTTCAAATGAGGAAGAATGAGACCCAGAAAAGTTAACAAAAAAAAAAAAAAATCCAAAAAACAATCACATAAGTTGAGGACAGAATACTAACTAGAAACTATATGTCCTGGCTGCTAGCCAAGTTTTCTTTCTGGTATAAATGAATTTTAAATAAATATATCAGATAACACAATAGTTGTGCAGGCCAAGTATGAGACCACTGACCTTCTGTTCTATGACCTGGAGCTGTATCACTGAGGATGGGAGGTACCAACATCTTTGAGGAGGAAATTAGCCTTGTGGATGCCTAGGAGAATTCAGCCTCCCAAAGACCATGAGGCAGGACTGGTACTGATGGGGTTGAGGATCCCTTTAGTCTGCTTGTTTGTTTCTTTTTTGGCTTCCCTGCAGCAAATGGAAGCTCCCAAGCCAAGGATCAAATCCAAGCCAGAACTGCAACCTATCCCAACTGCGGCAACGCCAGATCCTTAATTCACAGAGCGGGGATGGGGATCCAACCAGCACCTCCACAGAGATAAGCCAGATCATTAACCCACTGCACCACAGTGGGAACTCCCCTTTCTAGTCTCTTTGATCAAGTCCTAACCACCTCAGCAGCCTCCAACCCCTCCAACCCCAGCTCTACTTCTAATATGTTCAGTTCTCAGTAACAATGTCTTCTCTGCACTTCAAAAGTCCTTTTACCTTCTTCTGCCTCATTCAGAGCTGGCTTGCTCAATTAAGTCCTATCTTTTCTTTCCTATTCTTTTCCTATTCTTTCTCATTCTCTTCATTGGGCCATTCTCTTACTACAAAAAATGCTTTTTACAGTTTTCTTCAATATTTTTTGATAAGACACTTTCTACTGTGACTTTTTTTTTTTTTTTTTGGTCCAGCATCTCAAAATATTTCCTTCTCTTCTTCCCATCCATCCACATCTTAGTCCACTGCAAGGGTTTCTATCAACTGTCACTCTACTGAAATGCTTTGTCAAACATGGCCAGTGGTGTCCTAATTCTCAAGTGTGACTGCCTGCTTGAGACACTTAAATTCACGTCTGCAGTATCTGAGTGTTGACGAGCCACACTTCTTTACATAATTCACATACCTTGGCCATGATGTTAACACTATCTTAATTTCTATCTCAGTTTCTTTTTTGCTTGCTTCCCCCCAAACACGGCCATTTTCCTAGATTCTGCCTCCAAGGATTGATGCTTCTCCAAACATTTCTTCCATTATTTTTGTCTCCTCCCAAAACATTATGCATCATTATCTCTTGTATCAGCCTCCCAGCCATCTCTTGCCTCAAATTTTCTATGAAGCCTCAGGAATACATTTGCAACTGTTCATTTCCTCTAAAGCAGAAGGTTCCAAGCTGAGCAACTGTAATCTGTTCCCTATGGACAGATAAATTCAAGATTAAAGTTGCATCCATAGAGTTCCCATAGTGGTGCAGCAGAAACGAATCCGACTAGGAACCATGAGGTTGAGGGTTTGATTCCCGGCTTCGCTAAATGGGTTAAGGATCTGGCGTTGCCGTGAGCTGTGGTATAGGTCAAAGACTCAGCTCAGATCTGGCATTGCTGTGGCTGCAGCATAGGCCGGCAGCTGTAGCTCGGATTAGACCCCTAGCCTGGGAACCTCCGTATGCCATGGGTGCGGCCCTGAAAAAGACAAAAAAGACAAAAAAAGAGTTGCATCCTGCTTGGATAAAAGATAGAGACCATCTATTTCTCACTCTTGAGGTTAAGGAGACCTCTGGAACTACGCACTCCCAGAAAGTTTCCTCAGGGGTCAGGGGAAAGAGGGGCAGCAGACCACAGTACACCCCATCAACTTCCCAGAGACCCTGGTGCTAAAATCCATCCTGAAGGCAGGGTCCTGAGTCAGGCCAAAGCCAGACAAAGCAAGATGATTGGCCAGAGGAAGCCCGTAAGGACTGTCCCCATACTAGTGATTTAAAGAACCTCCAAAGCAGCTGTTGCTCTCTTCCTCTCTCTTGCTCTCTTGCTCTATCTGTCTCTGTCTTTCTCTCTCCCTTTCCACCCTACCCCCAGCCTGCCTGTGCCTGTTTTTCTCCACTAGTATCTTCTCTTCTCTCTTCATAAACCTTGCCTTTACTTCCTCCATACCTCTCTTCTCTCTTTAAATAAATAAATAAATAAATAAATAAATAAATAAATAAATTTGCCCAACTACCCTCAGTCTGCAGAATTATTTCTCCAAAGGACAAAGTTCTGGCGATCTGCATCAAATGGTTAGGGTTCAGCATTCTCACTCAATAACCACCCGAGAAAACCTCCATGGATGAGCAAGGGTCACTGAAAATCACATTTGTAACAGTATTTTTCTCCCTTACATAAATGCTCCTGTTTCCAGCTTCCCTATCTTAGTTCACAGGATTACAGGACTCCCTGCCACCCAGGCTCAAAGCCATGATGTCAGCTTTATACTTCTTGCTCATTTGTCTCCTATGTTTATTTCCAATTTCAAGAGTGTCAAATATGACCCTTCATTGACCTCTAGTGATACTGTCTTCATTATTTCTCATTCCTACAGAGAAATTCCAATAGCCGGATTCCTGGTACCCTTTCATTCTCATTTCTTCTAACAGCTAGGAAGCACGTGATATCATAGTCTTTAAATCTGATCCACGTTTTGTTTTCCATGCTGCCATTTTTTAGCTCATTGGCCATCCATTTATCATTTTCAGAATATGGAGACTAGAACATGCAGTAGGATAAGAGTTTTTTTTCATGTGATCAATCAACAAACATTTACTAGGCAACTTTTGTGAGCTCTTTGTTAGGTAAAGGACACACTAATATGGGATGCAAGTGAAATATGGCTTTTGACCTCCATTCCTGGGTAATACTGTGTTGGCACATATAAGCTCTTATATCTTCAAATGTCTTCCAGGGAACAAGATTTTCATAAATGTTATGGGGCATAATTCTGACACACACTGTGTCAGAATTAAACAAGGGTATTTATTACATGATTCCTGGAGCCATTACATTTCCCAGAGATGGAAAAGGGACACAGAACTACAAATTTATTATACCAGTAAGGGTTTTGTCTCTTGGTGCATGGAAACAACCCAGATGAGAAAAGGAGGGATGGCAGCCTCCATGTTATGGATGGGGAAACATATGTCAGTGGAACTTAAGTAATTATAGTAACAGACTGTAAAATGACACTGATATAGCTCCTTCTAAGTCTGCTAGAAGATTTTTCTCCCTTATTCTGCATATATTTTGCACTTTGACAACCTACTCTGTACTTTTACCTTCCTCCCTGCACCTCTGCTACTTAAACCCTATCGGGTTTGGTTTTTGTTTTTGTTTTTTTAAATCCCATTCATATCTGACCATAACACCTGCTTGGGTTTTGATGTTCATTTCATTCATTTGAAAAATGTGAAAGCATCTTTCCACCAATTACAGGTCTGTGATTCCTTCTATAAAATGCTTAGACCTAAATGTGTTTCTGAATTGAGCATTTTTGAATAAAAAGATATCACTGTAGATATATTGTGGGGTCAAGGAGCAGCACCCATAAGCAGCACATCAACATTTCTACAAACATATGTGTGGTTATTCACATTGAGTGTGGTTAACAACACTACATGCAACCTCATATGAGTTCAGGTCATGTTTAGATTTAAAAAGCAAAAAACTTTTGGTCACTTTTGTCCTTAATACCTCATTGACAATATACTGTTAATTATTCCTAAAAACGTTTTCACAACTCAACATTCACCACACACACACACACACACACACACACACACACACACGGATGTTTCACAGATTTTGGAGTTAAATGATGATAATAACTGTCATTTGATAAAAATACTACTTAATACTTTAGACTGATACATTAACAAGAAATAATCTTCATTCAATGGCACAATTTACAATAAAAATTTTTTCATAACCAAATCATTATAGCCTATTCTAGTTACAAGAAACACTATGACTGTCAACCAAGCAATCTTTTAGGAATTAGATGAGCCTCTACAAATACTTGGCATTGTTTGCATTCTCATTTTATCAGTATATTATTTTACCTCTCAAATGTTCATTCTTTTTTGCTAAAAACAAATTCTAGTAAACATATTATTGATTACCTAGAAACTACATTGCCCTCCAAATTTATTTTTTTAATTTGGTAACATACAATTTTAGGAGATGAGATAAAAAAAGAATTTTGTAAAACTAATAGACAATCATTTTAAAAACCCAGTATCTCCTTTCTGGGGTTTCTGGTGGTGATGACTTCTTTTATTTATATACACTACAAACTTAATCTTAAAAATGAAAATAACAAAATATATTCTCAGTATTTTCGCCTTCCTTCGCCTTGCCGTGTATGATCTGCAAGTACAGTTGATTTGTGATCCTGGTGGGTTGTTCATTAGTTTTCTTCAATCTCATATGCAAGAATGTCTGCTGATTAAAACCTGTCTGCACTTTCCACATGGTTCATAATTAATATATTAAATTTCTGAACTTGTTTCCACGATGGTGGAATTTAGACAAACATTCCAAACAGAAGGTATATAAGTATTCTGGTTTAGATGAGTATATAAAATCATACATCATCAAACTATCACAGCTTCTCAGTGTTGCCCAAAGAACTGATAATCTCTACTTCCCTTATCTCAGAGTCATACCCCTTCACCACTAACTACTGGTGCCATCTGTTGGTACTTGGGGAATGGACATCCAAATTGGAAGGTATTTGGATATTTGACTGAAGAAAAATCACAAGTCACCTTATTATTTGAATTCTGAAGTTTTATCATCATACTCAAGTTTTCACATTTCTATATTGTATACATTTTCTTGTGGGTGCCCTCGACTTGGTGACACAATTCATTGCCCACTTTATATTTATTTGAATATGAGACCAAATATTGAGCTTTGAATTTGTTTTTAAGTACGCTTTCAAGAAATGTTAAAGATAAAGCATCAGATGCATTTTAATATCAACAAAATGAAAACTTCAATCAATGATGCGGCATTTCTAGATTTTACAAACTTTCAACACCTGAAATAAAAACTTTGAAAAGAGTAGTTTCTGTCATTATTATTGTTATTTTTCCCAAGAGTATTAATGTATATCCTAAGTGTATGAATCAAGCCCTTTTGTTTTCTGTAATTCTGATGCTTTGACCCCTTAGAGCCTTCTGATGCTTTGACCCTCTCTCTGACCTTGGAGAGACTGCCCTTCTAGAGATAGACAATCCCAGAGACAGGAAGTCATCCTTCCCAGGAGCATGCTTTTATAAGCAAAGGGAACCAATCCAGCCCACCCCCCACTCCACCCCCCAGCCCTCCCAGCCCACCACCTACTCTGCGAAGCTCTCGTCCTCAGGGCCAATATTCCCTTGCCTTAATCACCCCAGTGCCAGGAACCAGACAATTTGGGGCAGGCTCTGTACCCCAGAGCCCCTCACCATATTATTCCAGAAACTAGCTAATCCCAACCCTGCTTGCCCCACCTCTTGTCTCTGTTCCTTTCCAGGGAAACCACAGCAGAGGCTCTTCTTGTCCATCTCCCCCCACCCCCACCTGTTCCATCTGCCTCTTGACTGACCCTAACCTTTCCCTGCAAGGCCCCTCACAGGGCAACATGTCCCTGCCTCTCTGGAACTGTGACTTTTCAATCTGCTGGCCTCACCATACCTGAATGATAATAAAACAAATTTTAAAGCAATAGGTCACTGCGCCCAGGTCTTAGTCTCTGTCTGCAAATTCCTGTTTGTCATCTGTGAATCCCCACCCTGCTATATTTGGAGCCTGGAGTTCTTCCTAGTTCAGGCACAAGGGCCAGAGACCCTCAGCCCAGCGACTCTGACACCTACTCCCAGCATCTCCTAAAGCCAAATGCCTGAACCCCAGCATGGCCCGGATGAGGAGTTTACAACTACAGAAACCACCACCTGTTAGCCAACCTGTGGTCTGCTTGACACTGTCTCATGGCAGAGATCAAGGCCAGCCCTAAGTCCTGGCTCATCACTATTTATCCAGCCATTCCCTGGAGTTCCGGGATGAGTGTCTACATGGGTATACATGTACACACGTGTACGATGCTTGCATTTATCTTTCTAAAATCACTCTACTGTATGTAAACATGTAAAATCGATATTAAGGAAACTATGTAAAATAACTATCAGATTTTGGACTACCGTATTTGCATTTCTTAGAAAGAAACTTTGTAATATATGTGTGTATACATGCACACACACACACACACACACACACACACGTTGGTGGATAATTACTGGTAATTATATTTTGGCAACAAGAAAAATTTGTTAAATACAAATTTCATGTTGACTGTATTAATCATTACCATTTCCTTAAACTCTAAGGTTGGCACAAGTGTAAATATTTTACTTTTCCAATAGTCTGCTTGCTGATTTCACAACTGAGAATTGATGTGGGTTTTCTTCCAGAATTTTTACTTACATTTTTAGAGATTTTTGTTAGATAATAGCAGATTTCCTTGAACCTGAAATTTATATATTTTTGTTGTTGTTGAGGAAAAAAACTGTGTAAGCAGCACACCTATAGTGTCTATAAATATGCTTAAATAATGTAGAAACATGAGACATATCTTTCACACACATGGAGTAGCGCTTATTTATTTATTGGTTTCTTTGTTTTTTGTCTTTTTAGCGCCACACCTGAAGCATGTAGAAGTTCCCAGGCTAGGGGTCGAATCCGAGCTACAGCTGCTGGCCTGCACAATGGAAGGCCATAGCAATGTGGGACCCACTTCTGCACCTACAGCACAGCTCACAACAATGCGGGATCCTTAACCCACTGAGCAGAGCCAAGGATGGAACCTGAATCCTCATGGATACTGGTTGGGTTCTTTACCACTGAGCCATGATGGGAACTCCCAGGCTTATTTTGTTTCGATCTCTACAGTCTCCTTCACGCAACAAAAGAGAACATGATAAAAAGTCTAACTCAGACCAGGAAGCAGCTTCAATATTAACGTTGTGGAAAGATTCTACTAAAATTGTTCTGTGAGGTTTCCCATCCCCCAGGGGCCTAGGCTATTTCCTATATTAAGGATGGCTTCATTAAATATATGAAAGTTTGCCTGCCGTAGTTGGCTTCTTCTGTAAGCTGCCTTTAATCCCCTTCCCTTCCCTTATCCCAAAGCCTTTGTGGCTTGCACATATAATCTAAAGATTCAAATACAATTTTTAAAAAATGAAATATTCATCCTCATTTCAAAATAAAACTAAATTCACAGATGGATCCTTTAAAATCCAATAGTCTCTAAATATGAGTAACTGGGCCCCAAATACTGAGTTTAAATATAACGCTCACTTATAGAAAAGACAAAAAGAGCAAACACTTATGTCTTCTTCCAGATTTACCAATAATTATCTAACATAAAATTCTGGTCAGGAACCATGTAACTCATTCCTCTAGCTCTCAGCATGTTTTAATACAATGATTTTATATAGGATTTTATACTGAATAGAGTCTACTTTCCAGGCGAAGATTTACATTAAATGACCAAAAATTAGATGAACTTATTTTCTTGCCAACATAAAACATAATGAATATACTATTGACTGGAGATAAAAGACTAGCCGACTTGTTATCAAACATCAATAGAAAGCAGATACATCCACTGAATTCTGCAATAAACACAATGATAATAATATAATTTTGATTATTCCCTTGAAAAGAGTCCTTGTCAATAAAAAGAGGTCCCAGTTGTACTCATGGTGGCTCATGAACTGAACAGTTTTTGTTGACTTGATTTTATTCCAACCATCCTAAATGGTACAATCTGATTGGATTGACCATGCAGTAAAAATCGCTAAAATGATAACATTGACTATGACTCTACCCAGTGCTTTCTAGAAAAACATGGCGTTAACAGAGGCAAAATTGTCACAACAAAAGCATGGCTCTGAAAGCTTTCCCACACTCAGGCAATCTTATCTTTCTAAACATTTACTTGTATCCTGTCTACTCAAAATGGGAGTAGAGATAGTTATATCAAGGAAGGAAAAAAATACAAAGAAAGAGAAAGTAAACTAGCAAATAACATTCGTATCTTTCACATTAACTTCAGAATGTTTGAAACAGCCAGTCTAGTCCCAAACATGTAAGATTTCCACCTCTTAAAATCTTTTTTCTCACTGTTGATATTTTCAGTCTACCATTACTATGTCCTTCAAAGTAACATTAACAAAATGACAGGTTTATTTTTGGCATCACAAGAATATTTACTGGCAAACTGCTCCCACTGAATGAGAATGAGAAACTTAAATTACCCTGTTGGTCTATGAAAAATTTCCAGAGAAATATTCCTTCCTTCAAGCAGAGTATGAGAGTTTTAACCTTCACACAGATTGCACTTTATTTTAGAAGGAAAACCTGCCAAATCAGGAAAAGGATATATTCATGAATTTGTACTGGATTATTTTTATTTATTTATTTACTTATAGGCTGGTAAAGAAGTGAAAATTAAGGGCACACAAACCCATGCATTGAATCTTTACTATGTGACTGAGTCAGCACCAAAGGCTTTAAGACAAGATCTTACTGGATCTCAAGAGATGGTCTCTTATTCCTTTTTTTTTTGTTTTGTTTTATTGCCTTTTCTAGGGCCACTACCCGCGGCATATGGAGATTCCCAGGCTAGGGGTCTAATTGGAGCTGTAGCCACCGGCCTACGCCAGAGCCACAGCAACTCGGGATCTGAGCCGCGTCTGCGACCTACACCACAGCTCACGGCAATGCTGGATCCTCGACCCACTGAGCAAGGGCAGGGATTGAACCCACAACCTCATGGTTCCTAGTCGGATTCATTAACCACTGTGCCACAACGGGAACTCCCCCCCACTTTTTTTTAAAGACAAAGATACTGAAGTCCAGAAACTTTACATGTCTGCTTTTAATTCATTAATTAATACTTATTCAATCACTACAAGGTTTTTGGCACAACTCTGTGGTGGAGATACAGACCAAGAAAGACAGAAATGGTCCCTTCTTGCCTTCCATTTTATTGGAAGAGACAGAAAATAACAATTAAATAGAGTTTTAAAATTACACACTTGAGTAACTGCATAGAGAAGTTCATTAAGTCACTGTGATAGAGAATAAGAAGATCTTTTAAAGAGTTAGCATTTAAGCTTAGGACACACAAGAGAAGGGGGATCTCTCCACCAGTTTAGAACTGGATGAGTTCTCTTGGTGTGACATTATGTTTACTCCTGTGTGCGTGTGTGTGTGTGTGTGTGTGTGTGTGTGTGTCTAGGGATAATATGGATGGGAATATAACATGAATTGGGTTCAGAATGAATTCAAACAAACATAAGAATCCTTGAGGAATTCCCTGGTGGCCTAGTTGTTAAGGATCTGGTGTTGTCACTGCTGTGGCAAGGATTCCATTCCTGACCTGGGAACTTCTGCATTCCACAAGTGTGGCCCACCGAAAATCTTGAGATTCAGGACAGTGAAAGAAAATATAATGAGGAGTAACAAAAAGTGTATATATTTGGAATAAAATCTTACAAAAATTAGGTAGGAATAGTACGAAGAATAGTCTATGAGCAATACTTAGGGTAAGAAAAAAATCATGCATTGACCAAGACTGACCACCTGGAAATATGAGAACTCCCAAGTGATCTCCTTTATTCTAAAGAAAGAAGCCGATCCTAGGACAAGATGGCGGAGGAGTAGGGGGACACGCTCGCCCTCTACCACAAACACAACAAAAAAAGCACATCTACAGAATAAATGACTCACACAGAACAGCAACCAATCGCTGGCAGAGGAACCTAAACTCCAATAACGGCAAGAAGTTCGTGACATTACAGGGCAGAACGGGAGAAAAGAGGAGAGTGAGAGAAGGTGAATCCGAGCGGGAGGGGCGCTCCCGAAAGGGAACGGAGGAGGAGAAAGGGATCCCGCACCCTAGAAAGTCACCTACTCAGGGGAAAGATCAAACGAACCGGAGGAATCTCCAGATGCAGAGAAGAGTGTAGCAGTAAGTTGGAGTACGGAAAAGCCGATCAAGAACCGAACGGACCATCTGAACTACCGGCACAGTCACCAAAAATTGAGACGCCTAGGTGGGGGCTGAGCACCTGAGATCCTAGGCTCCAGAGGATAGTCCCCGGGCTGGGGGGGGGGGCGGAGCGGAAACTGCTTGGGAGGTCTACAAACCATTTGACCGGGCAGAGACTGCCTGGGAGACTAGAAAACAAAGCTGTCGCAGAGAAAGGGAGCAATACTCTAGGGGCGGGGAAGTGGAAAGCCACATCAGAGGGAACCTGGGAGAAGAGCCTGGTCTGCGCCCTGCTGGGGAGGGGAGAGAAGAAGGGGTGGGTCCCCATAGAATACTCCCCACGCCACAGCAAGCCTTACAGGCCCGCTAGCTAGCTGAAACCTGTGCTTCCCAGTGCATCCCCTCCCCCCACCCCCGCCACCCCCTATGCTCTCCAGGAACCTGGGGCTGCCTGCCATCCAGGAGGGCTGGCCTCAACAATTGCCTGAAGCCTACCACCGCAGGGGGCTGTCCCTGCACAGGCCTGCTTGCCCTTTGGAGGGGCTACACTTCCGCAGAGTAGCACCAAACACCACCAGCCCCCGAGAAAAGGCCTGCAGCCCAGAAAAGCTAGAACAAGCCTAGCCAGGCCGTAAATAGATCTGCCTAATTCTCGGACACTTTTTCTGAGTCGGGCTGCCCCCGGGGAGGAGCCTCTTGGGTTTCCAACGGCCCTGCTATCCGCCCTAGCCCCCAGGCGATGCCCTAGTGGATCAGCTGCATAGGACTGCCAGCTCTAGGCAGGACACCCTGCAGCCCAGAAAAGCTGCAACAAGCTCGGCCGAGTCGGGAAAAGAACTCAGACGGTCTTTCTGAGTCAGGCTGCCCCAGGAAGGAGCCTCTTCAGTTTCCAATGGCCCTGCTACCCGCCCAAGCCCCCAGGGGGTGCCTTAGTGCATCAGCTGTATAGGTCTGCCAGCTCCAGGCAGGACCCCCTACAGCCCAGAAAAGCTGCAACAAGCCTGGCCGAGTCGGGAAAAGAACTCAGATGGTCTTTCTGAGTCGGGCTGCCCTGGGGAGGAGCCTCTTGGGTTTCCAGTGGCCCTGCTACCCGCCCAAGCCCCCAGGGGGTTCCCCACTCCCAAAGAATAGCTGCTCAGCACCACCAGCCCCCTAGAAGAGCCCCTACAGCCCAGAAAAGCTGCAATAAGATCGACCAGACTGTGAAAAGATCTGCCTACATTCTCAGGCCATCCTTCTGGGTTGGGCTGCCCTAGGGAAGAGCCTCGTAGGTTTTCAGTGACCCATATAGCTGCTCCAACCCCCAGGGGGTGCTGCACTCCTGAGGAACAGCTGCCCAACACAGCCAACCCCCTGCAAGAACCCCACAGCCTAAAAACACCAGAGCAAGCTCTGCCTGACAAAGTGAAATCTGCTACCATCGTGGTGTGGACCTCCCAGTCCTGTCTGCCCTCAGGAAGTCCTCCTTTGCTTCAAAGAAACACTGTTAGCCCCATCAACACTCCAGAAAAGCCACACTGCCTCAAAAAAGATTGACCAACAACGCCAGCCCTCAGGAAATATTCCACGGCAGTGACAAGGCAAACACTGCCCGATAACGGAGAGTACAACTCCCTCAGGAGAAAGAGAACAACAAGCAAGATGAAGAAGCTGAGAAACCACTCCCAGTCAAACCAACAGGAGAACTCACCTAAAACAGTCAACAATGAAACAGATCTCGGCAGTCAGACAGACCTGGAGTTCAAAAGAGAAATAGTGAAAATATTGAAGGAATTAAAAGAAGATATGAACAGTAATGCAGATACCCTCAGGAAGGAACTAGAAAATATAAGGAGGAGCCAAGAAAAACTAGAACATTCATTTGCAGAGATGAAAACTGAACTAAGGGCAGTACAAACCAGAATGAATAATGCAGAAGAACGAATCAGTGATATGGAAGATAGAATAATGGAAATCACTCAATCTGGTCAACCGACAGAAAACCGAATCAAAAAACTGGAAAGCAATATAAGAGACCTATGGGATAATATAAAGTGGGCCAATCTATGCATAATAGGAATTCCAGAAGGAGGAGAAAAAGATAAGGGGATGGAAAATATATGTGAAGAAATTATCGCTGGAAACTTCCCAAATCTAAAGGATACTGGGTTCAAGATACAAGAAGCACAGAGGGCCCCAAACAAACTGAACCCAAATAGACCCACAGCAAGACACATCATAATAAAAATGGCAAAAGTTAGTGGATAAAGAGAGGATCCTAAAGGCAGCAAGAGAAAAGCAGAATGTTACCTACAAGGGAACCCCCATAAGAATATCAGCTGACTTCTCTACAGAAACACTACAGGCCTGGAGGGAATGGCAAGAGATATTTAAAGTGCTAAAAAAAAAAAATATGCAACCTAGAATACTCTATCCAGCAAGAATATCATTTAAAATAGAAGGGGAAATAAAATTTTTCCAAGCAAACAAAAACTTAAAGAATACTGCAACACAAAACCCAGGTTAAAGGAAATATTGAAAGGGCTTCTCTAAACCAAAAAGAAAGGAAGGAAAGGGAAGAAAAAAGAAAAGAAAGAAAAAAAGAAAAAAAAAAAGAAGAAGAGGAAGAACTAGGACTGAGGAAACCGCAATCAGAGAGCAGTCACTCGAATAAGCCAGCATACAGATTTAATCATGAACAGGCCTCAAACAAAATAAAATTAAAAAGAAAAAAATAAAAAAGAGTCATCAAAACCATAAAATGTGGGCAAGGGATGTTAGGAAGTAAATAACCCTTTTTGTTTGTTTGTTTGTAAGTTTCTCTTCTTAATTTTAATATAGTAATGAAGTGTTTGAACTTACAGGACCATCAGGCTAAAACACACAATTATGGGAAGGGGTTAGCATACTTAAAAAACAGGGCAACCACAAGCCTAAACCAAATACTGCATTTGCAAAAATGAAAAAAAAAAATACACTCAAGCAGATAATAACAGGAGACCATCCAACCAAAAAAAAAAAACAAAAAAAGAAGAATGGAGAACCATAGAATCAACTGGAACACGAGGTTCAAATGGCAATAAATAATCATCTATGAATTATCACCTTAAATGTCAATGGACTGAACGCCCCAATCAAAAGACACAGACTGGCTGAGTGGATAAAAAGGCAAAAACCTTCAATATGCTGCCTACAAGAAACTCACCTTAGGACAAAAGATACATATAGATTGAAAGTGAAAGGGTGGGGAAAAATATTTCACGCCAATAGACATGACAGAAAAGCAGGAGTCGCAACGCTCATATCAGACAAAATAGACTTTAAAACAAAAGACATAAAGAAAGACAAAGAAGGACACTACTTAAGGATTAAGGGATCCATCCAAGGAGAGAATGTTACTATCGTCAACATATATGCCCCAAATATAGGAGCACCCAGAGACATACAACAAATATTAACAGACATAAAGGGAGATATTGATGAGAATACAATCATCGTAGGAGACCTTAATACCCCCCTCACATCAATGGACAGATCCTCTAGACAGAAAACCAATAAAGCAACAGAGATCCTAAAGGAAACAATAGAAAAGTTAGACTTCATTGGTATCTTCAGGACACTACATCCCAAAAAAGCAGAATACACATTCTGCACAAATGCTCATGGAACATTCTCAAGAATCAACCACATATTGGGACACAAAGCTAACCTCAATAAATTTAGGAGCATAGAAATTATCTCAAGTATCTTCTCTGACCACAATGCCATGAAATTAGAAACCAACCATGGGAAAAGGAAAGAGAAAAAACCTACTGCATGGAGACTAAACAACATGCTACTAAAAAACCAATGGGTCAATGAGGAAATCAAGAAGGAAATTAAAAACTACCTTGAAACAAACGATAATGAAGACACAACCGCTCAAAATCTATGGGATGCTTCGAAAGCAGTGCTCAGAGGGAAATTTATAGCAATACAGGCCGTTCTCAAAAAAGAAGAAAGATCCCAAATGGACAACTTGACCCTCCACCTAAACGAATTAGAAAAAGAAGAACAAAAAAGACATAAAGTCAGAAGAAGGAAGGAAATTATAAAGATCAAAGAAGAAATCAATAAAATAGAGACTCAAAAAACAATAGAGAAAATTAATACAACCAAGAGCTGGTTCTTTGAAAAGGTGAACAAAATTGACAAACCCCTGGCCAGACTCACTCAAAAGAGGAGAGAAAGAACCCAAATAACAAAAATTATAAATGAAAAAGGAGAAATCACAACGGATACAGCAGAAATACAAACAACCATAAGAGAATACTATGAACAACTAGATGGCAACAAGTTTGACAATCTGGAAGAAATGGACAATTTTCCAGAATCTTACAGCCTGCCAAAACTGAATCAAGTAGAAACAGACCAACTGAACCGACCGATCACTAGAAATGAAAATTGAAGAGGTCATAAAATCACTCCCTACAAATAAAAGTTCAGGACCAGATGGCTTCACAGGTGAATTCTATCAAACATATAAAGAGGAATTGGTGCCCATCCTCCTTAAACTCTTTCAAAAGGTGGAAGAAGAAGGAATACTCCCAAAGACATTCTATGATGCCACCATCACCCTCATTCCAAAACCAGACAGAGATACCACCAAAAAAGAAAACTATCGCCCAATATCATTGATGAATAGAGATGCAAAAATTCTCAACAAAATCTGAGCCAACCGAATCCAACAACATACCAAAAAATTATACACCATGACCAGGTGGGGTTCATCCCAGGTTCCCAAGGATGGTTCAACATACACAAATCAATCAGCATTATACACCACATTAATAAAAAAAAAGTCAAAAATCATATGATCATCTCAATAGACGCAGAAAAAGCATTTGACAAAGTCCAACATCCATTCATGATCAAGACCCTCGCCAAAGTGGGTATAGAGGGAACATTCCTGAATATAATCAAAGCCATTTATGATAATCCCACAGCAAATATAATCCTCAATGGGGAAAAACTGAAAGCCTTCTCCCTCAAATCTGGAACAAGACAGGGTTGCCCACTCTCACCACTGCTCTTCAACATCGTTTTGGAAGTCCTAGCCACAGCAATTAGACAAACCAAAGAAATCAAAGGCATCCATATAGGAAGAGAAGAGATCAAACTGTCACTGTATGCAGATGACAGGATACTATACATAGAAAACCCGAAGGACTCAACCCCAAAACTCCTTGAACTGATTAATACATTCAGCAAAGTAGCAGGATATAAGATTAACATTCAGAAGTCAGTTGCATTTCTGTATACCAGCAATGAAATATTACAAAAGGAATACAAAAATACGATACCTTTTAAAATTGCACCTCACAAAATCAAATACCTCGGAATACACCTGACCAAGGAGGTAAAGGACCTATATGCCGAGAACTATAAAGCTTTAATCAAAAAAAATCAAAGAAGATGTAAAGAAATGGAAAGATATTCCATGTTCCTGGATTGGGAAAATCAATATTGTAAAAATGGCCATACTACCCAAAGCAATCTACAGATTCAATGCAATCCCTATTAAATTACCCAGGACATTTTTCACAGAACTAGAACAAACAACCCAATCATTTATATGGAACCACAAAAGACCCAGAATCGCCAAAGCAATCCTGAGAAACAAAAACCAAGCAGGAGGCATCACTCTCCCAGACTTCCAGAAATACTACAAAGCCACAGTCATCAAAACAGTGTGGTACTGGTACCAAAACAGACAGACAGACCAACGGAACAGAAGAGAGAATCCGGAAATAAACCCTGACACCTATGGTCAATTAATCTTTGACAAGGGAGGCAAGAACATCAAATGGGAAAAAGAAAGTCTATTCAGCAAGCATTGCTGGGAAACCTGGACAGCTGCATGCAAAGCAATGACACTAGAACACACCCTCACACCATGCACCAAAATAAACTCCAAATGGCTGAAAGACTTAAATATACGACAGGACACCATCAAACGCCTAGAAGAAAACATAGGCAAAACACTCTCTGACATCAACATCATGAATATTTTCTCAGGTCAGTCTCCCAAAGCAATCGAAGGTAGAGCAAAAATAAGCCCATGGGACCTCATCAAACTGAAAAGCTTTTGCACAGCAAAGGAAACCCAAAAGAAAACAAAAAGACAACTTACAGAATGGGAGAAAATAGTTTCAAATGACGCAACCGACAAGGGCTTAATCTCTAGAATATATAAGCAACTTATACAACCCAACAGCAAAAAAACCAATCAATCAATGGAAAAATGGGTGAAAGAACTGAATAGACATTTCTCCAAGGAAGACATACAGATGGCCAGCAAACACATGAAAAAATGCTCAACATCGCTGGTTATAAGAGAAATGCAAATCAAAACTACCATGAGATACCACCTCACACCAGTCAGAATGGCCATCATTAATAAATCCACAAATAACAAGTGCTGGAGGGAGTGTGGAGAAAAGGGAACCCTCCTGCACTGTTGGTGGGAATGTAAACTGGTACAGCCACTATGGAGAACCGTTTGGAGATGCCTTAGAAATCTATACATAGAACTTCCATATGACCCCACAATCCCACTCTTGGGCATCTATCCGGACAAAACTCAACTTAAAAGAGACACGTGCACCCGCATGTTCATTGCAGCACTATTCACAATAGCCAAGACATGGAAACAACCCAAATGTCCATCGACAGATGATTGGATTCGGAAGAGGTGGTATATATACACAATGGAATACTACTCAGCCATAAAAAAGAACGACATAATGCCATTTGCAGCAACATGGATGGAGCTAGAGACTCTCATACTGAGTGAAATGAGCCAGAAAGACAAAGACAAATACCATAGGATATCACTTATAACTGGAATCTAATATCCAGCACAAATGAACATCTCCTCAGAAAAGAAAATCATGGACTTGGAGAAGAGACTTGTGGCTGCCTGATGGGAGGGGGAGGGAGTGGGAGGGATCGGGGGCTTGGGCTTATCAGACACAACTTAGAATAGATTTACAAGGAGATCCTGCTGAATAGCATTGAGAACTTTGTCTAGATACTCATGTTGCAACAGAAGAAAGGCTGGGGGAAAATGTAATTGTAATGTATACATGTAAGGATAACCTGACCCCCTTGCTGTACAGTGGGAAAATAAAAAATAAAAATAAAATAAAAAAAAAGAAAGTAGCCACATCAACTGCCTTTTTAAGAGGAAAGAAGAACAAATGTGAAATCTTTCTTGACAGATGAGTGAAAATATTGAACTACTGTTTTCATTTACATAAGACAACATGGAATTCCCTTTAATTCTTAGTGACAATCATGTCATTTTAGTCACTGACAAAATATACTGAGTAGGTTGTGTTTTGTTAAAAAGACTTCATTTCAGATGCAATTTTACTACGCAGATTTGATTTCGGATGCAATTTTGTTAAACAGACATAAGTTCAAATATAAAATTAAAAGGTGACTTGAAGAAAATGAGCAATAATATTCAGAAAAATTATATTTATTAAAAGTATTTTTAAAATGGTTTTTGTGATGTTGGTTTAGAAGACATTAGAAAAGGAAAATAAAGCAAAATGATTCTTTTCCAGTTAAGGAAAATTAACAGAAGGAACTTTGCAATGGTAGCTCTTTTCTTTCACCTAAATTTGCAAGTGTTCCAAATTTTTACCAAAAATATTCCAAAATAAAATTCAAAGATATAACTACCATTGATAAACCTGTATATATTAATTGTGCATTCAACAGATATCTGTTTAGAGTCTACTGAATTTGAGTGCTGTACTTAAAGGTGCATGTAGTCTATTAATTTTATTTCCATGTTTAGACTCAAAACCAAACCAAAAAATCCAGCAATAATAACAGCAAAAATAAAAAAACAAAACCACAATTAACTTCAGCAAAATACATTGGAAATTGCATGCCGAGAAATGACCACATGGCGAAACTGTTAGAGCATAAAAGGAGATAAAAATATTTAATCAATGGCATTTACTAAATCGCTATGAATCAATATGTCCTTTGTTTCTTACTTGTGGTCTACAGGAAAAGGCCTTATTCCTCAAAATTTCTTTCCACCAACTTTTTTTCTTAGGACAATTGGGGGAAGATATTTTGTCTAAACCTTATAGTAGAAGACCACATATGCATGGTCCATTGATTTTTCAACAAAGGGTCACCCCAATTTAAAGGAGAAAGGATAATGTTTTCAAGAAATGGTGCTTGTACAATTGGGAAGCCACATGCAAAAATAAAAAAGGAAAAGCAACAAGTCTCTATCCTACCCTTATTTCACACTATAAAAATTAACTGAGTGAATCATAGACCTAAATACGGAACAAAAGAAAATACGAGAGAATTTTTGCAACCATGGGTTAGACAAAGATTTCTCTAAAAAAGACATATAAATGAACTACATAAGCAAAATATGCATATGTTGGAATTCATCAAAAGTACAAACTTTTGCTCTTCAAAAAATACTGTTTGAAAAATGAAAAGGGGGAATTCCCGCCATGGCTCAGTAGAAACTAATCTGGGACCAGTACCCAGGAGGAAGCAGGTTCAATCCCTGGTCTCGCTCAGTGGATTAAGTATCTAGCGTTGCCGTCAGCTGTGGTGTAGGTTACAGACACAGCTTAGACCTAGTGTTGATGTGGTTGTGGCATAGGCTGGCAGCTGTAGCTCTGATTTGACCCCTAGCCTAGGAACCTCCATATGCCATAGGGGTGCTCCCCCTGCAAAAAAAGACAAAAGAAAAATGAAAAGGGGAATTATACACTGGAAAATCATACTTGCAGACACAATCTGATATAGGACTTGACTCCAGAATATAGGAAAAATTCTTATGACTCAATCAGAATAATAACACAAACAATTCAGTTAGAAAGATTAAAAAAATGCTTTGACTATTTCAAAAAATAAGATATATGGGTGACAAATATTCATGTGAAAAAATGCAATGGTAGCTCTTTTCTCTCACCTAAATTTGCAACAACAAATTTATTTTTATTTATTTGCACAACATATTTATTTAGTCATCAGAGAAATGCAAAGTAAATCACAATGAGATACCACAACAGACACCTAGATTAAAATAGAAAAGATGGATAACTGTAAGGATGGCTGTAGAGCAATGGAAGTTCCCAAACTACTGGACCGAAAGCAAAAGGGGAGAACCACTTGGAAACAGTTTGGTGGTTCTCTAAAAAGAAACCAAAAACATAAACTTAACATATGAACCAACAATTTTTCCTGTATGTATCTACTCAAGAGAACAAAAAACATGTCTTTGCTAAGACTGATTCTTGAATATTTCTAACAGCTTTATTCACAGTCACAAAAAATGGGAATAGCTAGTGATTGGATAAACATATACAATAAAATACTTTCAAAAATAAAAGGGAACATGTCACTGATACATCCAATAATGTGTATCAAGTGTTATATGAACTAAAAGAAATCACATACAGAAGACTAAACACTCTGAGTCTATTTATATCAAGTTCTCAAAAAGATACAACTACACTGACAGAAAATAGCTCAGAGTTGCCCAGGGGTGAGGAGGTTGTGGACATGGGAACTGATTACAAATGAGCACAAGGGAGCTTTCCAGAGTGATGGGAAGATTTCCTATCATGATTGGGGTGCTGATTACATGACCGAATACATTTGCCAAAACTCACTGAATTACATCCTTAAAATTGCTCAGCTTTATAATATGTAAATTATACTTCATCAATTCCAACAAAAATTTTAACAGCACAGGTGTTTGCTACAGAGTTTAAATATAGATTTGATGTTTTAGACAATAATTCAGATTGAGAACTAATTTTTTAATGTTAAAATTATAAGCATATTATTTTCACCCCAAATATATAGTCCAGAGGAATGCAGCTTAACACACTCTGAGGAAATTGCTGTCATTTGGGGCTACCCCAGTGTGATCATCTCTACTATCCTGGGATGTCTGCTTCCTTTGGTGATGGATCTTCTAGTAAGGCAGCTACTGCCAGAGTAAGGAAGGCAATGCAAAAGTTAGGGTAGCCTCTTTCAGCAATTTAGAATACAGAGGGGGAAAATATTAGGAGTACTAGGAATAAGTTCCCTTAAAGTAATGAGGCTCAGATTTAGAATCCAGCTGTGGGACAGAAAGAGGTGGCTATTAGTATACTGACCCCCGAGAATCAATCAGACTTAGCACCGTACCAAGTGAAGGTCGGCAGCAGGGTCAGAGATGAAGACATGAAAAGTGGTACAGGATTCTATGATGATGTAGGAGAGTGAGGAATCAGTAATGAGGATGGTGAAAAGACTGGTGAGATAACCTCAGGAAAGATAAAAACAAAACAAAATTTTGCAATAGAAATTTAAAAAGTCTCTTCAACCAATATGATTGTTGTCCATCTCCAGGATGCCAGGAAGTCCTGGCATCTCTAGGTATCTATCTTTAGAGTTCGAGTTCTTGCTCATGAGATCAGGAAGAAAAGAACTGTTCTCATCTACGCTGGCAAGAGTCAGTCTATCTTTCTCCAACTTCTCATTTGAGGAGGATTCCACTGTAGCAAGCAACTCCCCAGCCCAATCCTAACTGAGGATTTTGCTACCGGTCCACTATTTTGAGAGTCTTCTTTGAGTTACACTCAAAATCCTAGATGTAATACAAAAGTACTGAGTGGTAAAGTGCACCTCACAAAAAT
This sequence comes from Phacochoerus africanus, assembly GCF_016906955.1. Classification (NCBI taxonomy): domain Eukaryota; kingdom Metazoa; phylum Chordata; class Mammalia; order Artiodactyla; family Suidae; genus Phacochoerus; species Phacochoerus africanus. The sequence continues at coordinate 79,079,590 of NC_062544.1, read as the reverse complement.
CCAATCATGAATTATAAGGAGCCCAGTCCATGACACTGCTGCTCCCACCCCCTTCCCCCCGTGTACATTGCTTTTTGTTACAGACACAATCCCAAAAAGGCCAGTCATCTTAAACCAGTGCTACCAATGACCAGAGGCTTAGAGTCATTGACATTTACAGCAAGAAGCAGTGGGTAATATCAGGAAGTGAGAAACAAATATGAGCACACAGTCAAAATCTAGTACTACAGAACAAGGTAAAGATGAAAAACATCTAGACATATATATCCATATATATTCTGCTGTCCAGTATAGAATGGTATTATCAGCCTCTTCAAAAGACTGAGTACAAAGTGATATAGGATATCTAATGTGAAATAAACCCTGAGGCCCTAATGGAAACAAAACCCACTAAAATCTAAGAACATATTAGTTGTGGAGCTTTTCCACTGCAAGCACGGTAAAAGGACATTTTTCTTTCATCCAGTCTTTTGTTAAGTGGTTTCACCTTTCTTTCACTTTTCTTTCACCTAGTCTTTAGTTAAACGGTTGATACCAACTTGCCCACCTTCCCCCAAACACTCAGTAATGTTTACCTCCTAGTCCCTCTGATTACATCTTTCAGCCTGATTGCTTGTTGTGGCCTCCTGATTACCTCCCTTAAAGTTTTTAATTGCATTGTCTGGAAGTGAACGCTATAGCATGTGTGATATTTTGCAATTAGGTAAAAACTAAAAGGTAAATGTACACGTAAAGACATTTACATAATTCATTGAGATTATATAAAACACCTTCATATTAGGAGTGCACACATGGCTAATTACAAAATTATATTCCATCAACCATCACAGATTAAAGAGTCAGAGTATTTAAGTCACTTAGGTTGTGAAGTAGTTAGGTCTAGGATGTGTTTGCAGTTTTGCTAGACACTCTGACTTTATCACTCATGACTGTCACTAGTAATTAACACTCTCTCTTTAGAGAAGCAAAGACAGGGATTAGCACTACTTCAGTTAGAGGAAGCTATGACACTGCATGACCCACCCCCCCAAAACACACTGATGCTCTTTATATTGTGAGCCACATGGGAAATCCGCTGATGCTCTTTATGAAAAGAAATATTTCCTCTAGACTATGCATTAAGCTTCACATGTAAATAGGAAAGTAAAAGCATAAAAAGTTTTACACACACACACACAAAACAAGCTAAAGTCAGCAAAATTGTTCTGCTTTCTCTTTGTTTGGTGTATTAGAGGATCTTTCACTGTTTCTGCTAAGCCAGGAACCTGTTTCATCTATTTTTTAGCTGTCAGGCAGTGGATAGATGGTGAATAAAATTTGAGTTAATTTGCAGAGGTGTTTGGCAAGCATTTGAAAAATTACTGGTGATCACTAGGCTCCAAAATTGGGTCATGAAGAGCAAGTCCCATAATACAGATCTTTTGTCTTCGTGATAGATGTCTTAGCACTAGAAGAACTGGGGAATTCTGGGAAAACAATGCTTCTGGACTGTAGTCAAGCATCTGAGAAGTCTTTTCATAGTATCCTGGAATGCTCTTCTAGCTCTCATCATTTTGACCATTCTTCAAGACCTATCCAGTTGTCACCAACTCTACCAAGCAGACCCTAGTTAATCCAGGTAAAGTCACCAGCAGCTGTTCAGTAGTTCCTTAGAACAGATGTTTGTTAGTGTGTCATTTGATCAAGTGTGCATCACAGTGCTTTTAACAATTTAACACCAGCCTCCTCTACTAAACATGATCCACAATATAATGTTTGGCCTGCGTTAAGTTGTCAAAAAATAATTGTAAAGAGCTGCAGCTAAAGTCCTTCAGACAAAATTTTAAAATATTACTATGGTAACAGTACGCAGAGGTTGATACTTAATGAGAGCATGGAAATAATATTGACTATTTCAAATGACAGGGAGTTATTTTATTATCCAACTGAAATTCTTTTTTTTTTAGTGGCTGCACCCAGGGTATATGGAAGTTCTCAAGCCAGGCACTGAATCCAAGCTACAGCTGCAACCTACACCACAACTGCGGGAACATTGGATCCTTTAGCCCACTGTGCCACAGCAGGAACTCCCCAACTAACTTGCTTGTTCATGTGTGATTTGGCTAGGCATAGCAATTACTTAGATGACAGAAAGAATTTAATGAGTTTTCACCATGGTGGACTAATGGGTTGAATCCTAAAAGATAAAGTTTAATCAGGATAAATGAAAATGTCCTAATTTGAGGTTAAGATATTTTATGGTCCAAGAATAAGACACTGAAGCTTAATATCATAACATGCATAGAAGACTACAAATTAGTGGGAAATAGTCCTTGAGCACTTCTTCATTAGTTTAAGTGATAAGCATTTTACAGGTACCATTCAGCTCAATCCTCATAACACTGCAAGGCAGTGATATCAGAATGTGCAAGTAAAAGATGAGGCAGTTGAAACTGAGAAGAGAGCTTACCTAATCTACCCAAGGCCACACAAATAATGTGTAACATAATTACTGTTATTGTTATTGAGATCATTGGCTCTTTACGTCTAAAGCCTAGTCTCCTGGTCAACATGCTAACTGCTTCTCAAAGAAGTCTGGGTATTGACTTGGCCCCTAAAAACATTATAACTTCATGCTGTGCTAATAGACATGTTATGCACAAACTAAGAAAGGTGATTGTTCTTCACTACTTTTTCTACATTATAAAATAATGGTTGTCCAAATTATAGCATCTCCTGGATGGTGAAGTGTCCAAAAAACAAAACAAACAAAACAAACCAAAACAAAAAAAAAATGGTTACAACTTTTGAGACAACTTGAAAGGACATGACCACCATCTTGAAATATCTGGAGAACTGTCCTTTGCAAATTGGACTTTTCCATTTTGGCACAGCTCTAGAAGATGAGACAAGAACCGACCAGAAAAATCACTTTGAAATTCCTAATGCCCCAGAACAGAACAGGCTAATTTGTGAAATGAGAAATTCCTCTACACAGGAGAGTGTGAACTTGGAAAGCAGATGATGTAAGTTCAGGGAGGTGAAATCAGGGCAGCAGATTTGACCAGGTGACCCCAGAGGTCCCTTGTCACTCTGAATATCTGTCATTCTACATCCATCAATGATCTAGTTAGCAGAACAAATGAAATGTCGAAGCTATGATTCAAAAACTAAGTTCCATGTCAATATTTCTGAAAAATGTGTATCAAACATTTCTTTGAACATTTCTGAACATTAGCTGTATGCTCACTGCCTAACCCAGAAAAGGAAAACAATTCACATATGAATCAATAACCCTGATGTCAGTAAAGATACAGAGGAAGATGGGACAGAGCTATTTGGTGTAACAGCTGTTCTCCACAGGTGATACAAGAACTCCTGGCATCTCTAAAAATCTCCAGGGGGCTTCCATCACTATGAGTAACAACAGTATTTGTGTGGAAATAATATAAGTATTTCCCCCACTAAAACAGAACAGTTTACTTATCAAAAAAAACCAAACAAACTAACCACAAAAACTAGCAGCCATTAGGGGAGATCATGACATAGTGATCAAGAACCGAGTAACACCACTGGCTTTTTTGCCCATTCACAGTGTTACCCATGTTATGTTTTATTTGAAGGTGCATGTTTATATCTGAACACTTGTTCAATTTCTTTTTTAATGTAGTCAGTCCTCAAATCAAACAGGCTACGAAACATCATACTTTGTTGTTGTTGTTGTTGCTGTTTTTGTCTTTTTGTCTTTTTTTAGGGCCACACCCATGGCATATGGAGGTTCCCAGGCTAGGGGTCCAATCAGAGCTGAGGCCACTGGCCTACACCACAGCCACAGCAATGCCAGATCCCAGCCGAGTTTGTGACCTACACCACAGCTCACGGCAACACCGGATCCTTAACCCACTGATTGAGGCCAGGGATCAAACCCACAACCTCATGGTTTCTAGTCAGATTTGTTAACCACTGAGCCACGATGGGAACTCCTCAAACATCATACTTTGTTGAAAAAAAGGAAGCTCCCCAGATTAATTTGAAGTTAAAATACCTTATTTTTTATAGAAGAAAATCAGTCTCCATTCCCTCATAGTAATGCACCCAAGAACATTTAATATATAGTCATCTAATTCAATCTCAATATGGTTATCCACTAACATGTGTATCTTTGAAAATGATATATAGCGTCTTTTAATTCTGTTTATTTTTTTTTACTCAACATTATGCTTTCCAGTCCTTGTGTCTGTACAGAGACTTAATTCATGATTTGAGACCAATGCCGAGTTCTCCATCCACGGATTTTTCATTCCTTGAGACATCTCTCCCACTCCTCTGAGCTACCCAACAACATGTGTGATGGGTGCCTGCTCTGCATGGCGCCCTGTGAGCTAGAAGAATGTCCCTAGTAAAGCTCACCAGGGACCCACCATGTTGTCAGCAGGACTCTGACAACACACAGACTGAATTTCACCCAGTTCAGTCTCATTGGCTCCTGGAGGGGTTGATTAGCCCACGTTGCTACCCAGGACCGCAGGTGAGATTCCGTTTTCCCTATTCTTGACAGCACTTGATATCATCTGCCTTTTTTCCCAAAGTGACTGCTGCAAAGAGATCATCTTTTTATTAATTTGCATGCACAAATTACTAAGAGGAGTTTCTGGTTTCTACTTTTGCAATTTGTTCAGTTAAATGCTTTGCCCATTTCCCCACTAGGATAAACTCTTCCTTTTAAAATTTATTTATATGTTCATTAATTGCAGGTATTAAATCTCTGCTGGTAATTAAACATGCCTTCTCCCAGTCTCTCAGATGTAAGAGATTTCGTACTTCTCTTAAATTATTTTTTCAAATTGTCCTTCACCAAATAGAAATCTTAATTCTGATGTAGTCATATAATGTCATTTTTCCCCTGATGATTTTTGCTTTTGTGAAGAAAAAGTTGGTTCGAGAAAACTCTTCCTACCTTGATGTAATTAAGATACCCTCTACATTTTATTTTACACATTGTATAGGATTATCGTTCACATTTAGGTCTTTAGAACATCAGAGGTTTTATACTCTCTTCCTGTTATAAGAGTGGTTTCCTTGCAAGTTATACTACTTTTATCACATATCAAGGTGGCATATATTCATCAGGATGTTTTCTGAACTCCTCAGAGGCTATAATCTGTTTCTCTTTTCCTGTATAAGCATACATGGGTTTTATCACTATGAAACAGTTCTTGGTAAAAAACTGTTGGTAAAAAAAGGCAGGAGGGGGTTTACGATTTTAATACATCGAAGATAAAATACTTATTTTTAAAACATTCAGTTCTATATTTTATAATATCAAATAAGAACATTAAGTTCTTGATAATATTTAAACTAGATTAGGGGAAAAATTAGGCTACCACAAAGACATCCACATATTTTCACTGAAAAGGATTCTGTTCACCAGACTTCCTGTGAAGCATAAACATTTATTTTTAATATAAGGGAAAATTTTACAAGGTTTGAGTCTTTTTACAACTAAAATCTCATGCCAAGACACGGTGTTCACATTTATAAAATAAAATGAATGGACAAGATGATGTTGAAGGTCTGTTTAAGCGCTAAAATTTTTTATGAGCCTATAAAAATCACCCAAATAGAAACTTCAGTGAAAAAAGCCATTTCTGGAAAAGTTTCCTAGAAAGTAAGATTTCTGAGGCGTTCTCCTTCATGCCTTGTCTCAAACATAAGATCATATCTAGACCAACAGAGGATACAGAAACATCCTTTGTTCCAAAGTAGGTTGATTAAAAGTTAAACAGTGAAAACAAGACAGAACAATGAAATTTTACTTTAAAGTAATATCTACTAAGGTAACATGCTTCAAGACTGAAGACAAGCAATTTAGTCAAATAAGAGATACGAGGGAGTTCCCGTCGTGGCGCAGTGGTTAACGAATCCGACTAGGAACCATGAGGTTGCGGGTTCAGTCCCTGCCCTTGCTCAGTGGGTTAACGATCCGGCGTTGCCCTGAGCTGTGGTGTAGGTTGCAGCGGCTACAGCTCAGATCCCTCGTTGCTGTGGTTGTGGTGTAGGCCAGCGGCTACAGCTCTGATTCGACCCCTAGCCTGGGAACCTCCATATGCTGCGGGAGCAGCCCTAGAAAAAGGCAAAAAGACAAAAAACAAAAACAAACAAAAAAAAAAACAAAAAAACAAATAAGAGATACGAGGATAAATCATACCTCATCAAATCAAATCTGTATTTCCAAAATGGTATTGTCCATATATGTTCTTAACGAATCAAATTGGGAGTTCCAGTTTTGGCTCAGCAGTATCCGAACTCAAACAGTATTCACGAGGATGCAGGTTCGATCCCTGGCCTCGTTCAGTGGGTTAAGGATCCAGTGTTGCCATGAGTTGTGGTGTAGGTCACAGACAGGCTTGGATCCTGCATTGCTGTGGCTGTGGAGTGGGCGGGCAGCTACAGCTCCAATTCGACCCTTACCCTGGGAACTTCCATATGCTGTAGGTATGGCCCTAAAAAGAAAAAAAAAAAATCAAATTTATGTAGGGAAAACAACATCCTCCTGTCCCTAAACATTATAGAACATTTTATTGAAATATTTCTCTGTGAGATCTCAGTGGGAAAATAGCACATCATTTTTAATACATATCATTACATCAAAAGTATTACATGTAATATCACTTAAGATAATACTGGTAACTTATAATTATGCCAGTTCTCCCCTCAGACAAAATTGAGTTTCTTTAGATTTTTTAAAGGAAATCCATAGTAATTTCCAAAAATGTAAAAAATTTTACTGAGGGGTATTAAAGTAACTATTTCATTATCATGATTTTAAAATGAGACACTCTCCACAATGGCTCTCCACACTCTCCACAATGGCTGCAATAAAAACAGATAATAACAAATGTTGTCTGGGATATGGAAAAACAATAACATTCACACATTGCTAGTGGGAATGAAAAATGATACAGCCACTCTGAAAAACAGTTTGTCAGTTTCTTAAAAGTTAAACATAAACTCGTCATACCCAGAAATTACACTCCTAAGAATATATCCATGAAAAATAAAAACTGATGTCCACACAAAGACATGTCATGCATGTGTTGCAGAAGAATTATTCAAAATGGCCTAGCACAGAAACAATACCAATGTCTCATCAACAGGAGAATGGATAAACAAAGTGTGTAATATCTATGCAGTGGAATGCTATTCAGCAATTAAAAGGGATGAACTACTGATATATGCTAGAACACGCATGATTCTCAAAACCATTACAATAAATGAAAGAAGCGAGAGGCAAAAGACTACATATTTACGATGCCATTATAATGAAATGTTTAGAAAAGGCAAAACTATAAAAAAGCAGTTATACATATATATAAGTTGGAAAAGGATTTGAGGGAACATTTTAGGGTAACGGAAATTCTAGAACTGGATTATGATAAGGAAGCCCTTCCAAGAATGTAGGAGTGTCAAACATCAGGGACCTTTTCCCTAGTGAAGCAAAGAGAACTGGTAAGAATAGTTTTTTTAAAGTCTCTGAAAATTATCTTAAGGGCATATAACACATGGGGAAATATTTTTTCAAAACAATCAACTAAATCTTGGTTCAAAGACAGCCTGGGACATTTGAACTATCACACACTCCCTTTCTTGCCAATCAACAGGATGGAAGCTCTACTCTGAGTGACAAGCAGATAGGGTTCACTCTCTCACCACCTCCAAATCTAAGGCTGCATTTCTTTCTTAGGAAGGCAAACTACCAGCATTACTTGTCTATCCTCTGCTGCTCCATTTTTTTTTTTTGTCTTTTTGCCTTTTCTAGGGCCACTCCCGCTGCATATGGAGGTTCCCAGGCTAGGGGTCCAATTGGAGATGTAGCTGCCAGTCTACACCACAGCCACAGCAATTGGGATCCGAGTCACATCTGCAACCTATACCACAGCTCATGGCAATACCGGATCCTTAACCCACTGAGTTAAGTCAGGGATTGAGCCTGAAACCCCATGGCTCCTAGTCAGATTCATTAACCTACTGAGCCACGATGAGCACTCCCCTGCTGCTCCATTTTGCAGAAGCTCTATTTCAGGCAATGTGACTGAAGGTCTGGAGCATCCTTCCCTCACATAGCCCAATTTATACAGTGAAAGCTCTATCTCAGGTACAGCAAACTGACCATGTTTGGCTTTGATTGGGTCTTGCCCCAGCTTGCTTATAAGGAGGTAGTACCATGCTGGGAGAGGCAAGCTGAAAAGAGCAGGAATTACCATCCAGCTCAGCATCTTGCTCATAGAGCAGAAATGCCATTCAAAAAAATGTGGGTCATTCATTGTCCTGGCTCCCACCTCCAGAGCAGTGGTGCAGATGCTCTGCAGAAGGGGAGAGACAAGATTTAAGAACAGAGAGCACCAGTCCTCTCCCTAAGGGGACTAACTGAACCAGAAGCAGAGTGCAGGGAAGTTCAAGCCTAAGGGCATATTGTAAACAAAGAAGATCTTGGTGGGAAACAATTGGGAAGGTTGCTCTATGATAGCAATAAAGGGGCAGACCAGCTAGAAGTTTATCAGAGAGAATCCAGGAAAGAGCTATGAAGACAGCTCCTGGGGTTGGAGCAAATCTCAGAGACTCAGGAGTTGCAAGAAAGAGATGGTAAAAGAGAGCCTAGCTAAAGCAACGTCAACCATGGAGCAAGGAAGGGTATAGAGGCAGAATGTGTATATGCTTAAGGTATACTCTCTGAGGGACAACATCAGGTACTGACCAGGGAAAACAAACTTCCCTGAACTAGTCCACACAAGTTACTAAAAAAAATAAGTAAGCAAACAATGAATATAACAAGCCCAAGCATGTTTGACAGGGGAGGGATCAATGATTAGAATTGCTGCAATATACTATCTATATTATCTAAAATGTCAAGGCTTCAAACAAAAAGTTACAAGACATACAAAGAAATAGGAAAGCATGACCCCCCCCCAAAAAAAGACAAAAAAATACAGACATTAGGAAGTGCTGTTTAAGGGGCCTAGAAAGTAGATTTAGCAGACAAAGATTTCCAAGAAGCTGTTATAAATATGTCCATAGAACTAAAAGAAAGCTTTTAAAGAATAAAATGAGTGAAAAAATAGTAACGAACAAGGAATATCAATAGATTTAAATTATCAGAAAGAACCAAGTGAAAATTCTGGAGTTGAAAAGTACAATAACTGAAATAAAAAAAATTCACTAGAGCGGATCCATGGCAGATTTGAGTTTGCAACAGAAAAAAGAAGTAAACTTGCAAAAGGACTAATAGAAATTATGCACCCTGAAGATCAGAGAATAAAAAATGAAGAAAAATTGAAAGAGTCAGAGTTCCTGTTGTGCCTCAGTGGAAATGAATCCAACTAGTACCATGAGGTTGCAGGTTTGATCCCCAGCCTTGCTCAGTGGGTTAAGGATCCAGTGTTGCTCTGGCTATGGTATAGGCTGGCAACTGTAGCTCTGATTTGACCGCTAGCCTGGGAACCTCCATACGCTGCAGGTGCAGCCCTAAAAAGTAAAAACAAACAAACAAAAAATTAAAAGATCCTCAAAGAAATGTGGACACTATTATGCATTCCATTACACATGTAAAAGATGTACCAGAAGGACAAGAATGATAGAAAGAAACACAAATCAAATAGACAATGATTATAAACTTCTCAAATTTAATGGGAAACATTAATCTATACATCAAGAAGCTCAATAACCTTCAAGTAGAATAAAGACAAAGAAATTCACACCCAGATACACAAAGGTTAAAATGGTGAAAAAGATGATGCGAAATCTCAAAAGAGGCAAAAGAAAAATGATTCCTTATTTTCAAGGAAACACCAATAAAATTAACAGTTGACTTAACATCTGAAACAACGAATGCAAGGAAGCAATGGGATGAAATATTCAAGGACTGAAAGAAAAATAAACTGCCAGACAAGAATGTTACATTCAGCAAAATCATTGGAAAATGAAGGTGAAATAAATTTATTCTTAAACAAACAAAAAGAACCCAAGAGATTTGTTACCAACACATCCATCTTTCAGGAAGTACTAAGGAAAGTTCTTTAGGCTGAAAGTACATGACACCAGACATTAATTCAAATCAACATGAAAAAACAAAGAGCATCATTTAAGGTAATTACGTACTTACGAAAGACAGTGTAAATGTTGATTTCCTCTGATTTCTTTTCTTAACTGATTTTAAAAACAATTGCATAAAACAGTATGTGTATGTCATTGTAAGCCTGTTTCTAGAGTATATATAAATATATTTAACAAAAATGGCACAAATGAAGTATATGGGAAGTAAAGCATCATGAAAGATTGACACCAGATAATAAACAGAATAATCAGAAACAAAGGAAGAGAAAGAGACATGGTTAAAAAAACACAAAACTCCATAAATATATTCCTGCTCTCCTTTCTTCTCTTGTTATCGTTTAAAGACACAAAGTTATATAAATTACAACAATATCTTGTTGGGAGTTCCTGTTTTGGCGCAATGGAATCAAGTCTAACTAGTGTCCATGAGGATGTGGGTTTAATCCCTGGCCTCGATCGGTGGGTCAGGGATCCGGCATTGCTATGAGCTGTGGTGTGGGTCACAGACAGGGTTCAGATCCTGCATGGCTGTGGCTGTGGCATGGGCCAGCAGCTGTAGCTCCAATTCGACTCCAAGCCTGGGAACGTCCATATGCCACAGGTGCAGGTGTGGCCCTAAAAAGCAAAAAAAAAAAAAAAAAAAGAAAGAAAACCCAAAAAACAAAAACAAAAAAACCCACAACAATATATTGTTGGTTTTGTAATAGAAAGCAGACAGATGTAATAATATAGCAATGAAAGCACAAGAAAAAATATAGGCATGAAACAAGCTATATTAAAAATAAGCTTATTAGCTTATTTTTTATAGCTCCCTGGAATTAGTAAAACTCTGTATATATGTATATGGTAATACATGTATATCTGTGAATATGTATATTGAGGCCCTAAAGCAGCCACAGTGGGTCCTCTAAATCCACAGATTCTACATCAGTTGGTTCAACCAACCAGATTGGAAATATTCAGAAAAATAATGCCAGAAAGTTCCCAAAAACAACACTTGAATTTGCTGGGCACTGGTAACCATTTCCATAGCATTTACATTGTATTTACAACATTTCCATAGCATTTACATTGTATAAGGTATTGTGAGTCATCTAGAGATGATTTAACAGATGATTTACAAGAGGGTGTGTATATGGGTTATATACAAGTCCCATTTTACATGAGGGATTTAAACATCTGCGAATTTTGGTATCCTGGAACCAAGCCCCTGTGGGACAATTGCACTAAGAAAGTTTTAAAAATAGTTAAAAAAAAAGAGTATTACACTAGAAGATATTCACTCAATGCAAGAGCAAATAGGAAAGATGAATAGAGGACCCAAGAGACATGAGACATACAGAAAAAAAAAAAAAAGAATGGCAGAAATTCAAGTATTGCAAACACGAATGTACATGAATTAATCCAATCAGAAACACAGATTGTCATACTGAACCAAGAAAAAAATACATAAGATCCAACTACATGCTATCCAGAGGCGAAACCCTTTAGATTCATAGGTATAAGGAGATTGAAAACAAATGAATGGGAAAAGATATATACATGCAAGCAGGAAAAAAAAAAAAGAGAGACCTGGAATGGCTATCCTAATATTAGACAAAATAAATTTTAAACAACAATGACAAAATGTTAATACAGATAAAGAGGGACTTCTTTCACTAATAAAAGAGTCAATTCATCCAGAAGATTTAAAATTCCTATACATACAATGCAACTAACTATTGAGGCCCAAAATACACACAGCAAAAACTGATAAAACTAAAGGAGATGTGGAAATTCAGCACTACTAGTTGGAGATTTAAGCAATCCAGTTATAGTAATAAACAGAAAAACCTGAGAGAAATATAGATCAGTGGAATAGAACTGAAAGTCTATGGGAGTTTCCTTTGTGGTTCAGCAGTAACAACCCGACTAGTATCCATGAGGTTTTAGGTTCCATCCCTGGCCTCACTCAATGGGTTAAGGACCTGGTTATTGCCTAGAGGAGTTGTGGCTATGGTCTCAGCTGTAGCTCTGATTCAACCCCTGGCCTGGGAACTTCCATATGCTGTGGGTGTGGCCTAAAAAAAAAAAAAAGAAAACAAAAACCAGAAAGTTTAGAAATAAACTTACACATTTATGGTTAGCACTGGCATTGTTTATAACCCTATTTTCTGTTGGATACAGACTTTCCTAAAATATTTCAGTCTGATTAAATAACTTTCTACTTATAGTGGGCTATTTTAAAAGAGTCTTTCAGCCTAAGACTTTGTTCTATCCATTTCTGTAAAACCATCATTTAGAATTGAATACCTTTCTTTGTCCAATGAGGCCCAGACTTGAGGCAGTTAGTGACTTTTTTTGAGTGCAAAGGGATATAATCCCTCTTTTATACCTGATTTTTCTCCTTGGATACTAACCAGGGATAGAGAAAGGGAAGGGTGTTGGTTGAGTCTATCATTGAAAGTGGGTCATTATTTGTAAACCCAATGAAACCCAATACCCCTGAAGTCAAGTCTCTCTGCTGAGTTTATGATGAACCTCTCCATCCAAAACTTTATTCCCTTTTTTTGTCCCACACCTGTCTCCCCCCAAGATTGAGACGTATCAAAGAAAAAGGGGGGTGGGGCGGTGAGACCAAGCAGGACTCTTTAGGGCCCTCTTGGGTACAAGATACTTTCTGTGTCCCGCATTTCTTGTTTGTAGATGTTCCTGAGTTTCAAAGAGCAGATTCAAACAGTTACTAACCAGGGAAGAGAGGGAATGCAGATACAAAGGAAAAGCAGTCAAGAAGCTGGGATAAAGCAGAGTGCTAGTTCTGCCTCAGGGGACATACATAACAATTTGAAACACATTTTGAGGTTTTCTACAGGAACTAAGATCCCCACCCAGGTGGAAGGTGGTAACTTCAGGCTGAACCCAAGCATGAAGACCCCAGACTGGTTGGAACCAAAAGGCTGATGATTGAGATTCCTGGACCACAACCCTGTCCCCTCACCACCAACCAATCAGGAGAAAGTAACACACCCTGCACCCCTCCTCCCAAAACTGGCCTTCAAAAATTTCCATGAAAACCATCAGAGAGTTCAGGACTTTTGAGCATGAGCCACCCGTAGCCCTTGCTTGGCTCTTGCAATAAAATTTTATCTGCATCAAACTCCAATGTTTCAGTTTGGCTTCAGTGTTGTGGTCTGTGCATGTTGATCAGAAAGAAGAATACTCCGGATTCCAAGCAAGATGAAGAAGAGGCAAGTTTATTGAGGTGAGAGACGCTATTAATACAGCAGGCTGACTTCCTGATGATCAGGGAGAGCTGACCTTGAAGAAAAATAAAAGTTTAAGAAGAGAGATGCTGCAAGCACAGCGGGATGACTTCTTGATGAGCAGAGAGAGATGACGATGAGCTCTTGGTCATGTCTGTTTTTACAGCCCAGAGAGAGGCGAGTCTCACGATACACCGGCTGACCTGCTGACTGGTTGGGAAAAGATGGGTCTTTTGATACACTTGCTGGTTGGTGTACAGGGCCCTATAGAGTTTGGGTGAAGTGTCCAGCACTCTGCACTCCAGAGACTCCACTGATTCATTGTGCCAGAGTGCAAACTCTGGAAATATGAATTTTAGAAAAGAAAGAGAACAAGAAAAATGGTGCTGGAAAATTCAGGATGAAAACACTGTCCTCAGTGTGCAGCCCACAGTATCAGACGCTGTGAATATGTCAAGTGGTTAAGAAACAAAAAGAGGCTATTATTTTGGCAGCCTGGTAGCCAAGAGCAATTTAGAGCAATTTTAATGACATATTGTGAGCAGAAGATTTAACCAATAGGTTGAAAGATAAACAGGAAACGAGGAGTTAGAGGCAAAGAGGATATAGCACCCTTTCAAGATTATTTGGTGGTAATGGGAAAAGACGGACAGCTTGAAAACAAAACTAAAATCCAGGATTTTTTCCCCTTTAAATATAGGATGGAGTCAATGATTTGGGCTCATTTTCAGACAAATGCCATGGAGCAGGGGGAAAAGTGTCATTAAAAGATTGACAAAGAATGGGTCATGAAGGAAGATTTGGAAGAATACGGACATAAAAGAGGAGGGGAGTGTGGTTAAACGTTACCTTTTTTTTTTTTTATTTTTAATTTTAGGGTCACACCCACAGCATATGGAAGTTCCCAGGCTAGGGGTCAAATCAGAGTTGCAGCTGCTGGCCTACATTACTGCCACCGCAACACAGGGCCTGAGCCATGTCTTCCACCTATACCATAGCACATGGCAACACCAGATCCCTGGCCCACTGAACAAGGCCAGGGACTGAACCCATATCCTCATGAATACTAGTCAGGTTCCTTACAGCTGAGCCACAGTGGGAACTCCATTAAATGTTATCTTTAGAAAGAAGATACCGCCCCTGAGAAAGGAAGAATGATTGGACAGATGGTGGGAATTTGGAGTCTTAAAGTCACCTCCTAAGCATAAAGGAAACAGAAGAGAGGAGGAAGACCATGGAGGGGCAGAAACAGAGCTTACCAGGGCTTTGTTAGTTATTTGCTGAAATAATCCCATAGACGCTTTAAGAGTTGAGATTGGAAGGATGGAACTTTCATCATTTCTGAAGGGATGTTAGGGACAATACCTTTCCATTATTAATGTCTATAGTTCCCCAAATTCTTCCACATTCTTTTCTCAGAATCACCAGAATGCCTAAGCCACATCTCAACATGCTTAATATGCTCATCTCATTTCTTTTTTTTTCCCCCCAGTTTTTATTTATTTATTTATTTACTTACTTACTTTTTAGGGCCACACCAATAGTATATGGAGGTTCCCACGCTAGGGGTCAAATTGGAACTGCAGCTGTCAGCCTACACCACAGGCAGAACAACACGAGATCCAAGCCACATCTGTGACCTACACCACAGCTTGCAGTTAATGCTGGATCCTTAACCACTGAGCAAGGCCAGGGATCAAACCTGCGTCCTCATGGATACTAGTCGGGTTTGTTTCCTCTGAGCCACAATGGAAACTCTCCTGATCATCTTATTTCTAACATTCTTTTTTCTTCTCCTGCTATTATGACTGTACTTTAGTACATCAGCCCCTTCCATTCCCCATAGGCAAGAATTTACTTCATCCTCCTCTAAGCCAGATGGGCAGTCTTTTTAACCCCCTGTTTTCAGGCCCCTTTCTGTCTTGTCTTGCAGACCTCCTGTCTGGGACCTGGGGCCTCTCTGGTTTCTTCCAGCAGACCACCTCCCAACCCTCCCTCATCCTCCATACCAGTGCTCTGCAGAATTCCTCTGTCCACCTTTATATCAACAATCAAAGCTCTTCTGCTCATTTCCAGTCTTCTAGAAATGTGTTCAAATTCTTCCTGTTCCAAGCCACTATCGTCACCAAGAGTTTAATCCCCATTCATTCATGATTCTATCACTTTCATGGAATTTTAGAGGAGATAAAAGAAAAATGAGAAAAATTTGTTCCTTAAATGAACACTAAAAGGAGCTCCTGCCATGGCACAGTTAAGAACCAGACTGCAGTGGCTTGGGTTCATGTAAAGGTGCAGGTTCAATCCTGGCCCACTGTAGTGGGCTAAAGGATCCAGCATAGGTAGCAGCTGTAGCTCAGATTCAATGCCTAGCCTGGGAACTTTCATATGCTGAAGGTACAGCCATAAACCTTTAAAAAAGAAAAAAAAAGCACTACGAATGATCTTTTGAGACATTACCTAGTTAGCATTTATCTTGCACTTCCAATGGAAATTAAACACACACACACACACACACAGAGGCACACAAACTCTTTAAAGGTTGGCTATAGAATATTTTATAGCTGTAACTACTGCCAATCTCAAATCTATTTTTGCCCCAGGATCATTCTCCAGGAACTATCAGCTTTGTCTTCCCTTTCCTCCCATTCAAGGATAATACATCTATTAAAGGTGGAAGTAATTTTTATGAAGGAGTAGACTGCTTTGCTATATCCATCCAGATCACAGCTACAGCAGAGATTTCCTGTCCTCAGTAATTACGGAGATAAAACTTTTACTAGAAAGGGCATAAAGACTTGGGGTGGGGAAAGCTGTGCAAATGACTAATATTCACTAAGAAGAGATGGGTATTAGGGTGCAGGCAACCATTACTATTTCTACTGCCTCTTGTTTATTTCCCACCCTCCAGTACAGCTTGGCAAGCTACCTTTACTGTCTGAAAAGGGGGAACTCTCTTAATCAAAGAAAATCAGGTCCAGTGTTGGAGTTTGGGAGACACTTCTGAAACATAGAGTGTGTCATCCTGGCAACCAGCTGGAGTGCAATCATTTGGAGCACATCTATTTATCAATACATGCAGAGAGCAAGCTGAAGACTTGCACATTGGTGCTGAATGGAGCATGAAGAAAGAGCAGTGGAGACCGCATAAATATTAAGCAATGACCTTCCGTTTGGAAGTTGCAGGCAATTCCTCACATGGACTTTTATGCATTTAGAATTTATTTCTCTGGGTTTCAAGGTGCAGGCGGATTGTACTAGGAATAAATAATATCATGATTCAGAAAACCATGGGGGGATAAAGGGCTACCAGCAGAAAAAGAAAACCTCAAATAGACAGCAATTTCGGAATAACAAGACAGCCATTTCATTTAGTAGCTGCAAAGTTTTAAAAGAAAACCAACCATGATTCAAAGTAAAATCATGACCTTGGCAAATATATACTTAATTTTTTTTTAATTTCTAAGTGCCCTCTGAATGGCTAAGAAACTAATAGAAGTATATGCCCCTGTATGCCCCTGAGTAGGCCAAGTTCTTGCTAGTGAACCATTTTAATAGAACACACAACTCAGGGGTATAGAGATACATTAAAAGACTGTCTGGCTAATAGCTCCCTTGAAAAAAAATGAGTACAAATGCCCAAGAAGAGTTGAAAAGTTGTCTTTTGCTCAAACATAATGTGTATCAGAAATATTTTCATCTTAAAGTATATATATATATATATCAATACCTGGCACCCAATTTCTCCCCCCAGTTACCTTTCCTGTAAGCTTTTATGTGACAAATTGCTCTTATTTGAATTGTTTCTTCCTTGATTATGAAAACCTCTCAGTATAGAATGTCACCTCTTTAGCTTCAGAACAAATCTTCTTAAAATCAGAGTGGCACGCACAAAGAGTCTGCAGTATCAACTTCTAATTCATATGAATGTCTCAGTTCTCATTTTGAAAATTATAATGACCTTTATATTATGTTTAAAACATTACAAAAGATATACCTTAAAAACCTGCCCATCAATCTAGTCTCCAAATAATCACTGCTTATAAAATATATATATGTATATTTCTTTTAATTATCATCTATGATTCATTTTCAAACCCCCTTTGGTTTCTTCTCCCTCCATTCAAAACCCATTATAAAATTACCAAAATATATTATCTTAAGGTTAGATGATCTAAGGTTATCTAAGGTTATCTTAAGGTTGGATGATCTTAAGGTTAGATGATCTAATCAAAAGCTGCACTTTATAGGAAGGACAGTGGGTAGAGAAGTAATATTCAGAAGGATACAAATTAATCTGCTTAAGAAAAGTAATGCCTTAGAACAAGGTATCAGTTAAATCTAATGCAAAGAACTGAGCTCCAAAGTTTTTTTTTTGTTTTTTTGTTTTTTTATTTTTTTTAATTTTTTTTTTTATCAATAGACTATTGTTTATTTACTAATACCAGTAGTAATGATATTATTTCTTCTTCTTTTTTTTTTTATTTTCCCACTGTACAGTAAGGGGGTCAGGTTATCCTTACATGTATACATTACAATTACATTTTTCCCCCAGCCTTTCTTCTGTTGCAACATGAGTATCTAGACAAAGTTCTCAATGCTATTCAGCAGGATCTCCTTGTAAATCTATTCTAAGTTGTGTCTGATAAGCCCAAGCTCCCGATCCCTCCCACTCCCTCCCCCTCCCATCAGGCAGCCACAAGTCTCTTCTCCAAGTCCATGATTTTCTTTTCTGAGGAGATGTTCATTTGTGCTGGATATTAGATTCCAGTTATAAGTGATATCCTATGGTATTTGTCTTTGTCTTTCTGGCTCATTTCACTCAGTATGAGAGTCTCTAGTTCCATCCATGTTGCTGCAAATGGCATTATGTCATTCTTTTTTATGGCTGAGTAGTATTCCATTGTGTATATATACCACATCTTCCAAATCCAATCATCTGTCCATGGACATTTGGGTTGAAAGACATTCTATGATGCCACCATCACCCTCATTCCAAAACCAGACAGAGATACCACCAAAAAAGAAAACTATCGCCCAATATCATTGATGAATAGAGATGCAAAAATTCTCAACAAAATCTGAGCCAACCGAATCCAACAACATACCAAAAAATTATACACCATGACCAGGTTGGGTTCATCCCAGGTTCCCAAGGATGGTTCAACATACGCAAATCAATCAGCATCATACACCACATTAACAAAAAAAAAGTCAAAAATCATATGATCATCTCAATAGATGCAGAAAAAGCATTTGACAAAGTCCAACATCCATTCATGATCAAGACCCTCACCAAAGTGGGTATAGAGGGAATATTCCTGAATATAATCAAAGCCACTTATGATAAACCCACAGCAAATATAATACTCAATGGGAAAGCCTTCTCACTCCAATCTGGAACAAGACAGGGATGCCCACTCTCACCACTGCTCTTCGACATTGTTTTTTTATTTTTTTAAGGGCTGCACCCATGGTATATGGAATTTCCCAGGCTAGAGGTTGAATTGGAGCTGCAACTGCCGGCCTGCACCACAGCCACAGCAACACCAGATCTGACCTGGGTCTTTGACCTACACCACAGCTCCTGGCAACGCTGGATGCTTAATGCACTGAGTGAGGCCAGGGATTGAACCCGTGTCCTCATGGATACTAGTTGGGTTTGTTACTGCTGAGCTACAATAGGAACTCCCTAAAGTTTTTGATTTTAGCGAGAAAAGATAACAGCCTCTCTCGATCTCTCTCTCTTTTTTTGTTTTTAAGTCAAATAAGTTTCAGACTTTTGGTCTTGTGTTGTGGGGCAGCAGAAATGAATCTGACTAGTATCCCTGAGGATACAAGTTCAATCCCTGGCCTTGCTCAGTGGGTTGGAGATCCTGCTTGCTGTGGCTGTGGTGAAGGCCGGCAGCTGCAGCTCCAACTTGGCTTGGGAACTTCCGCATTCCGTGGGTGCGGCACTAAAAGGCCAAAAAAAAAAAAAAAGTTTCAGACTTTTAGAAGTTTTGTTAATATATTCTGAAAAATTTAGATTAGATGAGGGGATAGCATTTTGCCCCTCCTGGAAATTAATGGCTTGTGTCCAGGCCTGGCTACAGCACATCTCTCCTCTATGGATCTATAAAAAATATGCCTCTAGTTCCTTAAAAAATTAGAATTACCATGTGATCCAATAATCCCAGTTCTGGGCACATATCTGGAAAAGATGAAAACTCTAATTTGAAAAGATACATGCACTTGCATTGTTTATAATAGCCGAGATCTGGAGGCAACTTAAGTATCCAAAAGAAGATGTGGTACATATATACAATAGAATGTTACTCAGTCATGAAAAAGGATGAAAAAATGCAACTTGGAGCAATATAGATGGACCTAGAGATAATCATACTAAGTGACAAAAGTCAGCCAGAGAAACACAAATTTTGTGTGATATCACTTATATGTGGAATCTAAAAAACAGCATATAAATGAACTCATTTACAAAACAGAAATAAGAGTCACTGTCATGGAAAACAAACTTATGGTTACCAAAGGGGAAAGGGGGGAGAGATAAACTGGGAGTATGGGATTAACAGATGCAAAGTGTTATACATAAAATAGGTAAACAAAAAGATTTATTGTATATTAAAGGGAACTACAGTAAATACCTTATAATAAACTATAATGGAAAAGAATTTTAAAAGAACATTTATACATATATATATATATATATATATATATAAAACTAAATCATTTTGCTGTAAAAATTAAAAGTAGTAAAAAATTTTTAAAATAGAACATGCCTCCAGACTGAGTGGTCCATTCCCAAAAGTTCTGCAAGGGCTCTCTCACTAGAGATCCAGTTTCTCAAAAGCATCACTTATTTTTGGTACTTTATAGTGTGCTTCCTAATTTTTTATTTATGCCTCAATTCTACTGCCATGTTAAAAAAAATAACAAGATGCACCAGGATTAGTCTAAGTTATTACTGGTCTCCAGAAACAGACTAAATGCCTAAATTCTTTGTTTGCCCTGGATAAGTGCTTCATTTTTCTGAATCCCATTTAGTTCTTTGCTTCTACAAAGTCCCTTTGAATCATATATATGTTCCCTGGGAAAAAGTCATTAAGTGCACACCAACGATCCCTATAACTGAACAGAACATGGGTGCCCACAACTTTTCAGTAATCCTGATTTTGGAAAAGGGTAGCTTCTTATTGCTTGATGAGAAAATATTTCCTTGGCAACTTAAATATCCTTCTAGTTTTGGTTAATCAATTTCCACTGGAACTGAAAGGAAAGATGTGAGAAATCAAGGAGACAGGACATCTCAGTACAAACCATCTTTTTTTAATGGCTGTACCTGAGGCATGTGAAAGTTTCCAGCTGGGGGTCGAATGGGAGCTGTAGCTGCAGTCCTATGCCACAGTCACAGCAACAATGGATCTGAGCTGCATCTGCAAACTACACCACAGCTCATGGCAACACCTAGTCCTTAACCCACTGAGCAAGGCCAGAGATCAAACGCACATCCTCAAAGACAGTATATAGGGTTCTTAACCCACTGAGCCACAGTGGGAACTCCTATACAAACCATCTTAATCAGTGGCTTTCAAAAGGGGGTGATTCTGCTTCTAAGGAACATGTGGCAATGTCTGGTGACATTTTCAATTGTCTAAACCAGGGTGAGGAGCTGCTACCTAGTACCACAGTCATCTAGTGGGTAGAGGGCAGCAACGCTACTAAATATCCCACAACGTACAGGACACCACACACAACAAAGATGTCCAAAATGCCAGTGGTTCCAAGAGTGAAAGCTTCGATCTGAATTCTTACTACTCAGAGTGCTGTCCTCACACCAGCCGCTTTGGGCTCTTCTAGGAGCTTCTTGGAAAATTAAGTCCATCACAGATCTACTCAATCAATCTACATTAGCAAGATCACCAGGTCACTCGTGTGGACTGTCAAGTTTGAGAAGCACTGACGTTACAACACTCAGTCAATCCTTAAGTGTTTTAAAAGATCATTTGTCAGGAGTTCCAGTTGCAGCTCAGCAGTGAGGAACCTAACTAGATTCTCTTTCAATCCATGGCCTTGCTCAGTGGGTGAAAGGATCCACATGTTGCCATAAGCTTTGGTGTAGGTCACAGATGTGGCTAGGATCTGGCATGGCTGTGGCTGTGGCAACGCCAGCAGCTATAGCTGGCCTGCAAACTTCCATATGCTCAGGGTGTGTCCTTAAGAAGCAAAAAAAAAAAAAAAAAAACAACCATCTGTTTCATAGACCAAAAGAATACCCTTAGCTTGAGTAATAGGCTCACTGTTTCAGCACCCTGTCTTGAATACAGTATTACCATTATCACCACAAGTTCCACTGGATATTAGTAATTGTTACAAAAGAAACCCATGGCTCAATAATATGGGAAATTCTATGTAGAGCAATCTCTTATAGGATAATGCACCTTAATAATCTCCAAGAAGGAGCTATCATCTGTACCATTTCCCAAAATGACTTAACTATAGGATCTATTTTTCCTCAGAGCATTTAAGAGGCCTAAGGTTTCACAGAACACATTTTCCTTTTCTCAGCATGGAAACTAAAGAGAAACTGATTAAAGTTCAGATCTCTCTCAACAGAGTCTTGAATTAGCTACTATCTACGGTACTATAAGTGGCTTCAACAAAAGACAAAATCCAAGGCCTGCCTTGACAGTGAAGAATCTCCTGGGTACTGTTGCATGTTGAAAGGACAAACAAACCTAGGCCTGAAGATGGACTCTCCTTGTTCAGAAATCCTATTAAAAAGACACATGATTTCTTCACATTATCTCACTGTTCTGGTGATATAATGCTTTCTTCAGTATGTAATAGGAAAAAAAAAGCATTTCACAAGCAATTCTTGGGAACAAATGGCAAAATAGAAGGTAGAAAACATAAGTAATTCGATGCCAATGGTGACTTTATTATGCACATGAATTATCTGGACCCACACACTGTCTTTCTTCATCACTAATTATAGTAAGGGTTAGTTAAGATTTGCTTAATGAATAGAATCACCAGAGCTTTGCAAAAACCATGGACACTTCCTTCACAATTAATAAACCCTTAGGGATGCTCCAGACTAAGTTTGAAACCCTGGCATTTAATGTTGATATGGTGATATCTAGAAATAGATATAGTATTATACTACAAGAAAAAAAAAAAGTATAGCTTTAAATGTGAATAATGGTTAAAAGACAAAGTGGAGTCACACATGTATGGGTTCAAACCTCAACAGTGCCCCCTTATTAAGGCCTGAATTCCCCCTGCCCAATCCCCCTGGCCACATAAAGGAAAGGGTTATATCTTCCTCATCAAATAACAATGCAAATGTAGGTTGAGAGAGAGGATCTCTGAGAGCAGGGTCTTGGACATAAGGCATCAGGCTGCCGGCAATTACTATCATTATACTGAAACTTCACATTTTTTAGGGCTTCCTGGTTACTTAGATATCACTGGGTGAAAAAACAGTCATTTCATTTTATCAAAGTCATTCTCATGGATGGAGCTCCAGAAGGAAAAATGAGCCCAATCACCACTGACAATCAATGGTGCGATAAAGGGATAATGGGCCAAATCAATTCTGCTGATCAATGGAGTGATAAATGCTAGAGCCACATGGCATTAAGAACCTACCTAAAAAGGACTTAACTTTTCCTGAGTGAAGCATTTATTAAAAAAAAAAAAATCAAGTGTTTACTCTGAGACGATTGATTAGTTCAGGGTGTCGGGCAGAGGTTTTTCTAAAGGTAGCCATGCATGTATTTATTCAAGGCCTCTCTGAGTACAGGCTACAGGATATTGAAAAAGATAGGCCATCCTTCCATTTTACAATACCCTGTGAAATTACTGAAGAGTTTGATTCTTTAACAGTATAGAATCATCAGCCAGGTCCCTCTTAATTCTCAGACGTTTTGCTCTAAAGTGTGCAATGGGAGAGTTAAGTGCATACACTGGAAACATCACTGGTCCAGGAATAAATAAACTCTACTCCAATCTCGGTTCTCCTACGACTGTCCACATCCTATTAGAAAAGTTGGGTAATCTGAAAAAAAAAAAAAAAGAAAGAAAGAAGGAAAGAAAAGTTGTGTAATCTGGAGTTCCCATCATGGCACAGCGGAAACGAATCTGACTAGCATCCATATGAGGATGCAGGTTCAATCCCTCCCAGGCCCCGCTCAGTGGGTTGAGGATCCTCCGGCATTGCCCTGAGCTGTGGTGTAAGTTGCAGATGCCGCTCAGATCCCGAACTGCTGTGGGTGTGGTATAGGCAGGCAACTGCAGCTCTGATCTGACCCCTATCTTGGAAACCTCCATGTGCCACAGGTGCGGCCCTAAAACAGCAACAACAACAAAAAGAAAAGTTGTGTAATCTCTTTTTGGCATCTACTTCCTTCTCAGAACAAGAGTGAAAGGAAAAAATCTTTTCCTCACACAATATTATTGAAAGAATTTGCTTAGGTATTATAAAACAACTTAGAGGTTTAAAACAATAGAGCTGTTCATTGATTCCATGACATCCCCTTTTCTTTATAATCACACCTTCCTCTCAAAAAGGCTTAATAAGGCAATTGTTGTTTGTTACTCTCAGTGAATATTAAATTGTACAAGTATGACATGTTAAGATCAGGGAAATTTTGTCTTAAAATTGAAAAAAATACACAAAGTCTTGAAAACAATTTTGTACCCAACTACACATAATAAAAATCAAAGTGTAGCTATTCAACAAGCAGTGACTAAGCCGTATTACATGTCAGATGCTGCTCACGTGTTTGGACAGTATCAATAATGGATACATACAAAAATCCCTGTCCTCATGGAACTTAGATTCTAGCAGCAGGGAGCAGAAAATAAATAATGATTATTATAATAAATCAAATTATATATTTGGTTGGAAGATGCTAATCTAATCATATATCTTAAAAAAGAGTAGAATAAGGTATAAGAGAGACTATTATATATATGCATAACTGAATTACTTTGCTGATACCTAAAACTAATAGAACATTATAAATTATCTACAATTTAAATTTTTTTTAATTAAAAGAAACAACTAGCTGGAATTCACCATGTATATCACGGGTCAGCAACTCTAAACAATATCACAAAAAAAACACTCCTCAACCCCAACATTTTCTGTAGGTCTAAGCTCTAAATTGATTGCTGCGGTTACTGTGAGATTTTAATTGTGTGTAAGATATAT
This sequence comes from Phacochoerus africanus, assembly GCF_016906955.1. Taxonomy (NCBI): domain Eukaryota; kingdom Metazoa; phylum Chordata; class Mammalia; order Artiodactyla; family Suidae; genus Phacochoerus; species Phacochoerus africanus. Next base: position 79,055,044 of record NC_062544.1, on the reverse strand, counting down.
AACTTCCTGCTATCAGTCAACCCCTAAAAGCTGCAGACTCAGCTACATATATTTATTGCGGGAGGAAGTTCATAATGGTCCAGACTGTTTGAACTTGATTTGGATGCAGTTTGTGTCTCAGCCCTTGTGATACAACAGGGTCCTATCTTTAGATTCAAAGTTAGGATAGTACAGGGAAGAAACAGATCTTCAGTTACATTCTAAGGAAACCCTTGGCATTTTACTTGGGCTTTAAATTTAAAACAGCAAAAGAGACTGCAAACTGTAAGGTATAATTGTGTGTGTATGCAAATTTTAGTTCATATTAGTATTTATGTTTATTTAAATGTTGTAATTCTTAAATTATTTAAATATTAGTTTAGTGTATTATTTTCCTTGTTTTCTACTGCAACTTTAGAAAATTATTTGAAAATTGTTACTTTTCTGATTTCATGATAACTTCCTATCAAACTGTTATATTCTACCTTATTACGAGACATCAAAAAGTAAAATGTTTCTTTTCTAATTTTTTCCTTAAAAATGCACTAATGTAACTAAGGAATATGAAGTGATAACTTATTTTATTTGCTTTTACCAGTTTGAATATATGTTTGAAGTATGAAGAAATTTTCAATTTCACCTCTTCTCTGGTCATCGTTATTACTAATCTGATCTCATAATTGTTATTGAGAATAATTTTTTGTCTGGGGGGGAGTGTTAAAAAATGACACACTCCAGCGGTCACATATACAAGATAGGCCAATAATGGGAAGTAGCCCCTTGATTTTTTTTCTTAAATATTCAGTGCACGAAGTACAGGAAAACCACTTAGTCTAGGGGCCAACTTCATTACTTTTGGCAGTCTTCTCCTCAGTGGGAAGGTTCATTAATAGTTGAATCGATAAGTGGATCAATAGGAAAAAGTGAAAACAACCTAGATAATAGGATTTGAAGGGCTGATGGGAACAAGTCATGCCAGATATGGGACACAGGTAGCAAAGTGTCACTTTGAGGAATAGGTATGACAGTACATTAACTTGTTTCTTGCTGTAAATATCTAGAGCATGTTTTAAGTAAATAGCTGTAATTGTTCATTCTAACTATAGCAACAATCAAATGGTATGAGTGATACCTTGCAATGGATTTTTTTTTAATTCTGCTGGATTTATAAATACACAATGACAAAGGTCATTACACATGATTGTCATTGTATTGGCCCTTCATGCATAAAATTAGACAATTGATACTTGTCATCTATAAATCAAACTTTAAAATAAACCCATTTTAATGGATATTTTATTCAAGTAGAGAAACCAGAGAAGCAATTTACTTCGACAGCAAATAAGTGTAAAACTATCATGATGCCAACTATTAATTTTCTCTGACATACAAGCTTCGAGCTGTAATAATTCCTTCCACATATTTATTATATCATGACCCAACAGAATATGATACAGATGTATATAACACAAAACTATACCCCAGAAATTGTGGTCATCTTCATAGCACTTTTTTTTTTTCCTTTTATGGCTTCACCCTTGGCATATGGAAGTTCCCAGACTAAGGGTCGAATTAGAGCTACAGCTGCCAGTCTACACCACAGCCACAGTAACGTGGGATCTGAGCTGTCTATGTCTATGACCTACACCACAGCTCACGGCAACAGTGGATCCTTAACCCACTGAGGGAGGCCAGGGATCGAACCTGTGTCCTCATGGATACTAGTCAGGTTCCTTACCACTGAGCCACAATGGAAATGCCTTCATAGCACTTTTTAAAAGAAGAGACATTAAAATAATTTTCTATAGTTACTTCTACTAAATTAAACCATATATTAACAATTCTTGATAGATATATTTGAACATGTCAATAATCATTACGGCCTTTCAATAAATTGGGACTCTCTTGATGTGATAAGAAAAAATCAATAGCACTTCCCAACACATTTTCTGTATTATTCATTCACTTGTAGCAGTTTCCTTTTTAGAAATAGGGAAATAAGTTTCTTGTGCTTTCTGATCATCTAAGTATTACCTCCTTACTATAAAATATTCAGAAAAAAATATTAAGAAGAAAACGATCATCACATCACCTATGAAAAATACAATATAAAACTTCATCTGTATGTATACTTTTTATAAAAATTATAATGTTCAAATTTCTTTAAATGGGATCATACTATTTATCTAGTTTCATAATCTGCTTTTGTAAAATTAACAAAAAATTCACCAATCATTGTTGTGAATATGCATAAATACATAATAGAGTATTCATCTTATCAACACAATACCAGTATTATGTTTTTATTTCACCAGTAAGCTGTGAATAATTTCTTCTTTTCCCTTGTCTTTTCTCTTCCTCAGTTCTTTCCTCTCCTTCTCCCTCTGCTTTTATTTTCCTTTTTTTTTTTTGCATAATTAAAATAAGTCGAACACCTACTCTGTGATGTTCCAGCTTCTGTGTTCCGAGTTTTACAGGTATCATCATAGTTTCCCTCAAAACTTTCTCAGTAGTCATAGCTATTGCACCCATTTTACAGATAATGAAAATTAAGAATTAGAGATTTAGAGGAGTTGCCCAAGGACAGCAGGCAGCAAAGCTGAGATTCACATCCAGGTGGGTCAGTTTCTATAGTCTGCCCTTAACCATTTCACTGAAATAGACGCTGCGACACATGGTCTTAAGCATGCAGCATTGCTCTCTTGCTTGAACACTTTTCTTAGAAGAAATATCCAGCAGGGGAACTACTCACAGACTAATTTAAAAATTCTGACACATACTTTCCAATTAACATTTACCAATGATGCCTGGAAATTCTTGGCTTTCCACTTCTTGGGACCCAATTTTAATCAAGATTTAATAACATTTTTGTTCAATTTGTCTTTATGTTCCTATCTGTTAAGATAGGGATCTTCTCCCCAAATTTATACTACCTAAGCATGCCCAAGGAAAGAGCTACTGACCCAGCTTTCCTGAGGATGGCTGAGGATCCTGCCTATTGGAGTCCAAGCCCTCAGCTGCTTGGCCTCTCAATGCTCACAAGCTGTTGACTCGGGGTCCCCAGTCACACTGGGTGCTCTCCTCCTTAGAAGTGACCATCTCTCCCAACCCACCCGGTAATGTCTTCAGGATGCCGAAGCTGTGTGTATCCAAGTCACAAAGTCCAAGGGATTTTCATAAAGACAGTCTTCTCCTTTTCCATCTTCTATTCCAGTTGAGCCTCTCTCCCAGCACTTCCAGTTTACTATGTCTATGAAAATCCCTCCTGTACTCCTGCATGAGTCCCACCCGTGACAACTGCCCCCCATCCCATCATCATTTCTGCTCAGCCAGTGTCTCTGGTGCTCTGCACTACGGTCATTCCTTAGTTGAACTCCAGGCGAAATGAAAAACCTCAGCCAGCTTTCCTCAAGGACCTCTACCTCTTTGTCCATTTTCCTTTCATCATGAGGCTAGCAAAACATCCAGTTAGGCTGTCTGCCTTCTCCAGGTCTGAGTTCCAACTCCATGATTTCTGCTGGAAAAATAGCTCAACTGAACAGACTGCTGTTCCTAAGACTCCAACCTCAGTGCTCCCTAAAATACTTTTCAGTCCCCTGTTCACCTGGCCCCTGCCTCTCCTTTCCACCCATCACTCTGCCCCCTGCAGTCTGGCTTCCAGATGAATCCTTCTGCAGACAGAGCCCTCAAATCCTCTTTCTGCTCAGCAGTGGTGATCCCACTTCACCTCTCCGGTACCACTGAAATCCTCATCCCCTCGTTCCCAGGACCCCTCACTCTCCTAGGGTTTTTCTAGCGTGACCTTTTCTCTTTCTCACTATACTTTCTAGGTTTCTCTGTCTGTCCCAGAACTGGTGGTGATCCTCGGGAGGAGCCTTATCAGGACCTGTTCTAACTCGACACTCGGTCTCTTAACAGTCTCTTCTATCATGCTTTCCATCACTGGCTGCTGGCTTGATGATGCCTTGGTTCTACACATCCAGCCAAGATCTTGCTCCTGATTGTGAGCCTATGTGTCTAGTCACTTATTTGCCTACTTCCTTAGAAGTCTAGGTTTCCGTCTTCACTCTCTGGATAAAACATAGTTGTGTTCACAAACAGAAATGGGAAGAGGATCAGGAATGCTTGGCTACCTCCTACTTAACTTTTATTTTCTTTCATTTGGTCTTTTTAGGGCCACACCCTTGGCATATGGAGGTTCCCAGGCTAGGGGTCAAATCAGAGGTGCAGTTGCTGGCCTATGCCACAGCCACAGCAATGCAGGATCTGAGCCGAATCTGAGACCTACACCAGAGCTCATGGCAACACCAGATCCTTAATCTACCGAGTGAGGCTAGGGATTAAACCCATGTCCTCATGGATACTAGTTGGGTTCATTACCACTGAGCCAAGATAGGAACTCCTCCTACTTAACTTTTAGATCATTGCCTAGACTTTGTTTTCTCTGGGAAGCCTTCTGTAAGTGCCAAATCTGGATTAAATGTCCTTATTATCCTACAGCACCCTGGACTTCCAGCATGGCACTTAGCATACCATATAATTTCTTATACAATTTTTGTCTCTCCCGGTAGGCTGTGAACTGGCTCCATGAGGACAGAAAAGCACTGATTTTTTTTTTCTTGCTGTATTTGTAACACCACACCGTGCACACAGCAGGTGCTCATATTACTGCGATAAAGTGAACTGAATAGAACTGGATTCCACCTGGGTTTTCTCTATATATAAAAGCCACCAAGGCTAAGCAGTTTTGTCCCGCCCTGATAATCTCCATGCTTCAGCTGTCACTTTTTAGGGATGGCTGCACAGACATCTTCCTCAAAAACTCCTTCCTCCAAGCTCATCGACTCTTGCTAATTGATGCCAATGAAGCCACTGATCCATCCATTTTTCAGAGAAGAGGAGTAAAAGACTCATCTGCCTTCAGCTTTACACTCTGCTCCATTCTGGAAGGTTCCCCTCCATGATTATTTTTCCCAAGTTTATTTAGATTTATCTAGCATACTAAAACCTTTAATGGATCTGGAATTTGTTTTCCTAGAAAGTAAGGATATACATTTTTTTTTGTCCCCCAGGTGATGAGTTATCCTAGTACTATTTATGGCACTCTTTAAATATTCTCCTACAATTCAAAATTTCAACTCTACCAAAGAGGAAAATTTCCTAGTGCCCTGGAGAAGGTTGTGGACTCTGCAGCCAGTTGCCCAGATTTGACCCCACACACTCAGCAGACCACAGGCTGGTCACTCAATCTCCCTGTGCCTCTGTGATTCAGGGGAATAGCAACCACTGCCTTTCAGTATGGCACTTAATTTACATGTAAAAGGACTACTGTTATAGAGCATACCCTTAGGTGCTCCTGTGTGTGATCACTGTCATCTGTTTAAAACTTTATCTTCAGCTCTGTTCATCTGCTCATCACAGAACCTGTGCCACATTGTCCTAACTGCTGTAGACAGTCCAGGAGAAAAATCCCCCTGACTCATCCCCTTTTCTCCCTTATTTTTTCTTTTTTTGGGGGGAGGAGGTTATTTTAAAAATTGTTTATTTTAATTGATTTACAATGTTCTGTCAATTTCAGCTATACAGCAAAATGATGCAGTTACATATATAATACACACACACATATACATATTCTTTTTCTCATATTATCTTCTATCCTTGTTTTTTTCTTTAAGTCATCTTCCTACTCCTATACAATTACTTCTTCAGTAAAACACTTTCCCCAAAAAATATTAATAACAGCCAACTATTACTCATGAATTGCTTTCCATGGATCAGACACTGGATCAAAGGCTTTATTGACATGGATAATCCAATTTAATTGTATGAGGTACACTTCCTCATTATACTCACTTTACAGATTAGGAGAGTAAAGACTGCGACCATTAAGGAAGGAACCCAGAATGTCTGATTCTTGAACATGTGCCCTACCTGACTTCAGTGCATCACTTGCCTTATAAAAACTCTTGTTGAGATTGGGCTTCGATTTGGATAAAATCTATAGATTTATGTGGGGAAGACTGACAGTGTTGAATGCTAAGTCTTCCTATTCGGTATTATGATTATTCCCTTTCCAGTGATTTGCTTATGTTCTTCCTTAGAGTTTTATTTTATTAATGAAAGTAATATTTATAGAGTACTGACCACATTGTGGGTATTGTTTAATTGCTTTACACAGATTAACTAATTTAATTCTCACCGTGACCCTATGGTGTTGGCATTATTATTTCCATTTCACAGATAGGGAACCAAGGCACAGAGATGGCCCTTCACATTAAATGATTTCATATAGCATAGCCAATACCTGACAAAGCTGGTATTTTAATCACATTCTCTTGGCTCCAGAACCCATGACTTTAGTTACTAAGTTCTCAGACTTATCTCTCAAATCATGGATAAAGTATTTCTACCTGTTCATATATTATTGATATTTACAGTGGAAATTCTTCTCACTCTATTTTTATCTTGTTATTGTTAGTCTACAGGAAAGCATTGGTTTTGGTATATTTTTGTACTAATCTGTTGAAAAGTTATAAATTCCAATCATTTATCATTTGATTATCTTAGGTTATTAAGGGAAGTCATCAAAATAAAGCTAGGTTTGCTTTCTCAATATTCAAAGTTATCATTTTATATTCTTTTAAAAAATTATTAGAGTTCCCATCGTGGCTCAGTGATTAACGAACCCAACTAGCATCCATGAGAAGGCAGGTTCGATCCCTGGCCTTGCTCAGTGGGTTAAGGATCTGGTGTTGCCATGAGCTGTGGTGTAGGTTGCAAACACGGCTCGGATCTTACGTTGCTGTGGCTCTGCTGTAGGTTGGTGGCAACAGCTCCGATTGGACCCCTAGCCTGGGAACCTCCATATACTGTGGGTACAGTCCTAAAAAGACAAAAAGACCATAAAAAATTGTTTTGGTTATCATTTCCCAAACAATTTCAAATAAACAGAAAAGAGTTTTGCATTAGACATCCTTTTCTTGTATTCCACTTTAGTGGTAATGCCTCTAGTTTTTCACTAGTAAAAGAACTACTATTTTGGGATTTCTGAAGGATACGAACTTTTTAATCTATTAAAAGATAACACTGAGATTCTTACATTCAGTCAGTTAATGACTATCATTTCCTGGATCTTTTACTATTAACAGGTACAAAATCTCTCCCACATCCTACAAAATAAAGCTACATATTCAATTGAAAATAAAGCTATGTATCACCCAGGAGAACTCTGCTTTCCATACCTAGACAGCAACTGGTATTTGTAAATACAGAGGAGAGACAGGAGAAATATATTCTTATTCTTGTCAGGATTAATCCTTCCAAGTTCACTTAAAATCATTCTATAATAAATTATGTTTATAGGTAATTTTTAAGGAAGACATTCATTGTGCAGCTCAAGGTTATGTGTTTTTGACTGAAAGAAATCACAATCCAAATGGCTGAAGGCTTTGCCTGCATTGAATAATTATTTTCATTCAGAGCTTAGGAATCAAATGCGAGCCATACAAATGCACTAGAAGCAGCCCTAAGTAGCTCTCATACATTTCATGTACAGATACCCAGAAAGTAAATGCTACACACACTTGTAGTTTCAGTAATTGAAATGGCTGAAAATAAGGCTCCAAGGTTTCCAACCTTCTCATTTTTTTTTCTTCACTGATGACATGAACTCATTTCATATTTAGCATGGGAGGTAGTGAGTTGATCTTTGACTGACTTATGTAACAGAACTGTAAAGGCTGTACCTGCAGCAGCCTACTCTCTCATTTAGTTATTAAGAAATCATTTTAGCTTTAAAGTAGCTCTGAATAATTTCATTCCAAGCCTCATTCAGGGTTTTTTTCTTCTTGTTTTTGTTTGTTTGTTGTTGTTGTTTGTTTTAGGGCTGCCCCTGAGGCTTGTGTAAGTTCCCAGGCTAGGGACTGAATTGGAGTTGCAGCTGCCGGCCTATGCCACAGCCACAGAAGTGCCAGATCTGAGCTGCGTCTGTGACCTACACTGCAGCTCATGGCAACGCCAGATCCTTAACCCACTGAGCAGGGCCAGGGATCGAACCCACATCCTCATGGATACCAGCTGGGTTCATAACCACTGAGCCACAACTGGTCAGGGTTTTAGATCTTAGAGTTACACAAAAAGTGAAAACTTATAAATTGACAAGACATTATGGATTGAAGTCAAAGAATTTGAACATATCAAGTAAGATGAAGTTGGACCTTTTAAATCTATATTTAGGCATGCTTTTTAGTTTTGACTGATATGCAACTTATACAGAAATATAACCAACAAGTAATTTTACTTCTCTGCACTTTCCTTAATTCTGTTTACAAGGTCACCCTTTGCAAGTGGTCTCACAAAACACTCAATTTCACAAGAGTAGTGTGGACCTTAGGAGACTTTTCTTTGAAGCTTGATCTATAAAACCTCTATCTCCGATTACCTCGATTCACCTCTGCTTCTACACTTTCTGCTGAGCACTGCCAGAGAAAAATGTCATACTAACATGGATTAGAGCCACTGCACAACCTCATTTGGTCTTCAGAGCATCTGTTGAAGGTCCTTTGTGATTTGGATTTTCTGTACAAGTCACCACAGAAGTTATTCCAAACCTACATCATGCTGTCATCACCAAAAAAACCCCTAGCTCTCAGTTCAAGATCTCAAGAGATAAGTATAGCTCCTATTGACCCATGAACCATAGAAATCTACAGAGAGGAAAGCCCACAACCTTCCTTCTCCTACACAGATGAGCTTTAAAGCATAGCTTTACATCGTAAGATAAACAATTTATATCTTTGACTTTTCTCTCCATAAGAACATCAAAAAGAATGAATGGTAAAATTCCCATATTCTAACAGTTCTGAGATGCACGCTTTTCGCATTTCCACATCTCTGAAATCATCCAGTGGCTTCCTACACTCACGAGGGTGGTCATGGCACGGTTCTTAAGTCCATTCACCTGAGAACTCCGCCCTGCTATGTTTCATTCTAAAAACTCTTAGACGGGAATTTCCATTGTGGCTCAGTGGGCTAATGACTTGACATTGTCTCTGTGAGGATGTAAGTTCGACCCCTGACTTTGCTCAATGGGTTAAGGATCTAGCATTGCTGAAAGCTGCAGTGTAGGTTGGAGATGTGGCTTGGATCCCATTGCTTTGGCTGTGGGCACAGGCCTCAGCTGCAGCTCTGATTCGACCCCCTTGCCTGGGAACTTCCATATGCCACAGGGGCAGCCATAAAGAGAAAAAAAAAAAAAAAAGGGAACTTTGAGGAAGAAGTGCCAGTTATTACTATTATCTGAAGTCCTTCCAATGACATATTTCTGTGAGATCAAGAAAATAAAACTTGTAGAATGTGTCATAATAGCTGAAAAGACAATCACAGAGGTAATAGCAAAAGCCTTCTTACAAATCTTCTGTATTTTCACCAGTTTTAATATCACTAGGGTTGGCACTGCATGGAAAACTAGACGCTGATGGCAGAGCACCAAACCTGTATCATAATCTCTCCTCTGGAACTACTATCTTCCAGTAATTTCCCAAATGACCAACACAAAGGGAAAGAGGAGAGCCACAGCTATATGCGCTCTAGGTCTTTTAGAACATGGAACATAGTCAGGTTCATAACCCGTTGAGTCCACAACAGGAACTCCTCATAAGTATATTTTAAATGTAATCTAATCAAAATATATTTTTAAAATATTTTGAATACTCCTATTGAACTTACTTAAAAATACTCATTTAATGCTTTACATTTTAAATAACATAAATACCTGGGTTGCTTCTTATTAATTTCATGACTTTTGCCATATAGATGTTTATAATCTTTAAAGTAGGTGAAAATCTTCTTCTCAAAATCATCATCCCAGAGAATGTTTATTTTTATTACTAAAGTAGAATATTTATTTTTCAAAAAATTACTGGATTCATCTTTATTTGCTAGTTAACATAAAAAATGTATTTTGAACATCTATAACCACAAGTTACAGTAAACTTTCTCTTCACGTTTAATAAAGAAGGTAAAATTTGCGTTAGTATATCTTTTTCAGCAAATGAGAATAACAGACATTTCCTGAAAATATCTTGTATATATAAGTGTTCATATTGACACACATGAGTTTAGTTCAACAAACCTCCCACAGAAAACAAAGAATATAATCACTGCAAGCAAAGGTGAAAGAAGAAAGAAACAGGCATTAAGGAAAGCCTGGTTGCACACAAGGCATTTTACAGTAGCTTGATGGTGGTAATGCATTCTGAGTTCATCGGCTGTTCTAGAGTGGATCACAAGAAGTCAAGTCAAATTACTGACAACCAACAAATAAACAGAATCCATTATTGGAAAGCTCTTATTTCCTGTCTCTCTCTGCCCTGTTGAATTGCTGTACTCAGTGGGAAACGCACTAAACCGAAAAACCTGACATCCCTCATCTTTGTCAAGGCCCTAAAAACATCACAGTCAACGTCCCGAAGTCACTTTAGCCCTCTGGCTCTGTGCACTCAGCTCCTAAGCTCTTCATAAATGATGGCTGCCTGGGGATGGGAGGAGGTGACAAATTAGTGAATTAAAAATTTACGCCACGCTATATGAATATATTTCCTGACAATCAGCATTACTGGCTGCTAAAATTGTGTTTTGAAAAGAGGTACAGAATTTAAATTTTGCTAAATCGAAGTTCTGGGTAATAAAAACAAGTGTCACTTTTATTTCAAAGAGTAAGTGAAAAGAATTGAGAGATCTGTAACGGTTGAATATTACCATTAAATGGTGAGTATAATGGCATTTAAGAACCATTTAACATTTTCATAAAAAGTTAAAAAATTCATTTCAGTGGACTATGCACAACTGAGGCTATTTTCTTACAAATATTCTCAACAGAGTGTATGCTCTTAAAATGAGCCAGTTAAGTCCTGTAGAAGAATAAGCTTAGGTGTAGACACTAGAGAAACAGGCATAATTATATTATTTGTCTAGTGCATTACAACTTCCCAGTCTTAGCATGTCCATTAATGCGAGAGCACCAGCTCTTAAATGGTTCTACAGCTAGAACTGGAACAGGGAACTTGGGAATAAGGGCACATGTAATGGCCCCTCCAGAAAATCCAGTTTAGGACACGGGATGGCCAAATGCAGTTGTGATGACAGCTATTACTTCATGAATTAAGGCTGGATACGTTAGAATTTTTTTCCCTCTCTCTTGTTCTCTGATGTTTGTTTCTTCTCATTGCCATTCTGAAATAACAGCTGCCTGCCTTTGTAATTGTTGAGTTTCCACTCTCACCTTAGGGTTCAGTCTTAGCAGAACTGAACCAAATTGTTCAGTGCCTTAAATGCATCATGATTTGTTTTCCTTTAGGACCTTTCCACATGTCCTCTTGTCAGAAACACTGCTCTTGCAGATATTAGCTTGAGACATATGTAATTGCCATTTCTGCAGGTCAAAAATAGTGGAATCTCAGCAATATTGTAAGGTTGAAAGGTTTACTCTAATAGTCTTTCTTCAAGTCTCAATTTAAAAGTCCTTCCCTCCAGGGCATTTCCCCAGTCTGCTTCTTTTAACCTCATCTAGCGTTTGATACATGTCTAAATTTTCGCAATTCCTTATTTAGTTGTTTGACTTGCATGTTAACACTAAGAGCCTTGAAATCATAAGCCATATCCCATTGGACATCACTATTAACCTTAATGCCTGGGAAAGTTTTGTTGAGTTTGCTAGGTAATATTTTCATTTTTGTAAAATAAATGTTGAGGATTAAATGTTATTACTACATTCATTCAGTGAACAAATTCATTCACAATAAAAATAGCCTTGGAGACAAATACAGTATCTTTTCTCCTTAGATTCAATAACACTCAGCTTGATGTCTGGTTCAATTATTTTTTCTTGAATGAACAGGTGAATTATTTGCCTTAAGCACTGTACATTTATGTTTGCAGATATATCAGGTACATAAATAGCTGTGAGGGACAATAATTTCTGATAGTTGTTGTAAGAAGACACATCTATATCTAGTGTAATTCCTAGGGGAAAAAAAAAAAAAACATTTGAAATGGGCTTGGAAGACCGATAGGATTTAAATGGCAGAAAATAAACTAGAAATAATTTTAAAAGTCAGAAAAGGGGGAGTTCAAGTTATTTCTTCTAATTTCTTTGACTTTTCCAGATCAAACTAAATTTCTTAAAGTAGTTATTTATCTTTTTGAAAATATGAGATAAAATTTGACTGAAGTAAAATGCACAGATCTTAAGTATATAGTTTGATATGTTGCTAAATACACACAACCAGGAAATTCACACTTGAGTCAAGAGATAGAACATTCCTATCACATCTAAAAGTATCGTCATGTTTCTTTTATTCATGCATCAACTACTATTGCTTTCTGTCAACAAAGAGTAGTTTTGTTTGTGCTTGAACTTTATATAGATGGAATCATAAATAAATTGTGTCCTGGGTATTTTGCTCAGCAAAGTGATTTTTCGAGATTCACACATGTTATTGTACACTGTACGTCCCAGAAGTGTGCGTGTGTGTGTCTGTGTATACATATAAAATTAATGGGTGATATTTTATTCTATGGCTTTATCACAGTATTTACCATAATATGTTTATCATCATAGGCATTTTGGTTGTTTCCATCTTGGGGCTACTAGTATAATGCTACCGTGACATTCTGGTACAAATCTCTTTTTTGACTTAAAATTTCCATTTCTCTTGGGTAAATATATAGAAGTAGAATTGCTGGGTCACATGGTAGATATATGATTAAAATTATAACAAATTATCAAGGCATTCTCCAGAATGATTATATCACTTTATATTCCCACTAGTAATATATGAAAAACCCAGTTGCTGCATTATTCTTGTTATAAGGGAATATTTTTGCAATCTTGACATAGGGAAGAGAATTTTAGGGGAATAGGAAAGCTCTAAATATAAATATTTTAAAAGTCAGTTTAGGGAGTTCCCATCGTGACTCAGCAAAAATAAATCTAACTAGTATCCATGAGGACACAGGTTTGATCCGGCCTTGCTCAGTGAGTTAAGGATCCAGCATTGCCGTGAGTTGTGGTGTGGCATGCAGATACGGCTCAGACCTGCCTGGCATTGCTGTGGTGTAGGCCAGCACCTACAGCTCTAATTCAACCCCTAGCCTGGGAACCTCCCTATGCCATGGGTGCGGCCCTAAAAAAGATTTTAAAAAAGTCCATTTATATTTCATTAATTTATAAAAATCTGCCTACAGGAAACCTTAAAGATACTGCAAGTTTTGTCCACAAATTTATGTGGTTTCCCATAACATATAAACATAATACATAAAAGTTGTGTTTACACTATAGTCTAGTAAGTGTGCAATAGCATAATGTCTGAAAAAAATGCATATTGCTTAAGTAAAAATACTTTATTGATAAAAATGCTAACCATCATCTTAGTTTTCAGTGAGTCATAACCTTTTTGAAATAGTAACTGATCACAGATCACCATAACAAATATAATATTGATGAAAAAGTTTGAAATATTTTAAAAATTATCAAAATGTGACACAAAAAACATGAAGGGTATAAATGCTGTTGGAAAAATGGCACCAAGAGACTTGCTCGATGCAAAGTTGCCACAAACCTTCAATTAATAAAAAATTCAGTATCTGGAATGTGCAATAAAAAGCAGCAAAATATAATGAGTTATGCCTATTTTGGTTCTAATGACCCCAAATTATCCAGGTGATAATAAAGTAAAACACACTCAAAGTACATAAGTGTATGTAGGATGAATACTACTAAAAGCAAAACTTAATTTAAAAATCTTGAGAAAACTAAATGAAAAATTGTAAAAAAGAATTTAGTGGCATTTGAAAACACAGTTGAGTTTGTGAAATGTGTAGTCAACTCCTGGGTGAAAGAATTGTTCGAGTAACATTTATTTACTAACCATGATAACTTTTCCCATGAAATATATAAAATAAATTATAAAAAGAAAAGTCAGTTTATTACATCTGAAAAAAAAAATCCTATGGATAGAATTACAAGGGTATTATTACTATTCTTTTTTTTCCTAATAAACTCAAAGGAAGCTGATGTTACAAAAGTTATTAGGAAATTAATAATTTTTAAAAAATAATAATGAGTTAAAATGAGGAGAGGCTTCATTGAAAAAAGTACCAGACAAAGGCAGAATACTGTCTTTTGCCACATAAATTCTGAGATACCCTTGGAAGACATCTTAGAGATCTCTCTTTTCAGAGAAGAAAATCTGAAATTCAGAAACGTGAGATTTTGCAAAAGTCTGCACTGAAAAAAAGTAGCAAAACTGGGACTACAATTCTAACATTTTACTGTCTCCTCAGAGCCTTTAGAAACTTAGTTCCTGATTAAGATATTTATTTAGTTTTTTGTCTTTTGTCTTTTTAGGGCTGCACCCATGGCATATGGAGGTTCCCAGGCTAGGTATCTAATAGGAGCTGTAACTGCTGGCTTACGCTACCACAGCAACATCAGATCCAACCCATGTCTGTGACCTACACCACTGTCACGGCAACGCTGGATCCTTAACCCACTGACCAAGGCCAGAGATCGAACCTGCATCCTCATGGATGCTAGTCAGATTTGTTTCCACTGAGCCATGACAGGAACTCCAAGTTCCTGACTTCTTAAATGAAGGTACTGGCTCTGGTGGAACCCATAACCTGAGTAGCTCTGGAAATGTCAACTTTTTTGAATCTTGAGACTTTCCTTAATGTGATCTATTCGGAAGTTTATTCCTCAACATTAATTTTCCCAAAACATAAAATTACTTCAAAATTATTTTCATAGGTTGTTAAAATATATTAACAAGAGATTTTTAAAAACTGAAGTATAGTTGATCATAATGTCGTATCAGTTTCAACTGTACAGCACAGTGATCCAGTTATGCATATACATATTTATATGTTCTTTTCAGATTCTTTTCCCTTATAGTGTATTACAAAATATTATGAAAGTATGTATCTAAAGTTGCTGGCATATTTTATCTTTGCTGGGTCATTGAGAAATGAATACTAAAAATGGAAAGAAAGCCATTTCCTCTCTCTTTGGAAAGCAATTACTTCTCTCTGATTGGAAAGACCAAATAAGAAAGAATTTTAGATTTCTAGTTCAGAGACAGAACTGTATGCATTTTCTTTTCTTATTACCTTTTGGAGTCAGAAATATTTAGAGTAAATGTAAGTCCTTCTAATTGACGTAAACAATAAGAAAAGCAAATTAGTGCTTTTATTTTAATTCATTCCATGATTACTAGACAATTGCTTAGACAAAAGCCGCATGTGAACAAATAAAGCAGCCAAATTTTTCCAGTCTATTCTCACTTGAGAAAGAAAGTACCAGAATATTAGGTCAAGAGCAGGGTTGTATTAAATCATAAGCTGAAGGGAGTTTTGGGAGTGAGGAAAGAAACAAAGTATTCCTAGCTATTTGTAAGATTTTCATTTTAAAGAAATGCCTTTAATCTGGGTCTTAATGAAAGCAAGACTCAAAAGGAGCACCCACCAGTCATTGCAGATGGCCTTCCATGCATTTGGACTTTCTGGAGAAAAAGTGACCATGACATTATAGAAAAATGTGTCTATATAATTGATCTGAAATATAAAGTCTAGGTAAAAATTAGATTATCTTAATGTTCTCCACTATTACTACTCCAAAGTTTTCTGTCCATAGGCTGATCTATAATTAAAAGAGAAATCATATTTTCTCACTAAAGAGGAAATAGTCAACCATGAACTTGATCTTACATCCCTATCTGCAACTGAAATTTTAATAAATACAGTCTATGTACTCAATGGAAAATACAGTCAAGTTGATTACTGAGGTGCTTATGAGCAGGATGGAGATATTCCCGGAAGACCTCCATTCCTGGAAAAGTAAATTTTTTTTCCTTTGCAATAAAAGCCAGAACAGACACTGAAGTATGATGTGCTCCTAAGACCATGTGTGTATGTTTAGAATGCATGTGTTTTCAATTAACACAGGATAAAAATTCTTAATTAATTACCAGTCTAAAATACTATTTGTAAATGGGAGACTAATGAAGCCAAATTTTAAACTCTCTTAAAGTCTTAAAACATGTACATTCAATTCAAAGACTCTGAATTAGTAAAATAAGTCAAAGATTATTTCTAATAAAATAACACAGAAAGGAGTCACAAATTGACTCAGGAAGAATAAGAAAATAATTATAAGATATTAGGCAAGTAAAATAACATTTAAAGATATTCTTTATTTCACCACTGCATTTATGGCTAATAACATTAAGCAACTCTAAGTTATATCCTTGAATTTTGTTAGTTGGTGGAATTAATTTTAATGATGGTAGAAGGGATTTGATTGGCAATATTCCAAAGAAGCATTTCCTAGTGAGCCAAGAAGGTAGAAACCATCTCAAGACCAGATGCTACTGCATCTTCAAAAATTCCATTAGCTGCCAACATATCTCAAAGCTACAGAAGAGTTAATTAAAAAGGTTTAGTCTGGAAATTCATTCAGCTCCAAATGCCCCAGCTGAAGCTCCTAATGAAAACGCTGTTCCATAATCATAGAAACTGGTTGCGAACATTGATATCTTCATTCAAAACATCATGTGTCCACCAAATACTTATGTACATATTGTATCACTGTCATAACAGCATTTGAAAAAAATCACTGCTGGGTCATTCTTTGAAAAAAAAAATCAAAAGAATTTTCAGGACTAATTGTATTAAGAAGACTTAAAAATTGATACCTTAGCTTCACAACATAAACTCCTGAACAAATTAAAAAATCACAGAAAAACATGTGCTTATTTCATGAGTCTCAGATGACCGAGATCATTTTCATCCAAATTATCAGCTCTGATTCATTTGACTTACTATTTCCCCCTATGGATGGATACTTATCGGGAAAGCTGGAATTGACGACTTAGTTTTCCATCCTCCACAGGATGAACTGCTCCAGTAGATCTTGTTCAGGGAATGAAGTATGAAGTTGCTCTTCATTGCAGAATTAAGAATGTAATTGCAAAATGAAAGCAAACTAATTGCATTGTGAAATCACTGCTTTGAAGGAAGAACCCCAGATAAAGGGATGGCTCCTCTGAATGGGAAATGGCTGAAATGTTCCTATGTCCCCTGGATTTCTAGTATTCCATGTGCTGGTCCTCTTTAACTAATGAGCGGGAGGATGAAATCGAAATTAATGTCCCCAACCAGATTTCTACTGAATAACTAAAGTCATGATTGAGATTAGAGGTAACTGGGTTCATATTTGTGAGTCACAATCTCAACAGTGAAATTTTGTAGCTCACAGACATGGTGATGAGGACATGGGCTTGCTAGGAACTGAGCCCATGAATCTCAGCTCCAGTGCTCAGTAGCTATGAGATAGGAAGAAAGTTAATCTGAATTTCTTCATTGCTAGGACTGGGCTAATGACACTTACATTGTTGTATACCTTGATATAAATAACACTGTATCTAGTTTTAGCATACAGCAGGCCACATAATACAAACAGAACCCAGGAGACCTGTGTGCAACTATTACCACTTTTCCACAGACACAAGACTGCTGCTGTAGGGATTTCACTTGAAGGGAAAGAGACTAAATGATACAAGGGCTTTCTCTCTTTTCAGGTGTTGTAATTTGTTTTATACTTTAATGTTATATGGGATATTACATCCTGCATGGCTATTCTGCTGGATAGTTTTAACTTTCCATAATGGCAGATTTACATAATTGCACATACATTGAATAAAACGTATCAACTTCTTCTCTCCATCTTAAAATATTGATGTGGAATTGAGAACTGAGTAAGATGTGTCTTTGGGGACCAGCTCAGGGACAAGGACTCTTGGCAGTCAATCCCCTCTGCCTTGCCTGCCTCACCTTCTTAATCCTTTGCTTCGTCCTTCCAAACGGACGAGTTGACCTCCTGCTTCACAAATACAGCATTATGTTTAAAATGGACAGCAGAAATATTTCAGAAGAAAGCAAAATGCAGCATAATTTTTAGATAAATACCACTTAGGAATCATATGTATTACAAACAAAGAAACATTGTTCAAAGATCTGAGCTCTTTACTAAGACCTGGATGTGGTGAGCAGGAAATTATTAAACTTACTTCACACAAATCATATTTGTACTATAGGAGGATGATGAAGAAAGACAAGACAAAGGCATGTACACAAATACATAACTGAGAAAACATCACAGCCTCCAGGTCTAGTTGCACAGTTTGTGCACTGCCAAAAAAGCTCCTAAAGGAAAAGTAACTAGAGGCTGAAATCTGAACCTCATTACACTGGCTAGGCTGTGCACCCCTTGTCTAGGCTGTCTTCCCAGAAGGAACATCCCGAGTCAACAGGCTTACGTCAGTTCAGAGAGGAACCAAACCTGAAAGACCCAGAACAGAATAAATACTTTAAGAAAAAGGACAAAGATTGGAGTTCCCGTCGTAGCGCAGCAGAAACGAATCCAACTGGGAACCGTGAGGTTGCGGGTTTGACCCCTAGCCTTGATCAGTGGGTTAAAGATCTGGCATTGCTGTGAGCGGTGGTGCAGCTTGTAGATGCAGCTTGGAACTGGCATTGCTGTGGCTGTGGTGTAGGCCGGCAGCTGTAGCTCCGATTAGGCCCCAAGCCTGGGAACCTCCATATGCTGCAGGTGCAGCCCTAAAAAGCAAAAAAAGAAAGAAAGAAAAGAAAAGAAAAAGGGCAAAGGTGAAAGAAAGGATTGCTTTTGCCTAGAAAGGTCTACACACCCTTCAGAGAGGAACTTTTACAGTTTTATAGTTTCCCTAGATGGGATGATCTCAATAGTCAGAAATGAGAAAATAAATAAAAGTTCCCCATGATATGTTGGAGGAATATGTTTGGATGAAAATAAAAAGGTACTGCAATGCGACTGCCAAATGGAACTAATTCTGCCTCACTGTTGGAACTGCTCTCTTGCTGCATCTGAGGAGTAGACACAGTTTGCGACCTGGCCCGTTTCTGTAGGTAGGTACAAAAGAAGGAACACATTGGAGATTCTTAAACACTCTTTTATAATGTGCAGGGAGTGAATTCTTTTGCCCCTCAAATTGAGAGAACCTGATTTCTATGAAACTGAAATGAAGTCCACAGATTTGGGATACAAATCAGATAAATCTCTTCTAATGTTTTAGTTGATCACTTCAATACACAATCAGGTTACATGACCAGGAAACCCAAGATCTCCATTTTGGAAACACATCCCTTCTTAATTTTCCAGAAAGTCTGGAACTTATGCAGTCCTTGGTGGGATCAGTCCAATTCTCCTACCCAAGTATGGAGCAGCAAGAGGGCAGTAACTACTTGCTTTTAATTTTACTGCCTGTAGTTCTCTCTCATTATATTTATCTTTCCACCTATTTATAGATACAGCTCTCACTATACATACATAGATAGATAAAGATATAAATACCACTGTACAAATGGAAGTTTGTGGTTTTGCAGTATTCTTTTTTTGAAAAGCTGCTTCCAACATTGAGCAAAGACTTCTTTCAAATTGCAGTAAATAATCATGCAGATGCTTTGGTTTTTATGAGTTAAAATTAACTTGGGATGCTGTAGCTTTACATTTGGGAATTCAGTCTAATCTTCTTTTTCTTATATTTTACAATCTTATTCCAAATTCTGTGTTTTATTGTTCTGGAAGTTTTACAATGGCCTCTAGCCAAAAGCATTAAGGATTCGAGTTGATGTTAGCATGCTGATGTTCTTATTCAGTACCAGGAATAACTGATTTTTACATTAAAAGTGAAGTGACATTTTAGGCAAGACTTTATTCTTAACCTCTGATAAGAGAGAGAATGGGATACAAACCTGAAAATACACACATACATACACGCATATATATATGTCATGTGTGTATATATGCATTAATGTGTATGTGTATTATATGCATGTATTATGCATGTATTTATGTGTGTGTGTGCATGTAGCATGTAAGTGTATATAAGTATATATGCATGTGTGCATGTATATATGTATGTATGTGTATATGTGTGTATGATAGTTGGAGGTTCTATCATTGATCAAAAAGTCCTAAATCAGAACCACAGATAGGAATAGGAAAGGACCCCAGGTGTTGGCTCCGGGCAAGGTTTTTGATTTGTTCCTCTCCCGAAGATCATAACTATGACTGGATAAGTTCAAAATCTAGGGAGGATCAATTCAGTTTAAAACATAGTGACCCAAACTGGGCATAGTCATCTCTTTAAATAAATAAATAAATAAATAAATAAAATGAAGCCATATATGTTCACAGAGGTTTGGAAGACAGAACTAAATATCTAAAAAAAATTCAAATGAGTAAATGTGATGACTTTTCGGACCCAAACAAGTACACAATTTGGTAGTCTAGGGATTGACCCTTTGAGTGTCTTTTGAATGCCATGTATAAGGTACACAGGCAGACTTTAAAGTACAGTAATATCTAGAGCTGGGTTAGTAGATGCAACCACTACACTTAGAATGGATAAGCAAGGAGGTCCTACTTTTCAGCACAGGGAACTATATCCAGTCTCTTGGGATAGACCATGATGAAAGATAATATAAGAAAGGGAATGTATATGTACATGTACGACTGGGTCACTTTGCCACGTATTCTTAATCAACTATACTTTAAAAAAATTCAACTAAAAAAAAAAAGAATCCACTAACTTGCAAAAAGAGTTTGAATGAGTCAATTTGATACAATATGGGCCAAGTTTCATTAAGTGTTTACTACCTACTTAAAGAAGGCAGAATTTTTGAGATGATTCAAATATTCAAAGTAAAATTGCAGATGGAACTATTCTGAAAGGCACCAAACTCAAGAAAGTATAGCATTTATCAAAAAAATAAAAATTAAAAAAAATAACTAAAAAAAAAAAAACACAAAAAAACAAACACCTAATACAGATACTTGAAAAGGGAAATAAACCAACCCAGCGTAGCTGGAGAGGTATTTATTTGTCTTCCACAGCACCTACTCTAACCCCTGTTTTAATTTTGTGATCTCATTTTTGAAATAGCCACTGGCATGGCTGGAGATTTATCTAAATCGAATCTGTGTTCTGCCAGGTGAGTACAGACATTTTGAATCCAAGTGGGATCGGGGCCTCTGGTCAGGAACTGCAGTGAAACTGAAGGGAGGGAAACACAGAGGTCAGAGACACCCTGGAGAAACCAGGTTCCAGCAACAGGTCAGTTCCTGCTCCTCCCAAAACTCACCTTCTCTCACCACCTCTGTGAAACTCCACCTCTCTCCAATTTTTATCTTTTTCTATTTTTTCTTTCTTTCTCTCCTGCACTGTTGGTCTTTCATTCCTAGATGACCCTGAAGAGATTTTTAACGTAGCAAGAATCAAAAATGTTCCCTGTAGGAGTTCCCCTCAGGGCTCAGCAGAAACAAATCTGACTAGTATCCATGAGGATGCGGGTTTGATCCCTGGCCTCGCTCAGTGGGTTAAGGATCTGGCATTGCTGTGGCTGTGGTGAAGGCTGGTGGCTACAGCTCAGATTCGACCCCTAGCCTGGGAAAAAAAAAGAAAGAAAATTTCCCCTGTGAATAAAACACTCATAAATTCACTAAACATAATTTAAAAAAATGGAAGTCCTACATATGCATAACACTTTTCAATTGCTTACATATAATTTCCTTTATTTTCCACTGCTTTTCAGGTATAAAGATAGCTTTCTTTCTTTCTTTTTTTTTTTTTTTTTGCCATTTGTCTTTTTAGGGCCGCACCCAAGGCATATGAAGTTCCCAGGCTAGGGGTCTAATCAGAGCTACAGCCGCCAGACTACACCACAGCCACAGCAATGCCAGATCCTTAACCCACTGAGCAAGGCCAGGGATCGAACCCACAAGCTCATAGTTCCTAGTCAGATTCATTTCCACTGCGCCACGATGGGAACTCCAAAAGACAGCTTTCTATATCAGCTTGCTTTCTAGAGAGACAGGCGTGCTTAGATGCAGTAAGAAAGCCTACATCATAGTTTAATATTGTCATGATTGCTGGTCACAAGTACTGAGAAAAGAGGTGGGAAATTTTGGAGTCCCCTTGTAGTTCAGCGGGTTAAGGATCCATCATTGTGGATTTGATCCCCAGCCCAGGAGCTTCCACATGCCATGGGTGCAGCCCCCCCAAAAAGAGGTGGGACATTTACAGTAAGGAGAAGATCACAAATTGGAAATGGATCAGTATTTATGAGTGATGTAAATCTCCAAAGTTTTAGGGCAGCAATTAGGATACTAACATTAGTCTAAATAGTCTTTGGACGCTCATAAAAGGTGAGTGTCCAAAAAAAAAAAAGACACACATCTTTCAAATCTCTCAGAGCTATTTTTTCCAAGACCTGAAAAAGGTTTTTTAACCCCAATTCTGTGTCATATTTTATCATTCCTTCATAGATTTTTTTTGTCTCTAGGATAGAAGGCGCTTGAGTCATTCCTTGTTGGTGCAGATAAATTGTATTTTACATTCACTAAGGTTTTCTGTTATTCTTCTTGACTTCAAATTCTTAATCCCAGGACATTTCTTATGAAATGCACTATCCCAATTAATAATGTATCTGTTTTCCTTTTGTGTAAAATTAAACTACTATCAGGAAATGATATTAATTTTTTCAAAATTATCTCATCCTGTCTAGAAGTCAATATAAAACTTGGTTCTCAATTGGCTGCTTCCATTGTAAACCAATCTTCATTTTCTACTGGTTTGCTTAACTGATTCTCTGCAGACTTTTTGGTTCTAAGTGCTTTTCTGGTAAAGGGACACCAGACAGTTACAGTGATTGCCATTCTCTAGGAACGGAGGTTAATATGAAGACATATCAAGAGGCAGATAAGGAACTAGCTTCCAGTAGAACTATTTAAAACTCTGATGTATAATAATGTATTTAAGAAGTGTAGGCAATTAAAAAATGCATCTTTCGGCTTAGGCAAATCCATGCAGTTAAGTCATTTTTTTTGTTTGTTTTTCGCTTTTCAATCACTAATGTTCGAAAATGTGAAAATGACCATTTTATGAGTAAATTCTATTCTGATCATAAGTATGTATCACTTCCTCACAAAACACCTAGGTTTTGTCAGTGCTTGTCCAACATATTTCTTTTTTTTTTCTCCCCCCCCCCTGCCCCCACCAAGAGATTTCTAACAAGAGGTCCAGATTTGTGGCAAAGATCAGTTTCATCTCTTCCAGGAGGTTTCATGCAGAACATGGCAGGGGTCCTATTTATGTTGAAACTGTTTCTTTTTTCCTTATTTGCTACCCTTTCAAAATATTATTCTGATCCAATGTTCCATAAATGAGTAGTGAACTCAAAAGCCAAAGAAAGAATCCCTTCATCAGAGCAGAAAAAACATCCACTCCATCATAAATCATTGATGAGCAAGAAACAGCCAACGAGAACTTTGACAATAAGCAGTTAAACATTACTTTGCATTGACAGTGAAGCAAGTATGTCATATCAGAATTCCCCTTCAACATCAGGAAAATAATCTGGGTAGCTACTTCTGCATCAGATCAATCCTCTGCAGGCCAACTTTGAGCTACCTCCTATTCTGATAGAAATGTACTTTCATTTACTATTCAAATGGCTGCAGCTTAACAAATCTGACACTTATTAGGGGAGACTAGGTTTCCTGAGGGGTGACTTTGGAATTTCAGGACTGTATTTTACATGAAGAAAGCTGGTTCAAACTATGAGCTTCTACTGAGTCTTGACAATAAACCCCAACCAGCATTCCTTCATCTGGACAACTCAGGAAGCTATGATGCACATGGCAAAGTCTGTAAATGATTTCCAATGAAATAAGGATTAGTTAATGCTATAACACCATCAGCCTTGGTTAAGAAATTAAACATCAAGTTAAGGCACAGCCCTCTCCCAGATATTACATGAGCAGTGGATTATGTTTAACATGATGTCCTATATCCTTTGCATCCACTCAAAAATTAACCTGGCTAAAATAATGTAACAGTGGAAAGAGTAACAATCACTATTCTGAGGCATTGTGTTAAGACTGTGATAAGTTGGAGTTCCCGTCATGGCTCAGTGGTTAACGAATCCGACTAGGAACCATGAGGTTGCGGGTTCGGTCCCTGGCCTTGCTCAGTGGGTTAACCATCCAGCGTTGCCATGAGCTGTGGTG
Source organism: Phacochoerus africanus (assembly GCF_016906955.1). NCBI lineage: Eukaryota > Metazoa > Chordata > Mammalia > Artiodactyla > Suidae > Phacochoerus > Phacochoerus africanus. Next base: position 79,030,899 of record NC_062544.1, on the reverse strand, counting down.
TAGGTTGCAGACACAGCTCGGATCCCACGTTGCTGTGGCTCTGGCGTAGGCTGGTGGCTACAGCTCCGACTGGACCCCTAGCCTGGGAACCTCCATATGCTGCGGGAGCGGCCCAAGAAATAGCAAAAAGACAAAAAAAAGAAAAAAGAAAAAGAAAAAAAAAAGAAAATGTGAGCCTCATCTCTAAGCAAACAAAAAGACCTCACATTTATAAAAAAAAAAAAAGACTGTGACAAGTTATAGCTTAGATAAAAAAAAGGAAAAAGACTAAAATTTGCAGGCTCCTATAAATGAGAGGTCCAGAGTACCTGAGTTTCTGGCATGGATGGTTCCAGGAACCAAGGAGAGATGTCTGTGACCCTTCTTCCCCCTAGGCCTTCACAATTGTTTCTTCTCATTTCTGGCCAGGGCTCAGTCACATTCACAGATATGCTTGTTCCACATGGTGTCAAGACGGACACCCATGGTTCCAGGGTTACAGTGTCCTGAAAGTTTGAGCTATCAGAGGGAAAGAGAGTATCTTCATGTGTTCAAAAGGAAAATAGTAGACCTTGGTGGCTTATGAGTAACAAAAATTTATTTCTCATAGTCCTAGAGGCTGGGAATTCTAATATCCAGGGTCAGCACCTCTGGTGTTTCCAGGTTTATAGATGGAAGTCTTCACGCTGTGTCTTCACGTGGCAGGAGGGACAAGGAAGGTTTTCTGGGGTGTTTTTTTTTTATAAGGGTACAAATCCCATTCATGAGAGCTGCATCCTCATGCCCTAAGTACCTTCCAAGAGCCCTGGCTCCATATACAATCTCACTGAGGATTAGGTTTCAATATACACATTTTGTGGGGACACAAATATTAAGTTTCTTAGCACCCTATATCCATGTTCCATGGAGGGACTCTGCTTGGCCCTTCTTGGGATGATGTCCATCCAGAAATCAACCACTGTGATCAGGGAGATGAAGTCCTAGATTGGCCAGTCATGGGTCACATCCCTGCCCTTAACAACTGGAAGCAACCATTCCAACAGAACCACATGGAATGAGCCTACTACAGGCTTTTTTCCCAGTTCATTTGGATACTATTTACTGAGTGTCTCATATGGGCCAGGCCTTGTACTAAGCCCCATAAAGCCTGAAATATGGGAATTAAAATGACCACTGTTATTCATTTCTATCAAATTGAAGTACTATAATTAGTTCAAGTCTCATTTTCATACCATCTTTACGTCCATTATGCTGGATAATATTATTAACAGGGACCTCTACAACCAAAGTCTACAAGTCTGCAATAAGGTTAAGGAATTTTCATCCAGGGTGGGTCTTACCCTCTCAGGTGCTACTTAACTTTAACGCAACCCAAAGCTTTAGGGCTGGACTTTGAAATAATTACTTCACTGGCTTCAATCAAATGGGCTAATGCCATGGTCCCTCACTGTTACAAATCTCATCAACTTTCATTCTTTCTGTACCTAAATCTGCTCAAGACTCTTACAAACTACACCTTAAACACACCAACAAAGAGAGAGGCAAACCAGCTCCACAGAAGACGTTTTTCTAAGCTGGTGTCATGTTTCTTTCAATCCTGCCTTCATTACCAAATATTTTGAACCAAGAGATAATTTTCAATATTTTCAAGATCTTGACTATTTTTTCACCTGATTTATTGTCCCTCCCCACTCGTTAAAAACTTCCATCTAATGTCACCAATAACCTTATCAACATATCTCAAACCATTTGTGTGGCATTTGGTATTTATCACAACTTCTTAAAACCCTCCTTTCTTGTCTTTTTTGATGAATGAGTATGTTTGAATTATACTTTTTTTCTTTTTCCTTTTTTGGCCACCCCACAGGATATGGCGTTCCCAATCCAGGGATCATATCATATCAGACCTATAGCTGTTGCAATGCCAAATCCTTTTAACCCATCATGCCAGCCTGGAGATCAAACCTGCGTCTTGGCACTGCAGAGATGCCACCCATCCCATTGTGCCACAGAAGGGACTTCTTGAATTATTCTTAATTGACTTTTCTTTCCATACTTTCTTGACTTGTTTCTGGTCTTCCATGCATCTTCCTAAACATCACCTTGCAGGGTGCAGACACTGTGGCGTGCCTATCAGACACTCACTGATTGCTCCTCAGGACCAGGACTGGTCAGAAGTCTGCTGTTCCTCCACATGGTCAGTGTGCACTGAAGGAGAACAGTCAGAAAAGTGAAGGGGGGAGCCACGACAGGTCTACTAAGCAAATCATGGTCATCCTGGTTACTCTGACAGTGCCTGCTTCAGGGATGCACCAGTTTGAAACTGGAGAGCAGATATGTGGGGTGGGTGATGCTTCTGTGATATGTTGTCTTGCTGCTAAGAAAGAGATCTTTGAAGAGACAGCCTCTTCTCTCTCTGGAAATTGTCATGTCTTGATATACTGCAGCCTGCATCCCACCTGCCTGGACACTGACTCAATAAGAACAAGAGAGCAGGACTGAAGGAACAGTGGAGAAGCAAGCTTAGGATCCACCCTGTCTCTGGGGATCAACATATTATATTGTTGTTTAAGTTAGTTTGAGGTGAGATTTTTCTGTTTCTTGCACCCTAACACATCCTGTAACTTGCCCTAAACTTTATGACTGCTTTTATTTTATTTTATTTTATTTTATTTTATTTTATTTTATTTTATTTTATTTTATTTTATTTTATTTTATTTTATTTATTTTGGCCATGGTGTGCAGAAGCTTGATGTGGGATCTTAGCTCGAAGACCAGGGGTTGAACCCAGCTGCAGTGGTTAAAGTTCCGAATCCTAACTGGTAGACCACCAGGGAATTCTCCTATGGCTGCTACTTTATGCTCCTTTTCACAGACCTATCCTCTTGGCAATCTCAACCACTTTCCATTATAGCCCTCTGGATGCAGAATCTCTAGGTTTATAGCTGTCTAAAGAGGAGCTGCCCTTTCTCACCTACACCTGGACACCTGCACCTGCATAAATAACACCAATCATTCAGTCTTCGTCATCATAACCCCAGACCAGCTCTGTCCTCTGACATCCTCATTCTCATACGGAAATCCCTATTTGGTGACATCAATTTTTTTGTTTTCCTGATTTTTCATTACTTTGTGGCTCCCACTTCCAAAATGTCTCCCAGATTTTTTTTTTTTTTTTTGCTTTTTAGGGCCGCAGCTTCAGCACATGGAGGGTTCCAGGTTAGGCATGGAAACGGAGCTACAACTGCCAGCCTACGCCACGGCCATAGCATGTCAGATCCAAGCCACGTATGTGACCAACACCACCACTCACAGCAATGCCAGATCCTTAACCCACTGAGCAAGGCCAGGGATTGAACCTGCATCCCCTTGGATGTCAGTCATATTCATTTCTGCTGAGCCACAAAGGGAACTCCGTATTTCCTATTTTCCATCCTTTCCTCCTGAAAGCTGTTTCTATTGTCTGAATTTGATGCACGTTATCTCTGGGCATCCAAACACCAATGTCCTTTAGACCCCTTCAAATTTCAAATGTTCTAATAAGCATTTCTTGATCTAAGAGCATATTGCCAATCCTTCCTGGGCTTTAGAACAGCATATTCTTTGTACCTCAATTATAACCCATTTTTCTTGTCCTATAATTATACATATTTGATGCCAAAAACTATCTTCTCTCCATAGATGCTCTCACCACTAGAATTTTGCCTGATTTATTAGTTGCTATTGCTGCTGCAATAAATTACCACAGACATAGTGGATTTATGACTATGGGTTCTACAGATCTTATCTCCAAAATCAGTTCCACTATGTGAATATCAAAATTTCAGCAGGGCTGGTTTCCTCTAGACACTCTAGAGGAGACTTTATTTCACAGCCCTTTCTTGTTTCTAAAGGATGCCTGTGTTCCTTGGCTAGTGGCCTCTTCCTCTGTCTTTACAGCCAACAGTGTAACCTTTTCCTTCCATCTTCCATGGCCTTTTTCCATAGTCAAATCCCCATCTGCCTCCCTCCTATAAGGACATTTGTGAAAATCTAGATAATCCAGGACAATTTCTGTCTAGATTATAAACTATTAATCACATCTGTGAAATCGCCTGCCATATAAGGTAACAGTCGTGCTTATCATACCCGTAAGGATTGGGGTGCTACTGAGATCTAGTGGGTAGAGACCAGGGATGATGCTAAAAATATTACCATGCACAAGCCAGCTCCTCAACAGAGTTGTCTGACCTGAATGTCAATAGTGCTGAGGTTAAGAAACCTTAGAACATTGGAAAGACCTAGAAAGGTTGTAAGCTGAGAAGTACCATATTAAAGTATGTACAATATGCCTCTGGTGTAAACAAGAAACTTAAGCTCCTACAAGGAAAATAACTAGGAGAGCAAGAGCAGGAGTGGGGAGGACAAACTAGGATTTACTCCAGGACAACAGGGCAGAAATGAGGGTGCAGACAGATACGGCTGCAGAGGCGTGAGCATCTCAAGAAATGTCATGAAGCAAAACCCAATGGGCTTGTTGGTAAACAGCCATGGAGACCATGGAAAGAGAAGCTTCTAGCAATGACTCCCAAGGTTTTAGCTTTTACACTGGGCAGGTAGGAATACCATTCACCAACAAGGGGGGCAGAGGTGCTCCAGGAGGACCAGCTTTGGGAAAGAAAAACCACACATTCAGTTTGGACACACTGAGTTTGAGATGCCTCTGAAGCAGTTTCATGGAGATTTAAATGAAGCAGGGAGGCGGGGCTGTTGTTAATTACAGATGTCAGGGATGGACATGACCGAGCTCAACCAGGAAGGCCAGGATGAGATACAAGGAGAGGCTCTAGCTGAGCCTCGTGGAAATCTATTGCACATTTAAAAGGTGAGAAAGAAAAAGAAGCTGGCAGAGGAAATGGAAAGAATAGCCAGGAGACAAAGTGGAAACTCAGATAAGAATATTTTATACTCAGCAACAAAAAAGTGTTTCAAGAAGGATGGCATGTTCATCAGAATAACATAGAGTCTGGAGATGAAGAAAATAAGAACAGAACCATGTCTACAGTTGACACTCAAAAAATAATCAAATGAAGGGATCTAAAGACTTTGGAACTTAATAAAAACTTTCCTTTTTTGTTTTTTGTTTTTTGGGTTTTTTTGCTTTTTAGGGCCACACGTGTGGCATATGAAGGTTTCCAGGCTAGGGGTCTAATTGGAGCCACAGCTGCCAGCCTACGCCATAACCACAGCAACACTAGATCCAAGCTACATCTGTGACCTATACCACAGCTCACGGCAATGCTGGATCCTTAACCCGCTGAGCAAGGCCATGGATCGAAATCGCAAACTCGTGGTTCCTAGTCGGAATTGTTTTTGCTGCGCCATGATGTGAATTCTAAACTTTCCTTTTTTTAAGTCAAGAGCTTGTGTCTGCACTGACATATGAATCCATCCTTTTCCCAGTACCTTTTTCTTTCTTGGTTTGACTTTTCCCCTTGCTCAGCTTTTCTGGGCTATAATTGACTTATAATAGTGTGTAAATTTAAGCTGTATGTATGTGTTTATTTGGGACATTTATGTGTTGCAAAATGATTACCACCAGAATGATGGCTATCTACACCACATCACGTAAGTACAGACAACCCCTGATCTATGATGACTTAAGACGTTTTGAGCTTACAATGGTGTGAAAAGGATATGCATTCAGGGAAAAGCATGCTTCAAATTTTTAATATGCTCAGAACACTTATAATAAAGTGTTGACCCTCAGGGGTCAACAACTGATACACTCACGGCCATTCTGTTCCCAGACAGCCAGTCTGTTTTTCACTTTCATTGCAGTATTCAATACATTACATGAGATATTCAACCTTTTATTTTAAAATAAGCTTTGCATTAGATGATATTGCCCCACTGTGGACTGGTGTAAATGTTCTGAGCATATTTAAGGCATCTTGATGTTCAGTAGGTTAGGTACATTTAAATGCATTTTCAACTCAGGATATTTTCAATGTCCAACAGGTTTATTGGGATGTAACCCTACTGTAAATCAAGGAAGATCTGTACCATTTCTTTTTTTGTGGTGAGAGCATTTTTTAAGATCTACTCTTATGGGAGTTCCTCCTGTGGCTCAGCAGGTTAAGAGCCCAACATAGTGTCCATGAGGATGCAGGTTCCATCCCTGGCCTTGCTCAGTGGGTTAAAGATCCAGGGTTGCCACAAGCTGAGGCATGGGTCACAGATGCCTCTAGGATCCTGCGTTGCTGTGGCTGTGGCACAGGCTGGCAGCTGCAGCTCTGATTCGACCCTTAGCCTAGGATCTTCCTATGCTACAGGTGCAGCCCTAAAACGAAAAGAAAAAAAAAAAGATTTACTCTCTTAACATCTTTCTAGTACAGTATTATGAGTGACAATCATGACGGTTGTACATCACATTCCCAGAATGAATTCATCTTACAGTGGGAAGTTTGTACTTTTTAACCATCTCCCATTATTCCTCACCCATCCCCCATTCCCCTCCCCTGTTCACCACCATTCTAGTCTCTGCTTCTATGCATGGGGCTTTTCTAGATTTCACATACAAGTGATATCATTTGGCATTGGTTTCTTTAGCAAACCCAATCTTGCTACTTATTCCATGTGGCCTCTCCTGTGGACCTGCTAAAGGACTCTCTCAGAAATCTTGACTCTTGAGTAAACAAAGTAGTCTTTTTCCATTTCTAGCATGGCAGGCTAATGAAGGGAGAAGAAAGGCAGCAGAACGTAGAAAGATTCAATCACATGTATAAGCCAACACTTTTTATTACTACACAGTAATCTTAATTGCAGAGTCATTTATCACACGGTCATTATCACTGACCATTCCATGACATGTGTTACAATTTCATGCATAATTCCTTTTAAAAATCAGCTTACACCCCTCAGAAAGTCAGATCTTGCCAGCTACCTGCAAGTTTACTAATTACCTGTCATGAAAATCTCCTGACCTGTCAGGAAAGGGTTAATTTTTCTCAGCAGCCTTCCCCTGGCCACCTTTTGAAGTAATTATCACAATCTAGCAGGAAACAGACACGCTGTCTACAGATGAAATGACTGCAACAGCTTGCTATCCTTCTGTGCAGGTAAATGTTCTGCTTGTTCTCCCCCAGGCACCTGGGAACAGCACGCTGCCCCATCTGTAACTTCCTGCCATTGGGTCAGAGCACAAAGCCCGGCAGCATCTGAATTCTCTGGTTTTCAGGGAGAAGACCTGCAGAGGCAGCAGTGTGGCATAACATATGGCAACCTTCCCTTCTCTTATGACACAAGCAGATCTTTACGTTAAAGTTTTTCTCTGTACCTGGAGCCCATGGTGCTTCCACTGCACTGGTGACAATATTTGCTGGAAGCCAACAGATGGAAGCAGGATGACAAGGTGATGAGGCTTGCCCTTGTGCCCTAACACACAATATGCCATAGAAGATCCCAACACAATATACTTGGAACCATGTGCACATGAGACCAGTGACATCCAGATATCTCACAGAACATGAACATGTCTAGATGGTAAATACATTCAAAATCAGAGGATCCGGAGTTCCCAACGTGGTTCAGCGGAAACAAACCTGACTAGCATCCATGAGGATGCAGGTTTGATCCCTGACCTCACTCAGTGGGATAAGGATCTGGCGTTGCGGTGAGCTGTAGTGTAGGTCAGCGGCTACAGCTTCGATTCGACCCCTAGCCTGGGAACCTCCATATGCAGCAGGTGCGGCCCTAAAAAGACACACACGCAAAAAATTATCAGAGGATTCCACTGAATTCTGTTAGGAAGGATATTTCTTTTAGCAAATTTGGAGGAAAAAAAAATAAGGGTCCTCCTCTAAGTTCTTTCTTAACAATTCTTTGCTATACTTATAAAGGTCAACAAACCTGGCACCATGTAAATCCAGACATACTTCACAATTGACCAAGGACAAACAGCAGAAGGAGACACTTAAACATCTCAATCCCAGTACCTGATGTATTGTGGGTGTTCAATGATTCCATGCAGGGAAATTAAGGGTCCTTAGTCTTAGAGAGAAATGCAACAAATAGACCAAGGATCTAAATACATTGGCTCATATCCTGCTGTTCAGAATGGGATTAAAAAAACAGCAGGAGTTCCCGTTGTGGCTCAGCAGAAATGAATCTGACTAGCATTCATGGAGACACAGGTTCAATCCCTGGACTTGCTCAGTGGGTTAAGGATCCAGTGTTTCCATCGAAGCTTGGACCTGATGTTGTGGTGTGGGCCAGCATCTATAGCTTCTATTCAACCCCTAGCCTGGGAGCCTCCATATGCCACATGCGTAGCCCTAAAGAGGAAAAAAAAAATCACAGAAATAAACACATCACAGAAATAAATACCTATGGATAAGGAGGAAAAGAAAGGGAGATGGAATCAGAATTTACAAAGTAAACATGTAATAATTAAATAAAGATAATTATGAATTTTTTGGAATGGAAGATGTAGCCCCACAGCATAAATTACATTTTTCACATCATTTATTTGCCAATCACACACTGATTTATAATCTCACATGTATTTTCTGAAAATTCAGTCTAACTAATCAGGAGCTTATGGGTTATCTATACTAGTTGCTAACATATCTTCCTTATCTCTCTCTGCACATCACTTAGAAATCTACAGGCACAGAGCACAGACACAAGACATTTAATATTCTTTTACATGCAGTTCATTAAGCAGAATATTAATCTTCCAGGTCAGAATGTAAACTCCACTGAGGTGATAAAAATTTCACCATAACAATCTGAAGCATCCTCAGCTTTGCACAAACTATGTGTCAGACAGCAGCAGAAAGTGAGCATATTTCATTTGCTCCTAACATTTACTCTCCCCTAAGTCACGTATTTAAACCTTGATTTACAATCCGTGAGAAAATCATCAGAATACTCACAATCCAGTATAAGTATGATGATTTCTTCCCAAAACCTGATTTATGATTTATGATTCATAGACAACCTAACTTAATGATTCCGTAATTATTGAAGATGCCTTTGCATTTACATGATACTTTGCCAGTAATTAGTACTCATCCTTTCTTTTCTGCAAGACTGCTTTTCACTAAGTGCTCAAAGAGAAAATGAATGGATATCTTCTCAAACTTTTAAGTGAAGGCAAATATACTCTGGGAAGTGGAAATGTGGCTAAAATGGCCCAAGGGACAAATCACCATAATTGGCCTCAAAAAGTTTCCCATCTTGCTTCTTTAAAAAACCATCTGAAATCACAAAAGGTAAACCAGAAACCTCTGTTGAAACCCCATGGAGAAACAACATACAGGGCCCCAGGCAGGATGACAGTGTATTTCTGTCAGGACTGAGCAACAGACTCAGGTAAAAGCTCCAAGTCACTGCCTCCTGCTTGTGTCTCCATTTCCTCATGTGTAACATGAAGGGTTTGGAGGAAATAAACTGAGCTCTCAACAGTTCTAAGGTCTTGGGAGTTCCCGCCGTGGTCCAATGGAAAAGAATCCAGCCAGGAACCATGAGATTGCAGGTTCGATCCCTGGCCTTGCTCAGTGGGTTAATGATCCAGCATTGCCATAAGCTGTGGTGTAGGTCACAGATGCAGCTCGGATCTGGCGTTGCTGTGGCCCTGGCATAGGCTGGCAGCTACAGCTCTTAGTCCCCTAGCCTGGGAACCTCCATATGCCAAGGGTGCGGCCCTAAAAAGACAAAAGACAAAAGACAAAAAAAAAAAAAGGCTTGATGTTGCAGAGCCTAACGTACTGCAGTACTTTATTACTGTAGTACTGTCACATGATCCACTGAGTGCTCCTATGGTTACCATGTGCTCAGACAGGTACTCAGATAAGGCATCTCATCCAAACTTCTCAAGAATTGTGTGGGAATCCTCTCCTTACCTAACTCCTTTAAGGACAAGAAGAGTTTCCACATTTCTGAAACTCCTTGACTTTTCTTCCTTGGAACACTTCCTACTGTCTGTGGTCAAGGAAGTAGGAAGAAAGAATGATCCCCTCTGTCTTTCCTCTTCCCTGTGAAATGACAGCCTACTTGGTTGTTCAGCTGCCAGATAATAGTCAATCATATGTAAACAATCAAACTAGGAGCATCTGACCAACTAGTCACTGCAAGATAGATTTCAGGTTTTAGATGTAAGAATTAATTTCTTTAAAAAAGTAGTTTCTTCTAACCACAACTTACTTCACTAAGCAAAATTATTTTCTTAAACTCAACCTTTTACTTCTTAATATAGAAACCCTCAGGACAGCAAGCTTTGCATGTAGACACTAGAAGGTTTTTCTGGGTTAAATTACATCAATAAACAATACAATAATCATTTTAGTGATAATACCAATCCTATTACTAGTAATTGCCATTTGATGAACACTTGCAATATCATTGATCCCTATTCCAAAAAACTCTATAAATAATCTCCCATAATATCCACATATCACATCTACATGGGAGTGATTTTCCCTAGTTTAGAGATGAGGCAATGAAGATCAGAGGTGTTTCTCCCTAAATTCTCACATGCCCTAAAAAGAAGTCCCCTTAACATTCACACTTATCATACAAACAAGCTTAGCAAGTTGAAAAAATAAATAAATTAAATTAAATTAAACTCAGGCAGAGCATTGCACTTTGGAAAATTCTTCTGTAGTCCAAAAGATAAAGTAATTAAAGGGATCATGGATAACCTTGCCAGGCCTGGTGAAAGGAGCCACTGACCACAGGCTCCACACTAGCGATCAGCAGCAGCCTACCTTCACATTCAGTACACTTTTTTTTTCCCCCAGGCAGAGTTAGGGAAGCAACCTAAACAAATCTTTTGGAAGTATGAGGTGTTAGCTGATGGGGGCTTGGTGGGGTGAAGATGTAGCATTAAATTTCTTTTTTTTTTTTTTTGACCACACCTGTGGCGTGTGGGCATTCCTGGGCCAGGGATCGAACCCATGCCACGGCAGTGACAATCCTTAACCCACTGTGTCGCAAGGGAACACTCTAAACTTCTTAGTAATAATAATAATGATAATATTATTACTAAGGAATAAATTATATTCCTTTTTAATTTTTGCCTTACTTGAAGGGTTCTCCAAGAACATTTGTGAACTCCTGACAGGGGTTCCCAGAGCTGGTATCTCTGACTCCCCCCTCAAGAAAAAGCTCTTGCCAATGACTGCGTGTGGGTGATACATTCCGAAATGTTAGCACATTAAAAACACTCATGACATAATTTATTAGTGGAAGTAATAGATATGATATTTACTTTGTATAATAATATACATAATCATTACATAAACTATTCTAATACACTTTTCAATACAGAGAAAGTAGAAAACTTAAGGTAAGAAAATGGAAACTCTAATCTCCCATCCCTCCTAGACCCTCTCATATGCTTTCTAAATCCACTTTTCCTACAATTCAGTCCATTTGGCCTTTGAAATATCTTTTGAATTCACCTTCTCTCACCATTTCCACTGCCGTTTATGGGGCCAAAGTTCTTTGCTGATTTTTTTTTGTCTGGGCTACCCTGATAACCTCCTAACTGGCTTCCCAAACACAACACTGATTCTTTCCAATTTATTCATACTATAGCTGGAAGAACTGTCTTCCTAAAACACAAGTCTGACCATGTCACCCCCTGCTTAGCAGCCTTCAATAACTGTCACATATTAAAAAAAAAAAAAAATGAAGTGTATCACAAAGCCAACAGAAGGCCTTTATTGTAGCCTTCTGCAGGCCTCACAGCCTCTTTTCCTGGCACTCCCGTACCCACAGCCAACACACCAATCAGTGTAAGCTATCCCCAGGGCCCCCAATACCCCATTTTCTCTTTCCTGTCTGGATTCAAGGGTAAAGATTCAGCATGTGGGCTCCGACAGTGTCTACTAAGACTCCAAACCCACCTGTACCACTCACTAGCGGAGGCCTGGAGAAGCTGCTCTTTCTGTTGCAACTGCACTTTCTGCTGTGATAGGGAGGAAGCAACTGGACCTAACTCAGAGCTTAGCTGTCAGGATCCAAGGAGATAATGCATGCCAAGCTTTCCATACAGTGCACGGTTCAGGCATCTGTAGTACCTGCAAGGCCCTTTTTTGAGAATTAAGAATGCATTACATCTAACAGAACAACCCTCATAGAACACCTACTCCAGTGGAGAGAGACAATTTTTTAAACTGATGAATATTTCAGATGGTAGGCTGAAAGTTAAAAACTCCCAGGAAAAAGACTAAAGCAAGGTTAGCAGAAGCATCCTTTTAAGTAGGGTGGGCAGGGAAAACCTTATTGAGAAAGTGGCCTTTGATCAAAGATGCGAAGGAGGTGAGGAGGTGACCCAGGTGGACATTCAGGGGAGAACATTCAGGCAGAGAAGCGAGCAGGATAAAGACCTCGTGATAGGAGTGTGCCTGGTGAGTCTGGGCATGGCAGCGAGGCCAGTGAGGCTAAAGCCAAATTGCCCTGGGTGACTGTGAGTGTAAAATCAGAACAGTCGTGGTCGGACAGACTGTGCTGTGGTTTGAGGGCTATTTTTAAGGACTGGTTTTGACTCTTCCATTGGCTGTTGTCATTCATTCAATCTCTGTGGGAAATTTTACCCAAATTTTCCAAGCTGGGTCAGAAGTTCCCACAGAGCACCTAGTACCTTCATCATGGTACTTATCACAGTAGCCCTCTCAACTCTCCAACTCAACAAGGCTCAGTCATCCATCTCAGCATCCCCAGTGATGCGCTGGGTGCTCAGCATGCAGGGATGGTTCAATAAAGAATGAGTGAATAATTGGCGAGGAAACATGTGAAAATAAGCAACACACTTTCAGAAGACTAACAAAAAGTGTGCATCCGACATTGAGCTGGGTACACTCTATATAAGATTCTGAAAATAGGGATAGAAAATAAGCCTATATCTCCCACTGACATTGTGTTCGAGTTTTCCCCAATTTCAGCATCGTGGTTCAGAGAGACTAGATTACTCTGCTAAAATTATTCTGTTTCATAATTTCCAAAATTCTTGCAGTTGTGCTCTAAATCCATCTCCAAAATAACCCTGTGCTTTTCAGATGGAAGTATTTTCATTTTCCAAATAACAAAATTGAGGCCCAAAATAACAAGTGACTAGAGGCAGACTCAGTTCTAGAACTCAGGAACCCATGTCCTGTGAGATGGCCCTGCTGCTTGTATGGAATAGTGCTGCTCCTTAACAGTGCAGAAAGCATGGAAAACCTCCATGTCAGAATGGCTGCAGCAGAGGGAGCCAGGATGGGGCAGACAACTCTAACAAAAGTCTAAGATAGTGAAGCAAGACTTGGGAGTGACAGGGAGGAGAGAATCAGGAAAGAATTCCATTTTACACTCACTAATCACTGATGGGGTCACCTCTCTTTTGGTTTGACTGTTTCTTTTTTTGGCCACATCTGTGGCATATGTAAGTTCCCAGGCTAGAGTCAAACTGGAGCTGCAGCTGTGGCCTACACCACAGTCACAACACCAGATCCAAGTCACATCTGTGACCTACACTGCAGCTCACAGCAATGTCAGATCCTTAACCGACTGAGGGAGGCCAGGGAGCGAACTCGCATCCTCACAGACATTATGTCAGGTTCTTAACCCACTGAGCCACAACAGGAACTCTGAAGGAGTCACCCTTTTGATGATGACACTCAGAATTTACTACCTATGTGATCCTTAACATGATTATTTCTTTTAACCCTGAGACAGTTTTCTAATCTGTAAAATAGGGATGACAATATCCTTTTAAAGATTTGTTATAGGACAAATAATATCATAGATTATTAAAAATGTGATGCATTCTATGAAGGCAAGAGATGATGAAAAGCTCTCCATATATATTTATGAATTGTGTTGTCTTAAAATTACATGGTATTTTCCTAAGATTTTATTTCAAGATACACATGAAAGAATTTTTCTACCATCTAGGTAACTAGCAGAAACTACAACCAGCATCACACTTTACTCTCCTATCTTTTGAGGAAATAAATCAATTTGTGAATGCCACTGTAGAAAATACTGAGATATACTATTATTTTTTTCACATATAACTTGCCACATTTTCATGTAGCTAAGAATCACTAAAATGCAGAAGTTGCCTAATAGGTCTATTATTCAGCAATACCACATCTACCTTTTATTATGATGATACTGTGAGATTTGATAAGAGGTAGCTATCAAAGTTTGTGGTCACAGAGAAATAAGGAATGAGTTACATCAAAAAAGCCAAAGTAAGGAAATGTATTTCCTCCCACTTAATATGAGGATCCTACCACCTCTTTTCAACAGTATGAACTGTAATATAGTAGAAGCTACTTTGTCACGACAGTATTACAATCTCTGGCCTCCAGTCAGAGGTAACAAATCTCTGGTAACAAATGCACAATATGCTTGAATCACCAACTTTCTTTCTTCCTACACAAAATTGTGAAGAATATTTAGCAAAAGTCAAACATCAGGGAGAAACCTGTCTCATTCTTTTGAAAATAATAACCTGAGTATAAGTTTTAAAAGATAATCATTCCAAGTTTGGCAATTTTCAAATTGCTGCAATTGTAAAATGACTCAAAAATGACAAAGTCAAAGAAAATTGCACTTTGAGGGGGAAAGAAAATCGGCACCAGGAGAGAGCAGGCAGGGAATGGAAGCCAATGTATCAGTTCACTGGCACATCACAAACTCGTCTAACTGTTGACAAATCCTTACTCAGCAACGCAGCAACATAAACGTACAACTAAACATTAAAAAAAAAAAACCAACTGTCAATGTTACAAATGAATAAGGAAGCATATTTGTTGAAAACCACATGGTCCTCATGGCTTCGTTTTTACAATAATACCGAGAAGTGAAACAGTGAAAAAGCACAAATGACTCACAGCAGTTCTGACTCTCTCAAGGTTGTGGGGGCTCTGATTTAAGAAATCTCTGCTCTCAACAATACATTCTCTTTCCAAAACAATACATAGTTTGATTGTTTATAATTACACAAAACACTGCTGGATGCAGTATGGGTTAATACAAAATTGCTAACTCCACATCAAGAATCAATTGTAGCATACTGACATGAAAACACATTGAAAAGTAAAGGTAACTCTTTAGTTAACAAAAATGTAATGATTCTGACCTAGTCAACAGCCTCATTGTTTTGATATAAAAAAAAAAGAAAAAATCCATCAGACAGGGAGACTCCACAAGATAAAGACACAGAAATGTGAGTGAAGTAAGTATCTTGACAGAAATATGTTCCGTTAATAGATCACAGAATGTGGTATTTAGGGTGAGTTTTGAAAATTATAGTTTCCCCAAACACACATGTATTCAACAGGAGCATCGATGCTTTGAAGAGTGACTTTCATCTTAAAGATACATAGTTCAGATACGATTTTTATTGGTTTTGAAGGAAAATTTAAATATAATAAAGAAAATTAAGAAATATTCTGGTTTCAAAGAGAAAGACAAATACCATATGACATCACTTATATCTGGAATCAAATATAGGGCATAAATGAACCTTTCCACAGAAAAGAAAATCATGCACTTGGAGAACAGACTTGTGGTTGCCAAAGGGGAGGGGGAGGGAGTGGGGTGGATGGGAAGTTTGGGGTTATCAGATGCAAACTATTGCCTTTGGAATGGATTAGCAATGAGATCCTGCTGTGTAGCACTGGGAACTATGTCTAGTCACTTATGATGGAGCATGATAATGTGCAAAAACAGAATGTATACATGTATATGTAACTGGGTCACCATGCTGTACAGTAGAAAAAAATTGTATTGGGGAAATAATTATTAAAAAAATAATAATAAAAAAATATTCTGGTTTCAATTATGCAACTACATTTTTTAAAATGTGCTTAGTGCCTTTTTCTACACAAAATGTTAACATTTTATTTGAAGTGGTTCTCCATAATCTAAAGGTTATATAGCTAATAAGGTTAAAGTATAGGTTGAAACTTTAGTTCAAAAAGTTTACCTAATATCTCAAAAACTTCATAAACATTTTTTGAATGATGTTTTAGCAGATGAATATTTAATAATTAGGAAACACGACTGCAATATATTTTTAAATTTTAGTCTTGGTTAACATTCAGCATGTAATTTCTGGAAATTTTAATTTTCTCCCTTTTACTCTTTTTTCTAAACTTTCCAGCCCCAACCCCCCAAAACAAAAACAAAAACAAACAAAAAAACACCACATTTTTCAATG
This sequence comes from Phacochoerus africanus, assembly GCF_016906955.1. Lineage (NCBI taxonomy): Eukaryota > Metazoa > Chordata > Mammalia > Artiodactyla > Suidae > Phacochoerus > Phacochoerus africanus. The sequence goes on along the minus strand of NC_062544.1, from coordinate 79,014,719 downwards.
GCCACACCCACAGCATATGGAAGTTCCTGGGCCAAGGACCAAATCTGAGCCACAGCTGCGACCTATGCCACAGCTATGGCAACACAGGATCCTTTAACCCACTGTGCCAGGCTGGAGATAGAACCCGTGCCTCCGCAGAAACCTGAGCCACTGTAGTCTGATTCTTATCCCACTGCGCCACAGCAGAAATTCAACTCTTTTTAAAAAAATGAATATGATTCCTAAGCCATCTTAAAAATATAAAATGTGAGCTAGAAAAATATTGGAAAAGAATGAGGTGTTAAAATGAAACTAGCCAGAGTCACAGTAAGACTCCTGCCACAGATATGGCTTTGATGAAATCTCATTGTCTAGACTTTGTCTTATTGGGTAGCCAACAAATGCTGGCAAGAGGACATAAGCATTGAGGAGTGTCCTGAGGATTCAGAGTGGTTCAAGAGGAGGCTGTAGGCATGTGAGACAGGAAAGACAATGAAACTGAGATGATAAACACCACTATGAAATTAAGAAACCAATGCATACACTGTCCAAAGACTTTTTAGAACTTTGTGAGATGTTTGATAAAATGGCCCCAAAACTTTAGGAAAAAAACCTCTACGCCTCTTCAAAGTTAATCTCAAAAATGTCTTGAGTTATCCATTTTCATATATTGCTACATGTAAACTCACAGCCCAGAAACTAAGAACATTTTTCAAAATTAAAATAGATGATTTTTTTTTTTTAATGGCCACACCTGTGGCATAGGATTCAATCCGAGGCCAGGAATTGAATCTGAGCCATGGCAATAACCTACGCTGCAGCTGTAGCAATGCAGATCTTTTACCCACTCTGCTCAGCCCGGGATCGAACCCGTGCTGCCCATAGTGACCTAAGCCATTATAGTCAGATTCTCAACCCGATGCACCGCAACAGAAACTCCAACCAAGAACATGTTAAAAAGATGACTCTAATTTCCAAAGTTTAACAAGATGAAAAGGATCTATGAAAGGCCAAAGTTAGTGTCAGGATGTAATACTCACCTAAAATACTGAACGTGAAGAAATGCTATTCTCTAGCATTTAATATATGAAACAAATATTCATGTGGACTTTCTATGACAATACTCTCACCATGTCATTTTCAGTAATTAAAAAATAAATGGTGACATACTAGGTTGGTATTTAAGAGCACAGATTTTTACTTTTTATTTTATTTTTTATTTTATTTTTTGCTTTTTAGGGCCAACCCACAGCACATGGAGGTTCCCAGGCTAGGGGTCCAATCAGAGCTGTAGCTGAGCTGCCGGCCTACACCATAGCCACAGCAATGCCACATCTGAGCCATGTCTGTGACCTACACCACAGCTCACAGAAAGGCCAGATATTTGACCCACTGACCGAGGCCAGGGATAGAACCTGCAACCTCATGGTTCCTAGTCGGATCCGTTTCTGCTCAGATTTTTAAATCAAGTCAACTTGGGTTTGAATTACAGCTTCTTTTCGTTAACATGGTGTCAAAAATACCTGCTTCATAGTACTCTTAAAGGGATTATATGATACACATGAAGTTTCTGGCTCAGGCCCTTAGATATCAATAAATCTTAAGTGTCATGGAAGTACAGTGAAGGCAGGAATATTTCTCTTTGGCTCACTTCAGTTCATCTAGCACACACAAATGCTCAATGACTGCCCATTGAAGGAATAAATAAATATTGTTATTATCAATAATTATTTTGGAATTTTTTCTAAGCTTAGGGACCAGCCTAAACATAATACAATAGCTTGTCATATTCTACAAAGTCAATGCAAACACTGAATTAGTGACAAAGAACCACTGTTCCTAGGGGAGATAAAGGGTTAAATCCCTGTAAGGCTCTGGTCATGGTTTTCAACAACCTATCAATATATAGACTTTTTTTTTTGGCGCGGGGGAGGGTGGTGGTGGGGGGTGGGAAGCAGCACTCGAGGCACATGGAAGTTCCCAGACTGGGGGTGGAATCGGAGCTGCAGCTGCTGACCTATACCACATCCAAAGCAATGTAGGATCCTTAACCCACTGAACAAGGCCAGGGATTGAACCCGCATCCTCATGGATACTAGTCGGGGTTCGTTACCACTGAGACATGACGGGAACTCCTATAACCTTGTTTTATGTGAGGTTCTGTTTAAAGACACCTTATTTAACACATAGTGTTGATCCATTAACAGTGAACTCATGGCCAAGGGCACAATACCTCAATCTGAATGAAGCTTACCTAATCTATGTATTCTCTCCATAAGGTACATCGCAGCTTTTTTGCATATAGGAACACTAGACAGTCCTTAAGCACTATGTCTTGGGTGGATGGAGGAGGGCATTAGAAACAGAAAAATACCCAAAAAAGCACCACAGTTCAAAAATGGGCACTAAATAGACTGCCACCAAAAGGACACTTGCTTACAGTATGAGAACTAGAGGGAAAAAAAAAAAGGTAGTGTGTCACCTTGTTTGACCTCAGTTGGGGATGATGCATGTCAGGTGACTAAAAGTTTTCACCACCTGTATAAGTCTTGCGAATGACTGACTATAAAAGAAACACCAGGAGAGAGGACAAGATGGCGGAAGAGTAGGGGGACACGCTCGCCCTCTCCCACAAACACAACAAAAAAAGCACATCTACAGAATAAATGACTCACACAGAACAGCAACCAATCGCTGGCAGAGGAACCTAAACTCCAATAACGGCAAGAAGTTCGTGACATTACGGGGCAGAACGGGAAAAAGGAGAGTGAGAGAAGGTGAATCCGAGCGGGATGGGCGCTCCCGAAAGGGAACTGCAGAGGAGAAAGGGATCCCCCACCCTGGAAAGTCACCTACACGGGGGAAAGATCAAACAAACCGGAGGAATCTCCAGATGCAGAGAAGAGTGTAGCAGTAAGTTGGAGTACGGAAAAGCCGATCAAGAACCGAACGGACCATCTGAACTATGGGCACAGTCACCAAAAATTGAGACACCTGGGTTGGGGTTGAGCACCGAATCCTTGGCTCCAGAGGTTAGTCCCCGAGAAAGGGCCGGGGGACGCCTAGGTGGGGGCTGGGCACTGAGACCTCGGCTCCAGAGGTTAGTCCCCGAGAAAGGGACGGGGGACGACGCCTGGATGGGGGCTGGGCACCGAGATCTCGGCTCCAGAGGTTAGTCCCCGAGAAAGGGACGGGGGACGACTCCTGGGTGGGGGCTGGGCACCGAGACCTAGGCTCCAGAGGATAGTCCCCGGGATGGGGGGGCGGGGTGGAGCGGAAACTGCTTGGGAGGTCTAGAAACCATTTGACGGGGCAGAGACTGCCTGGGAGACTAGAAAACAAAGCTGTCACAGAGGAAGGGAGCAATACTCTAGGGGCGGGGAAGTGGAAAGCCGCATCAGAGGGAACCTGGGAGAAGAGCCTGGTCTGCGCCCCTGCTGGGGAGGGGAGAGAAGAAGGGGTGGGTCCCCATAGAATACCCCCCACGCTACAGCAAGCTTATAGGCCCGCTAGCTAGCTGAAAGCTGTGCTTCCCAGTGCATCCCCTCCCCCCACCCCCACCACCCCCTATGCTTTCGCTGAACCTGGGGCTGCCTGCCATCCAGGAGGGCTGGCCTCAACAATTGCCTGAAGCCTACCACCACGGGGGCTGTCCCTGCACAGGCCTGCTTGCCCTTTGGAGGGGCTACACTTCCCACAGAGTAGCACCAACAAACCCACCAGCCCCTGAGAAAAGGCCTGCACCCAGAAACTAGAACAAGCCTAGCCAGGTAGTGAATAGATCTGCCTAATTCTCGGACGGTTTTTCTGAGTCGAGATGCCCCGGGGAGGAGCCTCTTGGGTTTCCAGCGGCCCTGCAAACCTCCAAAGCCCCCAGGGGGTGCCCTAGTGGATCAGCTGCATAGGACTGCCAGCTCCAGGCAGGACCCCCTACAGCCCAGAAAAGCTGCAACAAGACTGACCGAGTCGGGAAAAGATCTCAGACGGTTTTTCTGAGTCAGGCTGCTCCGGGGAGGAGCCTCGTGGGTCTCCAACAGCCCTGCTACCCGCCCAAGCCCCCAGGGGGTGCCCTAGTGGATCAGCTGCATAGGATTGCAAGCTCCAGGCAGGACCCCCTGCAGCCCAGAAAAGCTGCAACAAGACTGACCGAGTCGGGAAAAGATCTCAGACGGTCTTTCTGAGTTGGGCTGCCCTGGGGAGGAGCCTCTTCGGTTTCCAGCGGCCCTGCTACCCGCCCAAGCCCCCAAGGGGTGCCTCACTCCCACGGAATAGCTGCTCAGCACCACCAGCCCCCTGGCAGAGCGCCAGCAAACCAGAAAAGCTGCAACAAGCTTGGCCAGACTGTGAAAAGATCCGCCTACATTCTCAGGCCAGCCTTCTGAGTTGGGCTGCCCTAGGGAAGAGCCTCTTAGGTTCTCAGTGACCCATATAGCTGCTCCAGCCCAAGGGGGTGCTACACTCCTGAGGAACAGCTGCCCAACAGCCAACCCCCTGCAGAACCCCACAGCCTAAAAACACCAGAGCAAGCTCTGCATGACCAGTGAAATCTGCTACCATCATGGTGTGGACTTCCCAGTCCTGTCTGCCCTCAGGAAGTCCTCCTTTGCTTCAAAGACACACTGTTAGCCCCATCAACACTCCAGAAAAGCCACACTGCCTCAAAAAAGATTGACTAACAACGCCAGCCCTCAGGAAATATTCCACGGCAGTGACCAGGCAACACTGCCCAATAACGGAGAGTACAACTCCCTCAGGAGAAAGAAACAACAAGCAAGATGAAGAAGCTGAAAACCACTCCCAGTCAAACCAACAGGAACTCACCTAAAACAGTCAACAATGAAACAGATCTCTGCAGTCAGAAAGACCTGGAGTTTCAAAAGAGAAACAGTGAAAATATTGAAGGAATTAAAAGAAGATATGAACAGTAATGCAGATACCCTCAGAAAGGAACTAGAAAATATAAGGAGGAGCCAAGAAAAACTAGAACATTCATTTGCAGAGATGAAAACTGAACTAAGGGCATACAACCAGAATGATAATGCAGAAGAACGAATCAGTGATATGGAAGATAGAATAATGGAAATCACTCAATCTGGTCAGCAACAGAAAACCGAATCAAAAAACTGGAAAGCATATAAGAGACCTATGGGATAATATAAGTTGGGCCAATCTATGCATAATAGGAATTCCAGAAGGAGTAGAAAAAATAAGGGGATGGAAATATATTTGAAGAAATTATCGCTGGAAACTTCCCAAATCTAAAGGATACTGGGTTCAAGATACAAGAAGCTCAGTGGGCCCCAAACAAATTGAACCCAAACAGACCCACAGCAAGACACATCATAATAAAAATGGCAAAAATTAGTGGTAAAGAGAGGATCCTAAAGGCAGCAAGAGAAAAACAGAATGTTACCTACAAGGGAACCCCCATAAGAATATCAGCTGACTTCTCTACAGAAACACTACAGGCCTGGAGGGAATGGCAAGAGATATTAAAACTGCTCAAAGGAAAAAATATGCAACCTAGAATACTCTATCCAGCAAGAATATCATTTAAAATGGAAGGGGAAATAAAAATTTTTCCAACAAACAAAAACTTAAAGAATACAGCAACACAAAACCCAGGTTAAAGGAAATATTGAAAGGGCTTCTCTAAACCAAAAAGAAAGGAAAAGAAAGGGGAAGAAAAAAGAAAAGAAAGAAAAAAAAGAAGAAGAGGAAGAACTAGGACTGAGGAAACCGCAATCAGAGAGCAGTCACTCAAATAAGCCAGCATACAGATTTAATCATGAACATGCTTCAAACAAAATAAAATTAAAAAGAAAAAAATAAAAAAGAGTCATCAAAACCATAAAATGTGGGCAAGGGATGTTAGGAAGTAAATAACCCTTTTGGTTTGTTTGTTTGTATGTTTCTCTTCTTAATTTTAATATAGTAATGAAGTGTTTGAACTTACAGGACCATCAGGCTAAAACACACAATTATGGGAAGGGGTTAGCATACTTAAAAAACAGGGCAACCACAAGCCAAAACCAAATATTGCATTTGCAAAAAATGAAAAAAAAAACAAAAACACTCAAGCAGATAATAACAGGAGACCATCCAACCAAAAAAAAAAAAAAAGAAAGGAAGAATGGAGAACCATAGAATCAATTGGAACACGAGGTCCAAATGGCAATAAATAATCATCTATCAATTATCACCTTAAATGTCAATGGACTGGACGCCCCAATCAAAAGACACAGACTGGCTGAGTGGATAGAAAGGCAAAAACCTTCAATATGCTGCCTACAGGAAACTCACCTTAGGACAAAAGATACATATAGATTGAAAGTGAAAGGGTGGGGAAAACTATTTCACGCCAATAGACATGACAGAAAAGCAGGAGTCGCAACGCTCATATCAGACAAAATAGACTTTAAAACAAAAGACATAAAGACAGACAAAGAAGGACACTACTTAAGGATTAAGGGATCCATCCAAGGAGAGGATGTTACTATCGTCAACATATATGCCCCAAATACAGGAGCACCCAGAGACATACAACAAATATTAACAGACATAAAGGGAGATATTGATGAGAATACAATCATAGTAGGAGACCTTAATACGCCTCTCACATCAATGGACAGATCCTCTAGACAGAAAACAAACAAAGCAACAGAGATCCTAAAGGAAACAATAGAAAAGTTAGACTTCATTGACATCTTCAGGACACTACATCCTAAAAAAGCAGAATACACATTCTGCTCAAATGCTTATGGAACATTCTCAAGAATCGACCACATATTGGGACACAAAGCTAACCTCAATAAATTTAGGAGCATAGAAATTATCTCAAGTATCTTCTCTGACCACAATGCCATGAAATTAGAAACCAACCATGGGAAAAGCAAAGAGAAAAAACCTACTCCATGGAGACTACACAACATGCTACTAAAAAACCAATGGGTCAATGAGGAAATCAAGAAGGAAATTAAAAACTACCTTGAAACAAATGATAATGAAGACACAACCGCTCAAAATCTATGGGATGCTGCGAAAGCAGTGCTCAGAGGGACATTTATAGCAATACAGGCCATTCTCAAAAAAGAAGAAAGATCCCAAATTGACAACTTGACCCTCCACCTAAATGAATTAGAAAAAGAAGAACAAAAAAGTCCTAAAGTCAGCAGAAGGAAGGAAATTATAAAGATCAAAGAAGAAATCAATAAAATAGAGACTCAGAAAACAATAGAGAAAATTAATACAACCAAGAGCTGGTTCTTTGAAAAGGTCAACAAAATGGACAAACCCCTGGCCAGACTCACTCAAAAGAGGAGAGAAAGAACCCAAATACCCAAAATTATAAATGAAAAAGGAGAAATCACAACAGATACAGCAGAAATACAAAAAACCATAAGAGAATACTATGAACAACTAGATGGCAACAAGTTTGACAATCTGGAAGAAATGGACAATTTTCCAGAATCTTACAGCCTGCCAAAACTGAATCAAGTAGAAACAGACCAACTGAACAGACCAATCACTAGAAGTGAAATTGAAGAGGTCATAAAATCACTCCCTACAAATAAAAGTCCAGGACCAGATGGCTTCACAGGTGAATTCTATCAAACATATAAAGAGGAATTGGTGCCCATCCTCCTTAAACTCTTTCAAAAGGTGGAAGAAGAAGGAATACTCCCAAAGACATTCTATGATGCCACCATCACCCTCATTCCAAAACCAGACAGAGATACCACCAAAAAAGAAAACTATCGCCCAATATCATTGATGAATATAGATGCAAAAATTCTCAACAAACTCTTAGCCAACCGAATCCAACAACATATCAAAAAAATTATACACCATGACCAGGTTGGGTTCATCCCAGGTTCCCAAGGATGGTTCAACATATGCAAATCAATCAGCATCATACACCACATTAACAAAAAAAAAGTCAAAAATCATATGATCATCTCAATAGACGCAGAAAAAGCATTTGACAAAGTCCAATATCCATTCATGATCAAGACCCTCGCCAAAGTGGGTATAGAGGGAACATTCCTGAATATAATCAAAGCCATTTATGAGAAACCCACAGCAAATATAATCCTCAATGGGGAAAAACTGAAAGCCTTCTCACTCCAATCTGGAACAAGACAGGGATGCCCACTCTCACCACTGCTCTTCAACATCGTTTTGGAAGTCCTAGCCACAGCAATTAGACACACAAAAGAAATAAAAGGCATCCATATAGGAAGAGAAGAGATCAAACTGTCACTGTATGCAGATGACATGATACTATACATAGAAAACCCGAAGGACTCAACCCCAAAACTACTTGAACTGATTAATACATTCAGCAAAGTAGCAGGATATAAGATTAACATGCAGAAGTCAGTTGCATTTCTGTATACCAGCAATGAACTATTACAAAAGGAATACAAAAATACAATACCTTTTAAAATTGCACCTCACAAAATCAAATACCTCGGAATACACCTGACCAAGGAGGTAAAGGACCTATATGCCAAGAACTATAAAGCTTTAATCAAAAAAAATCAAAGAAGATGTAAAGAAATGGAAAGATATTCCATGTTCCTGGATTGGGAAAATCAATATTGTAAAAATGGCCATACTACCCAAAGCAATCTACAGATTCAATGCAATCCCTATCAAATTGCCCATGACATTTTTCACAGAACTAGAACAAACAATCCAAACATTTATATGGAACCACAAAAGACCCAGAATCGCCAAAGCAATCCTGAGAAACAAAAACCAAGCAGGAGGCATCACTCTCCCAGACTTCCAGAAATACTACAAAGCCACAGTCATCAAAACAGTGTGGTACTGGTACCAAAACAGACAGACAGACCAATGGAACAGAATAGAGAACCCGGAAATAAACCCTGACACCTATGGTCAATTAATCTTTGACAAGGGAGGCAAGACTATAAAATGGGAAAAAGAAAGTCTATTCAGCAAGCATTGCTGGGAAACCTGGACAGCTGCATGCAAAGCAATGACACTAGAACACACCCTCACACCATGCACCAAAATAAACTCCAAATGGCTGAAAGACTTAAATATATGACAGGACACCATCAAACCCCTAGAAGAAAACATAGGCAAAACACTCTCTGACATCAACCTCATGAGTATTTTCTCAGGTCAGTCTCCCAAAGCAATCGAAATTAGAGCAAAAATAAACCCATGGGACCTCATCAAACTGAAAAGCTTTTGCACAGCAAAGGAAACCCAAAAGAAAACAAAAAGACAACTTACAGAATGGGAGAAAACAGTTTCAAATGATGCAACCGACAAGGGCTTAATCTCTAGAATACATAAACAACTTTTACAACCCAACAGCAAAAAAGCCAATCAATCAATGGGAAAATGGGCAAAAGACCTGAAGAGACTGTTCTCCAAAGAAGATATACAGATGGCCAACAAACACATGAAAAAATGCTCAACATCGCTGATTATAAGAGAAATGCAAATCAAAACTACCATGAGATACCACTTCACACCAGTCAGAATGGCCATCATTCATAAATCCACAAATAACAATTGCTGGAGGGGCTGTGGAGAAAAGGGAACCCTCCTGCACTGCTGGTGGGAATGTAAACTGGTACAGCCACTATGGAGAACAGTCTGGAGATACCTTAGAAATCTATACATAGAACTTCCATATGACCCCGCAATCCCACTCTTGGGCATCTATCCGGACAAAACTCTACTTAAAAGAGACACATGCACCCGCATGTTCATTGCAGCACTATTCACAATAGCCAGGACATGGAAACAACCCAAATGTCCATCGACAGATGATTGGATTCGGAAGAGGTGGTATATATACACAATGGAATACTCCTCAGCCATAAAAAAGAATGACATAATGCCATTTGCAGCCACAATGGATGGAACTAGAGAATCTCATCCTGAGTGAAATGAGCCAGAAAGACAAAGACAAATACCATATGATATCACTTATAACTGGAATCTAATATCCAGCACAAATGAACATCTCCTCAGAAAAGAAAATCATGGACTTGGAGAAGAGACTTGTGGCTGCCTGATGGGAGGGGGAGGGAGTGGGAGGGATCGGGAGCTTGGGCTTATCAGACACAACTTAGAATAGATTTACAAGGAGATCCTGCTGAATAGCATTGAGAACTTTGTCTAGATACTCATGTTGCAGCAGAAGAAAGGGTGGGGGAAAAAATGTAATTGTAATGTATACATGTAAGGATAACCTGACCCCCTTGCTGTACAGTGGGAAAATAAAAATTATTAAAAAAAATAATAAAATAAAAAAATAAACATTTATTTAATTTTCAAAAAAAAAAAAAAAAACTGGAACCATGAAGAGAAACAAAAGACAAACCAGAGATCCAGAGATGGAGAGAAAATATTTGCAAAACACACACACACACACACACACAAAAAAAAAAAAAAAAAGAAAGAAAAGAGAATAGAGAGTACTGAAAAACTTATGGTAACCAAAGGGAACAGGTCGGGGGGCAGAGAAGGGTGGACTAGGGGTTTGGGTTTGACATATGCACACTGAGGTATATGGAATGATTGGCCAATAGGGACCTGCTGTATTGCACAGAGAACTGTACTCAATATTCTGAGATAATCTACGTGAGAAAAGAATCTGAAAGAGAAAGCATGTGTGAACATGTATAACTTAATCACTTTGTCGTACAACAGAAATTATCACAACCTTGTAAATCAACTATTCTTCGATAAAACTTTAAAAAAAGGAAAAAAAAAAAGAAACACCAATATTGATTTGGGGTTATAGATAAATGTTAACAAGTAGACAAAATTTCACATATATGAAAATATGCAAACAATGAAGATTGATTATATCTAACAGGGTGGTAAGAAACTCCTCTAAGGATTAGACTTGCTAATTTTAAATATCTTCTCCCTCTCCTCTTGTCTCTGTTCAACAATATCTTGAACACTGATTTTCAAGTGGTAAACACCTAATCAATGCTTCCTAGAGGAAAATGAGCAGGTTTTGGAGATATTAAGGACCACACAAACTAAATACACAACATGTCTAAGACTCACAACTTTGCATGTCATCTTAAATATATACTGTAGAGTTGTTATCCAAAAAATATTATACACAGCATGTCATTTTGAAAGATGTTACCGACAAAATAAAGGAACATTACTGGGTTGTGAGAGACGGAAGAAATTGAAATATGTTAGATGAGGTTGAGCAAATATGAAGTTGATAGAAAATCACTAGCTTCAATCAGGGACTCAAGGAAGTTACACCAAAAAGGTCAGATCAGGAAGAGACAGCCCTGAAGAAGAGGGATCACACAAAGGAGGAAGAAGGTTTAAATAGCATGTTATTCGAAATGCTAATTCTGTCGCTTCCTGCCACATTGGCTTCTTGTTCAGGAGAAAGGCTAGAGCCACTGGCTTCAGAGGATATTAATACCCTATCATCAACTGTCCAAGCTATCTTCACGGCACACAATGACGGAAAAGATGTTTTGTCTTAACAGCTCTGTCTTGTGGGTTGGTTAGAACTTGACTCCATTGAAGCTAGGGAGCAGAATTAATCTCTAGAGAATCATGAAGAACAAGGAGAGAGCACCCACCATCTCTCTTTTTTCTAATGGGATGGACAGATAACAAGCGAGTCAGAGATGCTTTCCTGTTTATATAATACTTTCCTAACTCCTGAAATTATTTTTATTCACTAATGATGCCAAATTTGTGTTTACTTCATTCATAAGAAAGACCATGCAGACTTTCTTCTTCTTTGCTTTGGCATAGGTTTGATGTTTTATATTATGTAGTGTTATTTTAAAGCTAATGCAGCCTTATGTACAATAAATATAAGCTTATTTAGGCAATAAATACAGAAAAAGAAAGTCCACAATCCCTTAATCTGTTCCATTTCTTTTTCATTATAATCATACATTATATTAATATTAATATTGTGATTGCCATATATGTGGACACACCTATATGTATAGTCTTGCATTATTTTAAAAATTTAATACATAATGAGCACTGTCCAGAATCACTAAACGGTCTTCCAAAACAGTTCACATTACCTGTAATTATTTAAACATTTGCCACATTTTTATAAATATTTGTACACTTTTTATGGATATCTATAATTTGCTGTAAAATACTGAGCACCAGAGTTCCTTAATGGCTTAGTGGTTAAGGATCTGGCATTGTCACTGCTGTGGCGTAGGTTCAGTCCCTGGTACCGGAACTTCCATATGCCATGGGTGCAGCCAAAGGAAAAAAAAACTAAGCATGGATAGAGTGATGCTGCCCCTGTGTTAGTTTATGCCAGGATCAACAAACTCTATAAAAGTGCAGCCAAGCAGGGCCCTACAGGGCTGTGAACTGGAGATTGGCTCTTGCCATCTGCCTCTACACCCACTGAATCATGGCAGAACAGGTCTTCAGATAGTAAGATAATTTCCGAAGAAGATTTTACGAGCCCAACTCTTGCATCTCCTCCTATGTAGAAAAGCACTAAAATCCTTCATGGTGACATCTGCTCCTCATGACTAGTAGTCACCTTCACGAGCCCAGCAGCAAACTTCTGTAAAATGGGCGCAGGGCTGCATGCCCCTCCCCCTTCATCAAAATCACATATATACTGACATTTCCCCTTGCCTCTCTGGAGCAGTTTTTTAGAATTATCTGAAATGCTGCCTCCTTGGCTAAAGTCCTAATTTTGCCCCAAATAAAACTCAACTCTCAACTTTTAAGTTGTGCCTATTTTTAAGTCGACAGGGCCTTCCTGGAATACACCCCTCCTTCCATGTGCTCTGCTGCCTCTAGCTTGTAGAAAAGGCATAGCTTCCAGGCCTCCTCTGAGTCACAAAAGCCTGGCTCAAGAATTAATGACTGAAAGGATATGAACATGTAGTGAGAAAAATAGCAGTTGGGCTAGGAGAACTGGTAAGAATTTAAACAGTAAATCAGCCATATGGCAGTCTCAGAATCTTTAGCTCCTTTCTGAAGTACAATATCCATGCACATTTCCTGAGTTGTTTTACAGATGCTAAAGCCCCCACCAAATGAAAAAGTTAACTTCTTGAGCACAGAGCCCCCAGACCTCCTGGACTGATGATCTTAAACCCTGTGACACAGCCCTGTAACCTCACCATCAGCCAAGCAGAGAGCTGTGCACCAGCGGATCACATACTCTGGACTCCCCTCCCTCACCTGGCCTTGAAAATCGCTTTCCTGAAACCCATGGGAGAGTTCAGGTGTTTGAGCATTCATGCTGCACGGACTCGTTGTCTGGCATGCCTTGCAGTAAACACTTCAGTTTTCTTCCTCACAACGTGGTATCAGTAGAATGGCTTTACTGTGTGCCACTGTGAGGACCCAAGTTTGTTTCAGCAACAAAGGTAAAAATAGTAAATATTTGGGGATTTCTGGGTCACAAGGTCTCCGTCTCAATTATTCATCTTTGTCCTAGTAATGCCAGAGTTGTGATACACAGTGCATAAACAAATGTGCTTCAATAAAACCTTATTTATAGATACTGAAATTTGAATGTTACATAATTTTCACATGTCATGGAATACATTCTTCTGATGTTTTTCCCAACTGTTTAAAAATACAAAGAACCATTCTTAGCTCACAGGCCAGAGAAAAACGGGCAGCAGACTAGATTTGGCCCTGAGGCTGCAGTCTTCAGATCCCTAAGACGAAACACACTGCAAATGGAGGATTTCCTGCTCCCAGGACTGGTCCATTCCCTTTCTAATCAGAAGCCCCTTCCTCCAGAAGAAGACTAATACGGGGGGGGGGGGGGTCACCTATCTTTAAAACTGATCCGCAGCAGGTATTTTCAATAATTTGCATCAGAATGAGTTTTCAAGGATGAAAGTGCATGGCTCAGCATAACAGATGTTAGAAATGAGCTCTCCTTGTTGAAATTAGTGGTATTCAGTGCCAGCTTTGAACCCTTTCTTGGACATTAGCATTCAGCTCTTTTAAGGAAGGTCAGAGGAACTCTGCTAACCAGAAGTTATTATACACCAACCAGCATGAACAACTAGTATTTGACAACCAATATGGTGGGGCCAGAGCGTAGCAGCTGAAATCAGCCCCGCCTAAAAAGACTCTCTTTGATCTCAGAGACAGGTAGATGCACCCTTTTCCTGCCTGCCTCAGGATCTCTTTGCCTTTCTAAAGTCTGCAGGCATGGCAGAATGGCTTTTGAGAACTGCTAACACTTATAGCTGTTAAAAAAAAAGTTGTGTCTCAGCAGTATGGTTTAATGTAACTGACAAAAGTTTGATCTCAATTCACAGTTCTTCAATAAAATATTTGCTGAGATTCTTCTACCTGCCAGGAACAAGTGGAGAAATAGTGGGAGAAAAAGGTAGATATGCTCCCTGCCCTGACATTGTTATATAGAAAAAGGAATTAAAAATACACAACTAAAACACAGTAAACATTCTCTTCTTGAAATAAGGTAATAATGTACTATAATAATCACTAAAATCACAAATCACAGTAGGGATTTCTGTGTGCCAAGGATTGGCCTCAGTGCATGACAGATGTCAACCCCATGACACATTCAAAGCCCAGTCTTATCAGGTATGTTATCCCTGATATGACCCCCATATTTCGATGTGGAAAAACAAAGATTAAGAAATTGCTTGGAGTTTCCACTGTGGCGCAGTGCATTAAGGATCAGTCATTATTTCTGTGGTCCATGTGGGTTCCATCCCCAGCCTAGTGCAGTGTATCAGGCACTGCTTTGGCTGTGGTGTAGACTGCAGCTGCAGCTTGCTTTGGATCCCTGGCCAGAGAACTTCCATATGCCAGGGGTGTAGCCACAAAAGAAAAAAAAGAAAAAGAAACCTCTTGACATAATACAAGGTTAAGGTGGATTTTAACCTGGGCTGCTGGAGGCGGGGTCTGTGCTCTTGAGTTCTACACTTTCAGGTAGAGTAACTATAGGGTAAGGGTGGGGCTCAGGGGAGCCTTCAGGGAAAGCCATCCTAACAGGTAATCTAAACTGAAGTCTAAAGGATGGGAAGGAATTGCCCGTGAAAAGAGGCAAGCCTTCCGGAAGACGATTTCTCTGTTCCTGAAACAGAAAGGGAGCTGATATGCCTGGAACACCCTCAGATCAGATTTAATTTTACACATCACTCTGGTGGCTGTGTAGAAACTGGATAAGGGGGTTGGGGACAAGAATATAAAAAGGTGAGACAAGCTAGAGGTTGTTGAAGATCAGAAACAACAGCAGCTTAGAGCAGGTTAAATGCTGTAGACAGAGAAACTGCCAGACCCCATTAAAGGAGCAGTCCAAAAGCTCCCAAACAACAATCCCCACCCTAACTCTCTATGAAATCAACTTGATGCAGAGGATAAATGATGGTATTTCTAGAACTGAAGTAATACATTATTCTAAACCAAATTACACACTTCCTTCTTCTCAGGGCTTACACTTCCCTTATTTCCATTTCTGGGCTTACATTTCTTGTATTTCCATTCCCCTGGAATTTAAATAGGAAGGAATTTTTCTTCCTTATTCAACTGAGCCGTACATAAATTCACTGAAAACATTATAAAAAGCTATGGAGCTATTATCACGACAAGGTTTAAAGTAAGAACTGTCCAATGTAATCCATTATGCAGATGGTTTCTGGAAAACTAAAGATTTAGATAATTTATTCCATCATTTATTCTAAACTATAAATATAATTATTCAAGCTTAATTCATGTCAATAGACATATTTCCTGTCTTTTATCTATCGCCACAATATTAGTGTGCTATTATGAAAAGTGTAGACATTAGACTTATCCTGGTGATGATTTTGAAGTACAAAGAAATATCAAATCACTGTGGTGTGCCCCAGAAACTAACTTAGTGTTGCAGGTCAACTATACTTCAAATACAAACAAACAAACTCATAGAAAAAGAGACCAAATTTATGATTACCAAGGGCAGGAGATGAGGGATGGGAAATTAGATGAAGGTGGTCTAAAGACACAAACTTCCAGTTATAAGTACTAGGGATGTAATATAACATGATAAATATAATAAACACTGCTGTATATTACAAAGGAAAACTGATAACAGTACATTTCAAGCATTCTCATCACAATAAAATTTTTTCTACTTCTTCAATTTTATACCTATATAACAGATTTATGATAATCATTTCATGCTTTACACCTTAAACTTTTACAGTGCTCTAAGTCAATGATATCTCACTAAAACTGGACAAAAATTAAAAAGATAAAACTGTTACAAAAAGTGATTAAAAATATTATAATTTATGTTTTAGTTAACTACACATATAAATCCACATATATAATATGCATACACACAGATAGTATATCTAGCTAGCTGGCTATCTAATCATCCTTTTAGTTTCTATCTTTAAAGACTTTATGTTTTAAGAGTAGTTGTATATTAACAACCAAATTGAGTGGAAGATACACAGATTTTCCATATACCTCTACCCTACATCTGAATAGGCTCCTTCATTATCGATATCACTAACCAGAATGGTACCCTTTTTACAAAGGACAAACCTATACTGACACATCATGATCACGCAAACTCCCTAGTTTACACTACTATTCACTCTTGGTGGTGAACATTCTATGGGTTTAGACAAAAGTATACTGACATATACCCATTTTTATATTATTCAGAGTATTTGTACTATCCTGAAAATTCTTTGTGGTCTCTCTCCCTACTTTCTCTCCCTGACTCCTGCCCCAAGCAACTATGGATCTTTTTTTTTATTTTCCCGCATCCACAGCATGTGGAAGTTCCTAGGCCAGGGATTGAACCTGCACAAGAGCAGCAACCTGGGTCACAACAATGACAATGCCAGGATTCTTAATTCACTGAGCCACCAGGGAACTCCTCACTGATCTTTTTATTGCCTCTATAGTTTTGCTTTTTCCAGGATGTCTTATACTTTATGACATATACTTTATGTCATATATAATTTATGACATATGCATGTCATACTTTATGTAATACATATATGTATATGTCATATACATACTTTATGACATATATATATATGTCATATACTTTATGACATCCTAGAAAAAGCAAAACTATAGAGACAATAAAATCAGGGAAGAATTCACTGTTGGCTCAGTGAGTTAAGGATCCTGGCATACAAGTGGGCTTCCTTCACTTGGAAATAAGTATTTAAATTTCCTCCTTGTCTTTTCATGGCTTGATACCTCAATTCTTTAAGTGATGATTAATCTTCCATTGTCTAGATGTACCATGGTTTATTTACTCTTTCAGCTACTAAAGGACATTTTGGTTGCTTACAAGTTTTGGCAATTACAAATAAAGTTATCATAAATATCCATTTGCAGATTTCTGTGCACACACATGTTCAGCACTTTGGGGTAGATACCAAAGAGTATGCTTATTAGAGTCTATGATAAGAGCATTATTAGTTTTGTAAGAAACTATCAAAATTCTTCCAAAGTAGGTGTGCCATTTTGCATTTCTCCTGGCTATGTCTGAGAGTTCCTGCAGTTCCACATCCTTGCCAGCATTTGGTGTCCTCAGTGTGCCAGCTTTTGGCCATTCTGATAGGTGTGTAGTGGTATTTCATTGTTATTTTAATTTGTATTTTCTAGGTAACACATGATGAGGGGCACCTTTACATATGCTATTTGCCATCTGTCTGTCTTTTTTGGTAAGGTATCTATTGCTTTTGGTCCATTTTTAAAATTAGATTTTTTGGTTTCTTGTTTTTTAGTTTTTTAAGAATTCTTTGAATATTTTGGATATCAGTCCTTTATTAGATATGTTTCTTGCAAATATTTTCTTCCAGTCTGTAGCTTGTCTCTAAATTCCCCTGATATTGTCTTTCACAGAGCAGAAGTTTTAAATTTTAATGAAGTCTAACATCAATTATTTCTTTCATGGATCATGTCTTTGGTAAAATGCAAGACAATCTAGGTTTTCTCCATATTATCTTTAGAGCTTTATAGTTTGCATTTTACATTTAGGTCTATGACCCATTGTTTAGCTAATTTTTGTGAAGAGTGTAAGGTATGTGTTTTGATTCATTTTTTGATATATGGATATCCACTCATTCCAGAATCATTTGTTGAAGAGACTATCTCTGCTTCGTTGTGCTGCTTTTGCTCCTTTATCAAAGAGCAGCTCATTATGAGGATCTATTTCTGGGGTTTCCAGTGTGTTCCATTGATCTGTTTGTCTACTTTTTTTTACCAATACCACTCTGTCTTGACTACAATAGCTTGACGGTAAATCTTAAGTAGTATTAGGCCTCCAACTTTGTTCTCTTTCAATATTGTGTCTGGTCTTTTTCCTTTCCATATAAACTTTAGAATCATTTTGCCAAAATTCACAAAATAATTTACTCAGGTTTAGACTGGGACTGAATCGAATCTACCCATCCAATTGGGAAGAGAATTGACATCTTGACTATATTGAGTCTTCCTATCTATGAAAATGGATTATTTCTCCATTTATTTAGTTCTTTGATTTTGCTTTTCAGGTTTTCTAGTTTTCCTCATATGGGTCTTGTACATATTTTTTTAGACCTTTACCTAAGTATTTCTTTTGGTCTGAGTACTAATGGAAATGGCACTGTATTTTAAATTTCTAATTCCACTTTCTTCTTATTATTATATAGGAAAGCAATTGACTTTTTTTTAAGCAATTGACTTTTGTATATGAACCTTGTATCCTAAAACCTACTATAATCACTTATTAGTTCCAGAAGATTTTTTTTTTTTGTGGACTCTTTTAGAATCTTCTACGTGAATGATCATATCACTTGTGAACAAAGACATTGTTACATCTTCCTTCCAAATTTGTATACCTTTCCTTTTCTTTTCTTGCCTTAATGAATTGGTAAGGGCTTCTAGTACAGTGTTCAAAAGGAGTGGTGAGGGGATACATCCTTCTCTTGTACCTGATCTTAGTGGGGAAGTTTCAAGTTTCTCACTATTAAGTATAATGGATATTGTAGGGTTTTTTGTGGATAGTCTTTATCAATTTGAGAAAGTTCCCTTCCATTCCTAATTTGCTGTTAGTTTCTTATCATGAATGATTGTTGGATTTTGTCAAATGCTTTGTTTATATCTAATGATAGGATTTTCTTCTTTTAGCCTATTAATGTAATGGATTATAGTAACTGATTTTTCTAATGTTGAACCAGCATTGCATAATTGGGATATATCTCACTTGGCCATGTGGTACAATTCTTCATATACTTTATGGAATTCAAGTTGCTAATATTTTTTAAAGTGTTCTTCTATGTTTGTGAGAGATAATTGATCTTTTCTGGCAAATTTGGTAGTTTTCTTGTATTGTCTTTATCTGCTTATGGTAATTGTGTAATCTGGTCTTATAGACTGAGTTAGAAAGTATTCCCTCTGCTTCTATCTTCTGGAAGAGATTAATGATAATTGCTAAAATTTCCTCCTTAAATATTTGGTAAAATCCACCAATTAATCCATCTGGGTCTGGTACTTTCTGCTTTGGAAAATTAATTATTATTGGTCCAATTCTTTAGTAGATGTGAGCCTATTTGGTTCATCTTTTTCTTGCTGTGAGGTTTGGCAGATTGTAACCTTCAAGGAATTGGTCTATGTCATCTAAGTTATCAAATTTAGGTGCACAGAGTTGTTCATGGTATTTCTTTATTATCCTTTTTATTTCTATAGGATCTGTAGTACTGTCCATTCTTTCATCACTGATATTAGTAATTTGTGTCCTTTCTCTTTTTTTCTTAGTCATTCCCGTTAAAGGCTTATTGTTTTTTTTTTTTTTTGGTTGGTTTGTTTGTTTGTTTGTCTTTTTGCTGTTTCTGGCCGCTCCCGCGGCATATGGAGGTTCCCAGGCTAGGGGTCGAATTGGAGCTGTAGCCGCTGGCCTACACCAGAGCCACAGCAATGCTGGATCCGAGCCGGGTTTGTGACCTACACCACAGCTCACGGCAACGCCGGATAGTTAACCCACTGAGCAAGGGCAGGGACCGAACCCATAACCTCATGGTTCCTAGTCGGATTCGTCAACCACTGCGCCACGACGGGAACTCCCGGCTTATTGTTTTTATCAAACTTTTCAAAGAACAAGTTTTTGATTTTGCTGATTTTCTCTATTGATTTCCTGTTTTTAATTTTTTTTTTTTTTTGTCTTCTGTCCTTTTTAGGGATGCACCCATACCATATGGAGGTTCCTAGCTAGGGGTCAAATCGGAGCTACAGCTGCCCGCCTATGCCATAGCCACAGCAAAGCCAGATCTGCGCCACATCTGCAACCTACACCACAGCTCAAGGCAACACCAGATCCTTAACCCACTGATCAAGGCCAGGGATCGAACCCACAACCTCATGGTTTCTAGTTGGATTCATTTCCACTGCACCGTGACTGGAACTCCCCTGTTTTTAATTTTATTGATTTTTTTTCTCTAATTCTTTTTATTTTTTTATTTCACTGACTTTGATCTAATTTGTTGTTCCTTGAACAGTGTCTTAAGGTAGAAACTTAGATTACTGACTGTAGACCTTTTTTTCTAACATACGCATTCAATGCTATAAATTTCCCTCAAAGCACTACTTTTGTTGCATTCAAGCATTTTTCATAAGCTGCACTTTCATTTTCATTTAGTTAAAAATATTTTAAAATTTGAGTTTTCTTCTTTGACCCATGTATTATTTAGAAATATGTACATGTTCTTTTAAAGAGAGAGCAAACTTTTAAAAATTATCACTAATCAGGTCAATACTTATCAATTATTACCCACAGGATATGTTTGCCACTCAATCATCACATTAAAAACTGGAATGATATCATCAGGTATTTCAGAAACGTCACTCTGTCATTGTATAGAAAGGTTGGAACAAATGAGAATAGAAGACAAGAGTCAATCAGGAGACAAAAGTAGAAAAGTAAGAAGCCACAGAAGCATGAATTAAGTGGAAACAGGGATAGAGGGAGGCAGATATTAAAGAGGTAGGAATGTGGGCTTGGTAATTAATTGGCTATGTGCAAAGGATAGAGTATAGCATGGCCTTGGGCCTTTTGCTTGGGAACTGAGAAAATGACTGAATCAACTGAAGATTTAGACTGAGGATGACAAGAGGAGAATATTAGGGTGAGGGGAAAATGAGATTAGTTAAGGGTGTGCTGAGCTCAAGACGTCCTTGGGGCATAAGGAGTTGAATGAAAAAGTCTTAATCACTTGAGAAAGTATTGGGCAAAACTTTTGCAAATTTTCAACAAGGTAAGTGAAAACAAGGGGAAGGAAAATAGTCTTCAAAGATACAGCGAGTGGGACAGAGAAGAGCCAAGAGGAAAAAAATATGTATATTTAAAGAAGGAAAAGAGAAAGAGGAGCCTCCAAAAATTACTTTGGCCCACTTTCCCTTTCTCTGGTTGTCATCTCTATAAATTCTTGCCACATGGACTGAAGTAGAGTCCACCAGTTCCTTTCCAAAATGAAAATACTTGCTTAAGCAAAATTTTAATTAGTTCTTTATGAAATTGGAAATTATAAGGGTGAATATGAAATGAATAAAATGCATCAGACTGTAAATTTAATCAAATTCCTAGAGAGTGGTTTCCCTCTTTGGTCTAAGCTTCATTTGTGCATAGCAGAGAGTTGGGTGCTTTGTAGAAACTCTACCTTACTGACCTTAGAGTCTTTGTCCAAATCACTTATAGGTTGAATTTTAAAATGTTCGTGTGTGTGTATGTGACTGTCTTTAACATCCTTTCACTATTCACTGAAAATTAATTTTTTATTCAAAGATTTAAATATTAAAGGTGATGTCCCCTGATATTAAGGAGCTTACAATTTATTGTGAGATGAATGACTTAATGAATCAAATGTGCATTTGGTTTTATTACGTGTGATTGGAAAATAACCTATGGAGAAAATGTGCCTCATATGACACACATTTGTGAGGTTTTAGTTTGCACTACCCAGTTATATTTCATGTCAATCCTCTTCCACTGGCATCTTTTTTCTGTCATTTGTCTACTCACTGAGGCCAACAGTCAATATAAATACCAACTGAATAGAAAATTATACTAAAAGGAATACTCTCAGGTCTCACAAATTTCTAAAAAATTCAACCATGCCTGGAATCTAAAAAAAGTTGATGTGATCCCAAAATAAGAGTCCTAGTGAACAGCTGACACAGCTAAAGGAAAGTAAGGCCTTTTTAAAACAAGTGATACACTTATTATTAAAACAAATTGACCTACCAAAATTAGAGGACTGGAGCTACAATATAAACTTCTGTTGAGAGAATCCTTACAAAACTGGTGAAGACAGAATCTGTGCAAATTCAGACGACTCCAAAAAGATTATCTTTGTTTCACCAATATCATGCCAACTCGAATGGCAGTTGTTTTCTTAAACAGATGTTCATTTTGGTTAAATACTTTGAGATCACTCAAAACTACTCTGCTTAGAATAATCCTCTATAATGCCTAGCTGAGTTGTCAAAATTCTGAAAGGGGGCTCTTAATAATGAGCCATAAGTAGGTATTTCTCCTCTTTATCTGAACATACAAAAGCATTCTGAGTGTCTATTTCTGCTTTAATAAGGCCTTCCTCTCCAGGACAGACTCTCCCAAGAGGAGTATCAGCACTGTGCCATCAGCTAGGAGCTTTCCAGGTGAGGAATTCCACAACTGGATGTCAGAGACAATGACTGCATTTCAGCAAGTCTGCTGGGTAGACATGGGGAACTGGTAGCTGAATGCTCAAGACAGAAGTGCATAAAGGATAAATAAATCCAAACTGAACTTAATGGACAGCTGAATGATAACATCAAATTCAGTCAATAGACATCTTGCACAGAAATGATTATATAAATGTCTCGAAGGATTTCTGTATATTCAATATTTATATTTATTTTACTTTAAGGTAAACTTCTGGAATTATATTATGACACATGAATTATTATTGATGGTTTATAGATGACTGTACTATGTGATGACAATGTATGAGGACACAATTTTACCCACTTCATTTACTAAAACAAGCTGTGTATTAAAATTCACTAAAAAAAAACCTATACTTGAATATAAGAATGAAAGCATAAGAGAGAAAGGAATGTTATGACATACTAGTTTACATAAGCCCCCAACAGTCTAAGTATAGAATTTCCATCATAAAGTCTTCTAAAATGGATGACCATATATATGTTTCATGAGTACATTTTTCATTTTTAACAAAAAAATACTGCTGAGAAAATACTTAATAATTACATCTACAGTAAGAACACCCTAAAAAAGCTAGAGGCTTAATACAACAAAAGTTTAATGATAATTAATTCTGCAGTGCCTTCCCACTCCGTCTCTAGGTTTGACTGTCTAACTAGTGACGGTCAACAGGACACAAGCAGATGCTTGATAACCACTTGCACAGCTGGGTTTGTCCTCTTGTGCTTCAGCCACTGCTATGAGAAAATGCAAAGATGAGACATTGAAACATAGTAAGAAGATATGGATGCCTAGTTGCCCCAGCTGACATCCAGCTGACCCTGAACATATAAGAAAGTACAGTCAAAATCAGCAGAACTGAGCTAATGTCCCTGTGCTGTGAGCAATAAATGCTCTACAGCTCTTGTTGTAGGCCTCTGAGGTTTTATGGTGGTTGTTATACAGCATTTTTTTGGTAACAGATGACTGACATAGCCATCAATGCCCTGGTATCCGAATGTAGCTCAAACATTTATTTTCCCATTTGGATGGACACCACTTAAAATCAGTGTCAAGTCCATGTCAGTTTCCAAAAAAGCCCTGGCCTCTAACAGATCAAGAGTTTTATATAGAATACAGGAAGATGGTATCAGAGAGTACTTGTTTTACTGTATCTCTGGCCAAGAGACTCCATGTTAATGGGAGTCATTCTCCTTGAACCAGTTGAGCTCAACTTTTTCCACATCATTTAGTGCTTCTATCCACCACCAGTGTCACTTCTCTTCTCTTCCTCCTTCCACACACAATTGCAAAGATAACTACGTAGTGGCACCATCTCCAAGCCACTCTCCAGAGTCAAGGATGGTTGCATTGGATCCTGGGGTGGGGGGTGGTGAAAAATCCAAGGTGGACACTTTGTCTGGCTGTTCTGCCTAGATGTGAATACAATCCCTCCAATAAAGGGAGGACTTAGACACACTTCAAAAATACCAAAGTTGTCGACTCAGTTTCCCTCTCTCTCTCTCTACTCAGCAGTACTGACTGAGACCCTCTTTTCCTGGGATGCTTTCTTCCATTTCCTTTGATCTATTCTCTGGAAATGAAAATGAAACCTAACTGGTGACAGCATTCTGAGCCAGACAACCAAGCTCCCTGCTTAACTTGGAGGAGAGGCTGGATACCTGACCATGTCAACTTTCCTTACAATGTTACTTCCAAAACATGGCGATAGGATAAACCTGCCCCAGGGAAATGCTAGGGTGAAGCATCCTGGAACCATAAAGGCAAATTCCTAGAGGATCAGGCAGGTCATGCACATGAGAGAAGCAGGTTGTAGATGACTAGAATCTGTCAGCTCTATCCAAAGCAGGTAAGAGCCACTCAAGCTGTAGTCAAGCCTTCCCAAGAAAATTGTTTCAATCTTCCAAATGCTCAAAACATAAATTAAAAAAATAAGTAGTTGGCAATTATTTTTAAATAAAGTCTTAACCAGGTCCAAACAAAATAGATATCCAAGCTATAGTTTTGCTACCTTTGAATCAGGAGATGGCCACTAACCAAAGGTATTTGATATATTTGGCAGGTTTTTCTGGTAGGAAAACAGTGTCTTTACAGTCAAAAAACTGGAGAGGTACCTGAAACATGCTGTTTATTGGAAACAACAGCCTTGCTTCTTGCCTTGAACTTACTTTTGCCTATGTAACTCACAGTTACATAGGCAAACATGCACTATCACTGCCATGGTAAAGTTCCTCCCAAGATCAAGTATCTATTGATACAAAATCTTCATCCTCATTCAAATGCTTAATGAGAAGTTGTTATTATCTGCAAGATACTGCTTTAGTTGTCTCAAGGATTTAGAGTGGAATACAATACAACCTCTGTCCTCAGGGAGTAGACAGGTAACTGTACAGGGGTATTTATTTAGTAAATAAACAAACATATGATTTTCAGTCTTTTGCCTCTGAAAAAGGGAATTAAAAAAAAAAACTGGATTTGAACTATTCATATTTGCCAAAGAATTAGAAATTGGAATAAAGATAGAAAATGCACTTTGATTAGAACCAAGGTGTCTTTGATCAGAGCCTATTAGTAACTGAAATAGTTAAGAAGGAATAAAGGAATATTTTCCTGGAGGGAGAAAATTAAAAGAAGCATCTCTTATTTGAGCGATTCTTAGGGAATCTAAAAGACAATATATAGGATCTTAGTACTTGTACTAGAATCTTCATCTCAAAGCATCCTTAGTCCACAATCCTACAATCTTTATATATCTTTCATGAGGAGGAGAGAAAAGAAGTAAGAAAATGATTTCTGAATCAAACATGTAAACATGCTGCTTTAATATCAATGACTAAAAGATGAGATGTGGTCAAACTTCTCTGAAATTAATTACCTAAGAAATCTCGAGAGCACCCATCCTATCAATCTTGTCTGGGCTTGATCTCAAAGGACCACTTACAAAGGTGTGAAGACAGCTCACACTTCAGAACAATTCCATGTATGGCCTTGGCCGACATTCACCACATGAAGATTAATTAAGAAGGCTTCTCAGACTACAGATGCCTACCTAATGAGAACTGAAGTGGTACATGCCATTTTTCACTTAGGTCAAGAAACAGATGACAGAGTAGCAGATGGTTAACTTTAACATGGGCCTGAAAGAAATAGGAGTGAGTGCCTCTCGGATCGCACATGATAGAGTGTTGAAGGCACCACAGTCACGCAAAGGGATCCTGAACCCCAGCCCTGAGCATCAAGGATGCTGCTCAAGTTCTGGTTTCCAGATAACAGCAAACATTAGTGAAGGCCACTGAGGTTTAGAACTGAATGTGTTGGTTTCAAAGGAGTCCATTTATATAATCTCTAATGGATGCACCCTGACATTTAACCCATAATAAGACAAATGCACTTAAGATCACATCTAAATGAATATATATTCAGCTCATGCCTTTAGAGACCTTCTGTCCAGACTAATTATGGTGATACAGTTTTTGCAGTTTAGTTGTGGCTCAGAGTTAAGAAAAGGGAAAAAGCTGACGAAGTAAAGGATATTTCCTTGGCCACCTTCCCTGGAACCTGCTGGAATGAAGGAACATAACTGAAATGATCACATATACTAAAAATGGAAAAGATCTACAATACAAAAGCAAATCAGTGAAACTCAACTGAAGGCACTGAAAGCCAACCTGTTTCTTCCCAGAGATTGAGCAGAGCATAGATTTCTCTGGAATTAAATAGGAGGAGCCTCAGTGTCTTAACCAATGATCCATTTTCTAACACTTTAACTTAGAGAAACAGGAGATAAAGCCAGAGGGGAAAGAAAAAGAAAATAACTACATGAATTTGAAGAACTGACATTTGCCAATGGTACAGAAATAAACACATCCAAATAGCCAATCAAAACACCTGTTAAGGGGAAAATACCACACTGACACTCTACCAGGATGATCTACTCCTTCACCTGGAGATGGTTCTCCGAGCCCAAAGGATGCTACGGATTGTGCATGGAGTAACAGAACACACCCAAGCCAGCCAAAATTACTTCCCCTGCTCAATTTCATTCTTGAGCAAGAATTGTGGGCAAGATCTCTACTCAGAAAGGAACTAGAAGAAAAAGTATTAGAAAAAAGACAAAATTAATATAAAATGGAAAAATAAAAAAAGGCAGATGAGAGAAATAATTTAATAAGCTATAAACTGTATCCCTTCTTTTTTTTTTTTTTTGGCTTTTTAGGGCCACACCCCCAGTATATGGAGGTTGCCAGGCTAGGGGTCGAATTAGAGCTACAGCTG
Organism: Phacochoerus africanus; assembly: GCF_016906955.1. NCBI lineage: Eukaryota > Metazoa > Chordata > Mammalia > Artiodactyla > Suidae > Phacochoerus > Phacochoerus africanus. The sequence continues at coordinate 78,987,751 of NC_062544.1, read as the reverse complement.
CCAGCATATACCACAATCACAACAATGCAGGATCTGTGCTGCGTCTGTGACCTACACCACAGCTCACGACAATGCCAGATCCTTAACCCTCTGAGCAAGGCCAGGGATCAAACCCTCTACCTCTTGGTTACAGGTCAGATTCGTTTCCACCAAACCACAATGGGAACTCCCTATTTTTTATAAATACATATACATATGCATATAAAGAAACTATCTCACAGGAGACATCTGAGAATGTAAACAGATATCTGAGTAGTGAGCTAGAGAAAGGAAGGTGAAACTTCTCTTTTTTTTCATACAGATACATTTCACTTCTCTTGAAATATCATTTTGAGAAGATCTTAGCTGAGCTTAATCTCTGGCAAGGGTAGACATCTCTCCACAGAAGTATTGCAATGGTGCGTCCAACTTGAGCTTTTACCCTATCCATCCCCTGCCAAATGTTCATCCTCACATGCTCAGAGCTTCCCTGCTCTGGATCCAGTTCCCACTCCCACCAAGCACTGAACTCCTTCCCCTACAGTAACCAGCAAACTCTCCCATTTCTGCTTCCTGACTGTGGACAATAGACTGCAGGGTGTACACCCATGATGTCCCTCCGCTGATGTCCACACCTTTGTGTAATACTCGCCTCCTGAGCATGCGCAGCACACGTGACTTGCTTCTAACCAACAGACTATGGCAAAGTCAGGGGATGTCCTAGCTGTGATTGCATTGTCTTACTGAGACCCTCTTGCTAACAGATTTGCTCAAGACTCTCTCCTAGTTGGCTTGATGAGGTAAGCAGTCACATCAGGAAAGTCCACATGGCAAGGAAAGTCCACAGGGCAAAGAACTGTGGGCAATTTCAAGGAACCATGGGCAGCCTCTAAGAGCTGAGGGCAGCCTCCAGCCTCTTACAGGCTTCTAAGTGGCATAGACCCTTGGACCCACAGGTATAAAGAAATTAATTCTGCCAATAAAAACTAAGTGAACACAGAAGCAGATGCCTCTTCATTTGAGCCTTCAGATGAGAACCCAATCCAGCTGATACAGCTATGTAAAATTTTGAGCAGAGGGCCTAGTTAAATCATGAATGGACTTCTGACTCGGAGAAATTGTGAAATCATAGATGTGTACTGTTTTAGGCCAAAAACCCCCAAAAAAGCAAAATTCTGAAACTGAAACTATTTCCCTTGGGATGATCTGAATCATGGTGATAAAACATGGGCAGGACAAGGGTCAAGGATGAGGAGGACTTCTCAAGAACTGTGTCCTCCAAACACTTTTTTTTTGGTCATGTCTTAGGCACGCCGAAGTTCCCAGGCCACAGATGGGTCAAACTTGAGTCACAGCAGTGACAGCACCAGATCCTTAACCACTAGGCTACCAGAGAACTCCTCCAAACACATTTTAAAAGTCAAGTATATTGATGTAAAACCTGCATTCAGTAAAATTCACCTTTTGTAAGCATAAAGTTTAATGAATTTTAACAAATGTCTAGAGTTGTTTAAGTAACACCACAATCAAGATACAGAATTCTTTCATCACCCCAAAGAGAATCCTCCTGCCTCTTTATAATGAGTCCCCTCCCCTAACGCCCAGGTATCCACTACATGACTTCTATCCACTATTTTGTCTTTCTATGAATGCCTTGTAAGTGGAATCACATATCACGTAGCCTTTTATGTCTCTTCGTTAACTTAACATAATGCTTTTGAGGCTGTTTCATGGATTAGTAACTAGCTCCTTATTAATTCTGAACTTGCTCACTGGGGGAGCTACTAAGGTGAAATGTAGGCATTCCATCACTGCCACCCTTGACAACCTGTGGCTTCAGAAACAGAGTAGCCTAGCTAGACGCATCCTCCTCTTGATATGCATGGATCTAATGATGCTTGTAAAAAATCCCCCATCTCCTTGCAGAGCTAGAATGATGACTTCCCTCTCATCTCTGCCTTCTTAATCTCCTGTGAGTGACCCAACTGGTAAAAACCTACAACAAACCCAGAATTCTAATAAAAAGCAGTCTGGCAAATGTTTTGTTTTGTTTTGTTTTGTTTTACCTTTCCAGCCTCTGTAGTTCCTTTCTCTTTTTATCTTTGCCTCAAATATTGAGTACTCAAAACTGGGAACAAAGGTTCTATGACCTACATGATACATTAAAAATTCAAGAATTTTTTAGATTAAACAAATACAAATAGAAGTTTTAATGTTCTCTTTTCCCTCTCTCCACCATGAAAATCACATTTTATAAAATTGTGACTAACAACAACCTATGATAACAAAGTCTATAAATTAAAAAGGGACAGTCCCTAAAAGGAAACAAAAAGAAAAAAAGAAGAAAAACTTCATAAAAAGCCTTGAAGGTCTTCAAATACCTTCACTGTAGATAACTCTCACTATTTGACTCTCACTAACATCTTGGAGATCCCATTTTTACATCTTAAAAGTAAAAAGATAAAGTTAAATATTTCTAAGAACTTTCCAACTCTAAGTTTCTTTATTTTGTTAATTCTAGGACATTAGTCTTGACACTAGATGACAGCTCATACGTATCCAGAGGAAATACATTAACATGATTAAAAATATGTTTTAAAGGGTTTTTTGTTTTTGTTTTTGTTTTTGTTTTTGTTTTTTTACCTAAGGAATAGTTGAGTAGATTCATCAGCGGTAAAAAGTGAAAATATCCAGTGGAGAGTAATCATCTGCATTTCATTTCTAGAATAATGTGAAATGTGCATCAGCTTCTGAAGGAAGGGAAGCCATTAAATGCTACCAAAGGAGGGGACTTCCCATTGTGGCACAGTGGAAACAAATCCAACTAGGAACTATGAGGCTGTGGGTTCAATCCCTGGCCTCGCTCAGTGGGTTAAGGATCGCGCATTGGGTGCGGGTCGCAGACACAGCTCAGATCTGATGTGGCTATGGCTGTGGCGTAGGCTGGCAGCTGTAGCTCTGACTGGACCCCTAGCCCGGGAACCTCCATATACTTCGGGTGTGGCCCTAAAAAACAAAAAACAAACAAAAAAACTAGGACTGGAAATTTATAATTAATTCTTTAAAAAAATAAAAATAAAAATTTACCAAAGGAGACTGAAATACCTCCTACAGTGAAAAGCTTTAAGTAAGAAAAGATGACATCTTTCTGCAAGGGTTAATTTTGGCTCTCTCCAGACATTAGAAAGATTTGAATATTTCTAATAATTATATCAACACTAACTATGACTTTTTTATTTACATACTATTATAAAATCTGCTGGGATGGTCTATCTGCATGTTCTAAATGACAATGTCTTAGAACTAGAGGTTTATTTTTCTTGCATGTTGAGTCTGGAGGATTTAGGACCTCTGTGCTATGGTTCAAGGATGCTGAAGACCTAGGCTCTGCCTTCCCTGATGCTTCCCCATCTTGGGTGTCTTGCTGGCCAACTCAGAGCCATAAGCTGCTGATGTAGTTCCAGGCATCGGTCCACAGGAGAAGCAGGGATAATGGGGAAGTACTGTGCATTGACCATTATCAGGAAAGCCAGCATTGTCTTAGAAAACTCAGGAGGTTTATGCTTTTATTTTTATTGCCTCAGGGCACAACTTACCACAGAAGAGGCTGGAAGAAAAAACTCAGCTTTCCCATTTTTATAGCAAAGGTTGGAAAGGGAGAAGGTAGTTGAACTTGGGCAATCTGCAGTGTCTGCCAGAGACTTTACAAGTTCAAAGAACTTTTACATTTTTACATCTTTAAGGACATCAGCAGCTAGAGTTAACTCCCAGGCCCAGTTATATACAGAGATGATTTATCTCTTAGTCAATGATTACTGACTCTGAGAAAACTCTCAACTACACTGTGACACGGTGTGTCTGTGTTTCTCAGTATAATTTAATCATATAAAAGCTTCTCTTTTCTCTGATCTGTTAAGACACTTGTCAAAATGTCAGATAAAATAAGATGATGAACTAATACTGTATTCTAAAATTGAACACAATAATGCCAAGCTCTCTCTGAGTTATTTTAATTTTTTTCCTGCTTACTAAGAACATGCAGTGAACTGCACAAACAACGCACAGAGTTAAAACTTATGCAGAAAGCAGAAAGAGCAGCACAGCAAGAACTGTTTCTAGCACTTTCAAAATGGTAAAGTATTCAGATTACGTGAAAAGCATGCAAATAATGTTGTCAATTAGTCTAACACTGGGCTCTTGTTAACATACACAGATTTTGTAAGGAATAATATATTTTTTGGCCACACCCATAACATGGGGAAGTTCCAGGGCCAGGGACTGAACCGGTGCCACAGCAGTGACAACGCAGGATCCTTTACCCACTAGGTCACCAGGGAATTCCAAGAACAATATTTTCCTATTAAGTTCCTATTTTCTTAGCTAAAACATCCTATAATAAAACTGCCATCTAAGTATATTTAAAAAATAGAAAATAGGCTCATTTAAATAAGATTAAATGGAGATACTATAAAAATCATATTGTTAGATTATTACCAAGAGCTTCTTTATTTAGGAAAATGCCCAGAGCGTTTCACTTAACATCCACAAATGTTGTGTATTCTGAGATTCACGGAATATAAAAACATTTTCAATATACAATTAACCTAAACCCACAGGGATCTTTCAATCTAGTGAGACATAGGAGACACCGTACAAATAATTCTCATACCAGTTAGAAAGTATCATGGGTCCCAAGAGAGATGTAAGCAAAGGAGAGATGATTGTTCCCTGGGAGACTTGAGGAGTCAAGGACTCCATCTGCTTCACTAGATTGCTTTGTCTCCACATTCTAAATCACCTGAAGGTTTAGGTTAAAAGGTTACACTAACTCCTGCCTGTGACTGTCAACATCAGACCAGGAATCAAATAGCATCATCTTCAGCTGTCTCTTAGCTCACTCTGTTCCTGGGCTACCTCCTTGGGACAGGGTATTGTTTTCACTCTCCTGGAGTTCTGCAAAAGCTCCTAACCTTTCTATTTGGTTCCCAAAAGGCCTTTGGGGTCATTTTTTCCTCCAAAGGAAAATTTGATTATAGCACTCCTCCAGCTTTAAAGCACAACCAGAGCCACCATAACCACCATCACCACCACCTCTAATGACGATTTTTTTTTTCACTTTCTAAGGACACAATGATAAATCCTTATGTGCAAATACACTGTTTTACACTATCACTAGGGAAATGGCCCCACTGGAACCATAGAATCAGAGCCAGAAAACTACAAAAAAAAAAAAAAAAGGATGGGTACTGGTCCTCAGCCATCTCTCTGAATAATCTCATCTCCCTGGTTCTCCCCACACCTGCTGTTGATATCAGGTAGCATTTAGTGGCATCATCTGGTCTCAGAATGCCTCTGATGTCAAGAGCCAACACCCCCACCGTGTCCGCTGGCAACCTCCGACCTATGGCTTATTCTCCAGGGAATAGAGATCTCATCCTTAGATGGCCTGAACATGAGCTTGCCACACCAGTTCCATTCTGGAGGCCAGATACTGAAACCTTAGTGACTGGACAACACCAAGAAGAGACAGCTATTTGGTGAACCCTCCATAACAAACCAATTCTACTGCAAGGAGGATTTGATCTACCAGGGATACACAGGGCTTTACTGTTGGTTGACTTAAAAGTAGAAGTAATCAATCAACGTTCTCTTTTGGATTCTTTCTTTGATTTCAGCAAACCCACAGAAAAGAAAACCCAGTCTAGACCATCTGGGCAGTGATCGTTTAGAGGCGAAACACATTAAGAATGTACCTTGCTACTTCGTTCCTGCTCTTCCCTTCCATTTTGTTTCTAAGTCTTCAAGGCCCAGATTCCAAGACAGCACTTTCTGCTCATCTACTCAGGCTACTTTTAACCATTTTCCTTTCTATGATGTCCTAAAGCACACTTTTATAGTTTTCATGCTACAGTGTTCTCAGTCATTACATACTGTACTGCTCTACCATTATAAATGTCTCAAAAGAGGCACAAATGTTCTTTAGTCTTTGCCATTCTGGCATATTATAGCTCAATAAATGTCAATTGGTTGAATCTATATTCTGTTGAATGTACAAATGAATTCATCTTCTCAAGACCCTATCCTATACCTAATCCGCCCTTTTTTTCCTATTTGATATAAATGAACTCCTTTAACATGTCTCTTACAGAGCAGCTCAGCTGATATTCTCAAGATCCCAGTCCAATAAATCTGAAGACATATAGGAGTTAAGTCTAATTTTAACTGGCTGAAATCTTCATTTCTAAAGATTTTTTCAACGGTTTTAAGATATGAATCCAAGACTGCGTTTACAGGATAAATGAAATACTTCTTGGATGTTAAAAGGGGCAGGGGGAGTTGATGGTTAAATAGTTATGAAGAAGACTAAAACGGTTTTTCTGCACTGACCTCCAATATAGCAAAAACAATGTGAAAGGTGTCTAAACCTTCTTGTTCATTGGTTTATACATGGAAATCCTCTAGAGTAGATCTGGAGGAAAGGGATTAAAAAAAAGATCAATCACAGATGTTAATTTTATGTATCTTGTCTTTTCACGAAATACCTTACCTCTTCCAGCAGCTGCTCAGGACAGCTGGTCACCAAAATAGTGCTAGTCAGTAGAGAGAAAAAGGGTAGAGATGAGCCGACTATTAGCAGTAAGAGTTTTGCTAAATCACTCTTTCATTCTTGTTGCGCCAAGGTAAAATACAATACAATCTGATCCCTTGCCATTACCTTTATTTATTTATTTATTTATTTATTTATTTATTTATTTATTGCTTTTTAGGGCCACACTTGCAGCACATGGAAGTTCCCAGGCTAGGGATCGAATTGGAGCTGCAGCTACAGCAACACAGGATCCAAATGGCATTTTCAACCTACACCACAGCTCATGTCAATGCAGGATCCTTAACCCACTGAATGAGGCCAGGAATCAAACCCACATCTTCATGGATATTAGTCAGGTTTGTTACTGCTAAGCCACAATGGGAACTCCCCTTGCCATTAACTTTAAATGAATGAAGTTAAACAAGCTTTAATCATCTGTCAGGCCACATGATCCATACAGATCCTACTCTTTACTGTCAAAGGTCTCTCTTGTTGACTTAGTTCTCATAGGGGTATCATTGAGATCCACATTCTTTAACCCACGAATGGTTCTATTTGATGAAACTGTTTATAATTTAATTGGCATAGTCCTAATTTTAAGCTGCAGGGCTTTTTTATTATTTGCTACTTACATATGGAATGTATTTCTGTCCATTTCAATTGGTTTAACACCAAGCTATATTTTTAAATCCCCAGGTTTTACTAATGTTCTTTTAAATTTTAAAAAATAAGTAGATATTCTGAGGCTAATATCACATGCAATGATATCTCATATTTATTGTGCGTTTACTATACATCATGCATTATTTTAAGCTCTCTACATACATGAACTTTGAAATTCTCACAACCCTAAGAGGTAGGTAGTATTATTGACCCTACATTAACAGAAGAGCAACTGAAACATAGGTTAAATGACATAAGAGCATCTATTTTCCAATACTTTCAGTTATGGATAATTTTCACATCTGGAGCATTCATGCTTTGCCACATACCAGCCACATGGCACTAGGCAAATTTCCTTATCTCATTAAACCTCCTCTGTCAATTCAAACATCAATTTTTAGTCTTGTATCTGGAGCTAATAATCTGTGTAATGTTGGAGAAGACACTTAATCCCTGTGTTTCCCCAATTTCTTTATCTGTAGAGTAGAATGAGCTAAATGTCCTCGGCTAATCACAACATGTAGTATGAAACCACATCAAACAATGTTTGCAGAAGCATTGGGTCAACAGTAAAGAACTATACACATACAAAGTTTAGTTTTATTAAATCAACTGGGAGAAAATTGTTTTGACCTTTTATTCCACAAGTACTACTTCAGAAAGTAACCTCACATAGCTAAATGTTTCCACTACATTTTTTTACGGCAAAGTGGTAGATGATTTTTTTTTTTTAAGCAAAAGAAAAATAGCTTTCAGGAATATATTCAACAAAGCAACTCTCTGAGAATGTCTTGAGACACAGGTCTGTTTCTTCCATATTTCATAGCCCCTGCTTCTAGAATTTGGCTAAAACACAGGACATTCAGTATTCCCACAAACACCACCAAGGTATCAAGAAAATGTGGAAATATTTTTACTGTTTGTTCTCAACTCACTAAAGGAAATATATGTCGAGATAAAAACAGTTTTATAAGATTTAAATAAAAATATTACAGTGCTGACACAGATCAAACTCTAATTAAATGTAAATTTCATTATTTATTTGAAACTCATTTTCCAATCATGCTGAGTCAATGGGTGTAATTTAAATAATATTTTTACAAATTGGAAATAAGCATTGCTTTTGCACACAGCAAACAAAGAGTAAAATAACACTAAATAGTCATGCATTCTAGAAATTAAAGTTTAATAACTTCTCAGAGTTGCCATACCCAGTGGCATAAAACAGGCTGGAAACAAAACAAATATACTGGTTTGAGAAGGAAAGGGTGCATAAGGATAATACTTGATTAATTATACACAATAGTGAAAATGGGGAAATAGTATTCAAGCAGCATACAAAAGTAGGATTATTTCTTGGTAATAATTTATTCTAGATGAGCCAGAAGTCATGCTAAAGATAAATAAAAACAAAGTTACATCCCAGTTATTGAAAAAGTGGTAGGTACACACTGTTGAAAATTAGGTTAAAAGAAGAAATGAAAACTTCAGATATTTATATACTCCTATGAAAAATAATACTGAATATGACCAGACAGAAATAGCCAATATAGTGTTTTATTTTCTTATTTTAGGATGAAAGAAATGAAAGTGAATGGGATATTTCACCAACATCATTTGTTGCTGTTGCTAATATCAAAAAAGATGAGTTAAAAATCATTTACTCTTGTAGAGCTATTTAGCACTTAGCTGCATAAGAAATGCAAAAACACACATACCCAGGACAGTTCTTTGCCTAGTATTTTCATTGGGAAGAAAAGCCTTCTCTACCAACAACTTCAGTATCATTAGAATATTTAAACATCAGGTCCACTTTAATAAGGAGAAATAAAGTTTAACACATAGTGACAATTCTGCATTTTTTTGGGTATAAATTGGAAGACAATTTGTGATGGATCTGAAGACTAAAATAAGTGGTCTGAAAAAGATCAATAAAATCTAAAGTTGCCATCTTGACCTACTGTTTTCCTGGAGAAGAGACCCAGGGCTACCCTCAAGATTCCAAGTCAAACAGGTCAGGTCTGTTAAACATTACCTTAATTGTAAGTTACCCTCTCTCAATATATATTTTTTCTTTTTTGGCCGCTCTGTGGCATATGGAATTCCCAGGCTAGGGATCAGACCCAAGCCAGAGCTGCAACCTACAAACACCACAGCTCTGACAACATGAAATCCTTTAACCCACTGTACTGGGCTAGGGATTGAACCTGCATCCTGGTGCTACAGAGATGCTGCCGGTCCGATTGAGCCACAGCAGGAACTCCTATATTTAATATCACTGTATAGCGAGTACCTGTTTGCTAAGAGTGACGGCTTTGTTTTTAAAGAGAATTTGAAAGATTATTCTTATGATTATATCTGAAAACAAAATGAACAAATATGATGGAAGAGTTCCTGTGGAGCTAAAATTGGTAGAATATGAAAAAGGGAAACCCAAGCAAAAACAGAATGGAGTCGATCTTCCAGCTAGAGAAACAACGTCTCAACAAATCTTTATATGTTTTTACCTTCTGAGGAATAATGACAGGTTTTTTATGAAAGACTCTATATTTTTCTAAAGATCACTGTTTAATTCTCTCTCCTCTCTGAGCCCTTTTTCAAGTCAATTACAGAGCCCAACTTCTGTTGCCTGGATTGTTTGCTTCATTTGCATACATTGTAGAGCAGTGGGAAATCGAACTCACTTTCAATGCCAGAAAATTTAGATTCAAATCCACTCTGAAATTTAATATAATCTGGGCAAGTTGCAAAATCTATCTCAGTCTCATCTTCATTTCAACATGGGAATAATGCAACCTTCCTTCTATGTAGGTTGAAGGATTCAGGAAAAGAAAGGATGAAAACATCTGTATTATAACACGGAATCCTTCGCTATTACTATTATGATTATCATTATTAAAAGCAACAATTGTAACTATGAAAAAAAAAACAATCAAAATCTTAAGCATTTGAAGACAGGATTTCTGCCTTAGACTGATTTTCCCTCTGTTGCCATTAAGTCCAGGCAGACCGAATTAAAAAAAAAAAAAAAAAGGAGTTCCTGTTGTGGCTCAGCAGTGATGAACCTGGCTAGTATCCATGAGGATACGGGCTCGATCCCTGGCCCCAACTCCATGGCTTAAGGATCTGGCATTGCTGTGAGCTGTGGTGTAGGTCACAGATGTGGCTCAGGTCTGGCGTTACTCTGGCTGTGATGTAAGCTGGCAGCTGCAGCTCTGATTCAACAACTAGCCTGGGTAGTTCCATATGCCATGGATGTGGCCCTAAAAACAAAAAAATATGTTAAAAAAAAAAAAAAAGCACATCCCAGTTTAGTATCCAATAGTCTCTGGGCAAGAGTTTTATTTCTGTGGCGGGCGCATATGTAAACTGTACTGTCATGCATAAACTCTTCATTTCCTCACTTAATGTAAGAATATCACAAGAGACTGTCAAAAAGCTTTACTGAAATCAGGAAGCATTACACCTTCAGATTGTCGCTGCTCTTACCTGTATGGCCATCCCCCCCCCTTTTTTTTTTAAAGGCACTGTGTAATGGTTCCTCTTTAATGAACCCTGATTGGCTCCTTATGATGACTTTTTTTTTTTTAAGAAGTATTCACAAATAATTGACTCCCCCGTTAGTCAAATGAGTCTTTTTACCCAAGAAAAAGATCCTTTAACCACCTATAAAATATTGCGTTTTTAGGGCCACATCCACGGCATATGGAACTACCCAGCTGCATGTAGAAAGCAAATTTCTTATCCTACTCTCTATTAGGAATTCAGTTTTTAGAGGTCTTGCCAGGAGTCAATATTCTGAAATGCCTTAACTCATTAATAGCTTTTTTTAAAAAGCATCTTCTGTGTGTCTTAAAAATAGAGAAGGAAAAGCAATGGGTCTGCCTTTAAGAAACTTACCCATCAATTTTCAAATACATGATTTAGGCAGGACTCATTTGGTTATAAATAACACAAGCTCAATTTGAACTAGTTTGAGGAAAAAAAAAAAAAAAACCTCCAAGTATCAGAAAATAATTTATTGGAAAGATACTGGGATACCTCACTGAATCTTTCAAAAATTTGAACAACCAAGTATTCTGGATTTCCTCACAGGTCAAAAGTAAGGCCTCCAATTATCCAAACTTCATATGTTGGACCATCAAACTACGTATGTTGGGCCATCAGACTCTATTTAATGCTTATTGCTAGAGTAAAAGAGACTCAGAGACATGTGCTAATGTGTCCACAACTGTTCAAGTCATTACTCAAGGCCATCAATTCTCTGCCTGCACAAACTCTGGGTAACTGGAAGGTACACAAAGCAAGGGCTTAGAGTGGGCCTGGCAGCCACCTCTAAGGTGTCTGGTCTCCAATGATAAACTGGATTCCTTCATACCAGGCCTGCAGTAACACTGTCATTATAAAGTCATAATGCCTAAAAAATGTAAATCCTACCAATAAAAAGAAGAGCAATTTGGTTATGTACACAGCTAAGCAGTTTAAATAATGAAATGATAAGTGAAGGAAGTTAATAAGGTGAAAATCCAACTTCTTATTCATTTTTCATGTGCACATTACCAAAAAATTCAAGCAAATACTCAGATACATAACACTACTGTGAATAAGGAATATGCTTTGCTTTGGTTAAATTATTTTAAAATTAAATGTGAGCTTTTATTGCTATTGAAATGGTCACATCATGACCTTGAAACTCTTAACTCTATTTAAAAATATTAAGTTTCATTTTTTTCTTTCTACATACAGATTCTAACAGCTGTCATTTATTTACTTATTCATTCATTCATCCCACACAGAAATGAATCAACAACAGCTATGAAACTGGAAGGTAATGGAAGTTTTGTTTTGTTTTTTGTTTTTTTAATGGCTGTTCCCATGGCATATGGAAGTTCCCAGGCCAGGGACTAAATCCAAGCCACAGCTGCTACCTCATAGCTGAGGCAACACTGGATCCTTTAACTCACTGCACTGGGCTGGGGATCAAACCCACATCTCCTCCACGACCAAAGCCACTGCAATGGGATTCTTAACCCACTGCACCACAGCAGGAACTCTGTAGAGAGTATTGGATTTTTAATTCTAGAAATTTTGTTATCAAAGAAAAACTTTCAGTAAAGGCATAAAAGGTGTTTCACTAAACTCAGCTATTAGCACTTTAAGTATTCCATCAATTTGAATGAGATAGGTGAATTCAATTTCATTTTCACAAAACAGTCCAAAAGCTCTTAATAAAGTATCAGAACTCTTGAAATGAATTTTACATAATCAATTCGACCTTGGTGGTTAAGAATGAAATTTGTTACTACTGTTATGCATGCTATTAATTAACAAAATAATGCCAATTTTCTTAATTTTAACCACCGTGTAAAACAGCAGTTCCATATGCCAGGCACCATGAAAGGCCCTTCCTCTAGTATACCAAAGAAGGAAGACAGACGGGAGCACCTTGCACAATATAATTCAAGTATTGTAGGAGTTCCTGTCATGTTTCAGAAGAAACATACCCGACTAGCATCCATGAACTTGCAGATTCAATCCCTGGCCTCACGCAGTGGGTTAAGGATCCAGGGTTGCCGTGAGCTATGGTGTAGGTCACAGACACAGCTCAGATCCCACATTGCTGTGACCATGGTATAGGCCAGTGGCTTCAGCTCTGATTCGACCCCTAGCCTGGGAACCTCCACATGCCAAAGGTGTTGCCCTAAAAAGATAAAATTTAAAAAAAAATTACCAATGTCCTTGATATTTAAGTAGGACTACCTGGGGTCCTGATTTCATTTTGTGAGAATCCCCACTGGCCCAAGATTTATGCAAACCCTAGGGCCTAATGTTCTTCTAATCTCTGCAGCACTGAGCTCCTGCTCCTGTAGGAAAGATCTTCTCTCAAATACAACAACTTTCCCATGTGCAGACCAGGATGAGGAACACAACTTGCTCTGAGTTTCCCCAGACTCCTTGATATCAGGCACCAGCCTGTGCTAGACTTCTACATGTCTCTGGTTTCAGAGGGCTTTATTTATTTATTTATGCTTATTTTAGGGCTGCACCCGTGGCATATGAAAGTTCCCAGGCCAGGGATCCAATCAGAACTACAGCTGCCAGCCTATGGCACAGTCAAAGCCACAGCAATGGGGGATGTAAGCCGTGTCTGTGACCTACACCACAGTCACAGCACTGCCAGATATTTAACTCACTGAGCAGGATAAGGGGTGGAACCTGCATTCTCACAGATACTAACTAGATTCGCTTCCAGTGAGCCGGAGTGGGAATGCCTTCAGAGGATTTTAAATCACAGACACACCAAAGACCTGATTATCAAGAATTTCTAGACACATGCTTCTTTATTTCTTTATGAAGAGTTTGATTAAGAAAAGTAAGAGAAAGGGAGTTCGCATCATGGATCAACATAAATGAATCTGACTAGGAGCCACGAGGAAGCAGGTTTGAACCCTGGCCTCACTCAGTGGTTTAAGGATCCAGCATTGCTGTGAGCTGTGGTGTAGGTTGCAGATGCCGCTTGGATCTGGCATTGCTATGTCTGTGGCATAGGCCAGTGCCTACAGCTCCAATTTGACCCCTAGCCTGGGAACCTCCATATGCTGTTGGTGTGACACTAAAAAGACAAAAAAAAAAAAAGTAAGCAAAAAGGATGATTTACATATTTTCTCAGAAAGTTGAAATTATCATAGTTAAGTATAATCAAGGAGCTTCAAAACACCTCCCACACTCTCTGCTCAGCATTATATCTATAGACCATCTCATGTAGTAATATGACAATAAGTAAAACTCTAAAAGCTAATTTATTACAGTTTTTTTTTTTCTCAGCCAAATATCCTTTTTTCTTCCAATTTCCTAAGTAAGAAAAGAAACTCCAGATTTGCCCTTGGGTTTCAAGAACTCATCCAAAGTTTGAGATTGCATATACGTTTAATTGCTTAAGAAAGGCTGGTGAAGAACAATTCATCAAGCTGATATAAACTAATTAAGGAATATAGATTTCCATGAGATCATAAAAAATGAAATAATATGTGTTCGTACCATTTGTGTTATTTGCATACATTCCATCATAACTCTGCATATGACTGTCCTCATTTTACTAGATAATCAAATTTAGTTTTGGAAAGATGTTACATACCTTAACCAAAGCTTTTCAATAAAACATTAAAAGTATCTGAATTAAATCTGAGGCCAAAAATATTACTTTTCCCACCATGCTAATATTGTCCTAAACCCATCATCTCCCTAGAAAGAAGTCCTTAAAACAAGATGACACACTTCACCTTCAGGAGCCACTACTAGCTTACTCTGTGCCATGGCAGAAACTCTGACAATTTGACTTGTCCTTGAAACTAGAAGAAATGTTTTCAGTTCAGTAATTCCAACTGCCTTTTCCCCTAATTATCAAAATCCATCAAATGTCTTAGCTTTAGTCTTTAACTGAACTTGCTATGGAGGAAATACTTTCTAACACTGAATGATAATGATTGGTCTGTTGATAGATATTTAATATTTAGAAGTCATGAATACCTTAGACCACAGAGAAAAGACTCTTAAAAGTATGACAAATCTGCATATATTTAAATTTTTTCAATATTAAAAAAAAATTTGCAATATTTATTTTTAGGGATGGAACACTAATAAGGAGATTTTATTTACTAATAAACTGAATGTTTGACTTCAAAAATATTTAACATTTGAAGAAGACGAGTTCAATTAGTTAAACCTTTTATCCAAAGTGAGTCAGTTACAGATAGCCATTGAGATTCTCCTGGCTTAATTCTAATAACTAGGAATTTTACATTTCTTTCTTTGAAATCACCAGAAGACTAGTAGGTAATAGTGTATATACCACATGTCCTTCCCCAAATTTTTCATATCCTAGAATCCTAGAAGTTCCATATCCTAGCTTCATATCCTAGTCAAAAAAAAAAAAAAAAAAAAGATTAACAGTTTTTGAGCATCTTAAGGAAAGGCCATGGATGAAGCTGGCAGTAGAGGCCCATGCAGCCCCATCCAGGGCTGTATAGAACATTTATCAGCTCATTTATAGGCAACCATGAAAAATTTCTATGCTGCCACTTGTTAGTGAATTTCCTAAAGAAAGAACAGTAACCAGTTATACTTAGGGGTACTTTCCTAAATTTGTCACTTGCCAGGATCCTAAGAGCATTCCTTCTATTTTTGAAAATTATCACTTTTTGAACCCATCCCCAAAGCATACTTTCAATAAAACTGGCCAACATCCTTAGCAGCGTGAACCCCAAGTCTGACTATTTGGACCTTCCAAATAGTTCATGAGTTACCCATGGCTTTGAGTTACTCCTTTTCAGCTTAAAGTTGCATAAGCTTGCAAGTAAGAACCATGTCTGATACAAAACTGAAACCTGCCTCTTCCACATGCTGATCCCTTGTCATAATTCTTTTTACTCCTTTTCCATAACAGATATTGGGTGGCAGCCCTTACAGCCCTCCTTCCCATCTCACCCCATCCCTTCCACCTTACCATCATAGTCTGCAAGCTAAACATCACTGGCTCTTCCATCTGATACATACATTAGCTACTGCACTCTTCACAGGACTGGATATGCTGCCCCAGCAACATGGGGCTTAAAACAACTCATGTTTGGGATCTTTATTTCCTGCATAAATACACTGCAAAATATTTTTTAAAACATACTATTTAAATATTTTTAAATGTATTAAAGGTCTTCAACAAGATTGTTTGGTGGATGTCCTCAGACTATGGTCAAGTAGTTCATTTCAACAGGTTGCTCAAGCCAAGGAGGATGGCTATGATAAATAAGGCAGATAAGAACAAGTGATAGCAAGATGTGAAGAACTTGGAGCCTAAAAGATGTGGTCTCTTTGTAAAAGAGTTTGGCAGTTCCTCAAAATGTTGAGCTTAGAGTTATCAGATGACCCAGCATTTCCATTTCTAGGTACTTACCAAAGAGAAATCAAAACATGTCCACACAAAAACATACACAACTACTCCCAGCAATGTTATTCCCAGTGGCCCCAAAGCAGGAGCAACCCAAAAACCCACCAGCAGATAGGTGGATAAATAATATGAGCTATATCCATAAAATGAACTATTATGTGGAGATAAAAAGCAAAGAAATAATGATATATATTACAACATGGATGAAACCTGAACCATTATAAAAAGTGAACAAAGTCATTCACAAAAGACCATTTATTTATGATTTCATTTATATGAAATAAATGGCCAGAATATGAAAATCTATAATTAATTCCTAGGGCTGTGAGGTTTGAGGAGCCTGACTGTTAATGAGAACAGGATGTCTTTTTGAGGGGATAAAACTGTTTCAAAATCAGATTGTAGCAATGGTTGCACAACACTGTGAATATACTAAAAACCAATGAAGTGCGTGAACTGTATGGTATATGTGAATTATATTTCAATAAGCTGATCTTTTTTTCTTTTTTTTTTTTTTTTCGTCTTTTTGCCATTTCTTGGGCCACTTGCGTGGCATGTGGAGGTTCCCAGGCTAGGGTCAAATCGGAGCTGTAGCCACCAGCCTACGCCAGAGCCATAGCAACGCTGGATCAGAACCGTGTCTGCGACCTACACCACAGCTCACGGCAACGCCAGATCCTTAACCCACTGAGCAACGGCAGGGATTGAACCCACAACCTCATCATTCCTAGTTGGATTCATTAGCCACTGTGCCACGATGGGAACTCCAATAACTGATCTTTTAATGTTACCTCTGAATGTACAGAAACATAATACTAAGATGCTGGAGTTCCCGCCGTGGCTCAGTGGTTAACGAATCCAACTAGGAACCATGAGGTTGTGGGTTCGATCCCTGGCCTTGTTCAGTGGGTTAAGGATCCAGCGTTGCCATGGGCTGTGGTGTAGGTCATAGACACAGCTTGGATCTGGCATTGTTGTGGCTGTGGTGCAGGCCCCTAGCCTGGGAACCTCCATATGCTGTGGGTGCGGCTGCAGAAAAGACAAAAAAGAAAAAAGAAAAAAAGAAAAGAAACATAACACCAAGATGTAGAGAAAAGTATACAGATGGCCTAATACAGCTGATTTCTTCATAAACATGGAAAAATAATTGAATTGGTTATCTACTGCTGTGCTGCAAACCACCCCTACAACTGTTTATCTTGGTCATCAATCTTTAAGTATCAGTGGGATCAGCCTAGTTGGGGCAAGCTGACTGGGGACTCAACTGCAGATAGTTCATTGGAAAGGCTGGTGAGTGATGCTGGTGTCAGCTGAGAGTTCAGATGGGGCTAGAAGCTCACAGACTGAGCATCTTTCCACACAGCCACCTTCACTTTATGGTGGCTTGTTTCTGAGAATGAGTATCCCAAGAGAACCAGCTAGAAGGTGTCCTGCCCTTCACGCTGTAGTCTTAAAAGTCAGAGAGTGTCACTTCCACCATAGTCTCAAGCCCACATATAGTGAAGGAGAGGGCTCAGAGAATCCATCTCTCAATGGGAGGCAGAGGTGTATGAGAAGAAGGTCATGAGAGATGGGAATGATCCTGTGGCCCCTTTTCAACAATACAACCTTGCATAGTGAGTATCAGAGTCAATACATTGCCATTGGTTTCAATTCCCCATGTGGCAACATTTATGCACGGTCTGTAGTTCTCACTAAAATAACCTGTTCACTTCCAGCATTGACATGAAAGCATACTCAAATTTTATGTTTGAGTGAAGTGGCTTTCAGTAACAGGCTGTTTTAAGGCCATCTTCACTTCCTAGAGATTTCTCCTAAAAAAAAAATGTTGCAAAATAATCCCTCAGATGAGCTGGGGACATAAAACTTATAATTACTCAACAGAAATCCTTATAAAATTTTTATATGAAGACTCTATTTCTTGTAACCTGTAGATAAGACTGAAATTATTCTTGTATACAGTTGTGGAGAGGTAAGCTTTCTATTTGTCCAGAAAAGTCCATATAAAAAAAAAATCATGATGGGGGAGGCATAAATTAGGAGGTTTAGATTAACATATATACACATATACAGATAGATAGATAAATAGATAGATAGATAACTAACGAGGGCCTACTGTATAGCACAGGGAAGTATACTCAGTATTTGCAATAACTTATAAAAGAATCTGAAAAGGAATATATTTGTTTATATACATGTGTGCGTATGTGTGTCTGAACATCTGTATGTACGTATAACTGAGTCACTTTGCTGGACATCTTTAACACAACATTGTAAATCAACTAAACTTCAAAAAAGAAAACATGCTTATTCTGTATCTTACCCTAATAACATTAAAGAGCCAACAACAACAAAAAACCCACACATAGGCAATACATACCATTAAACAAACATACAAATAAATAGCAACAACAGAAAAAAGTACTTCAAAATCTGTAATAAGTACAAGATTTTAATATGTCCATATTGAATTCCATCAAGTGTGAATAGAAGAAAAAAAAAATCTCCTAAACACAAAGGAAATACAAGATAAACAAACAATAGAGGTTGAATTGCTCTAACCTCTGGAGTAAAGTATGCTTTCAAAGAACTGTTAGAAATTATTGAAAGAGACACTCAACAAATATGATAAGTTTGGTATAATTGCATCAAAACAAATGCAATTGGGTGTTTTTGCATTTATTTTATGTGTGAAGTTGCTGATTCATGTACTAACACGGGAGTTGATGGTTTTTTGGTTGTTTTTGTTGTTTATTTGTGTGTTTGTTTACTTCTAGCTGAAATAAGGCCCATAAGTCTAGTTCAAGAAAAAAAAAAAGACATTCACCTATATAGTTTATTAGTGGAGGATATGTTTCAGTTAACATGCCTCATTTTAAATGGAAAATATCTCATTCCACCTGATTAAATGAGTTTCGATTTGGGTTGTTTATAGTGGAAACTGCAATTTGGGGGCCTGGGATTCATCAAGGTAAATGGACTAATTTTGAAACATTACACAGGTGGCTCACAGAGGAAGATATGAATCTAATACAACCATTAAAATAAAGGTAAAAGGACATGATCAGTGTAGCAATGGAGATGAGACCCTTGTGCCATGCAACTAAGCTAATGGCTTTCATCACCATCAGGCAAAGCATTTACTTGAGCTACAAGAGAACAAAAAAATGCAATAATTTCATTCATGAACTCATACCCTCAACATAAATATACTGAATGTGTTCTCTGGGTCTGGCACTCACTGGGGGGCTGGTAACACAACAGCGAGGGGAGGAGACCCGGTCACAACCATATGCCACAAATCAATCAGTCAACTTAGATGTTTTGCAGAAAATAAGCATTATTAATCACGATCACTAGCAATAATAGTATTACATGTCTAGTACTAAAATGTTTCATTTATATTACATCAAGTGACAATAGCATAGGAAAAGTTTTTCTTTTTTTTTTTTCCTTAATGGCCATACCTGTGGCATATAGAAGCTCCCCAGCCAGGCGGAGGGGAGGCGGGGGATCAGAGCTGCAGTTGAAGACTACAACACAGCCACAATAACAGCAGATCCGAGCCACATCTGTGACCTACAACACACCTCGGGGCAATGCTGTGTGAGGCTGGGGATCAAACCTGCATCATCACAGAAACAATATCGGGTTCTTAACCCACTGAGCCAAAAGGGGAATTCCAAGGAAAGGTTTTCTTTTTCTTTTTTTTTTTCTTTTAATTAATTTTATTTTTTTCCAATATAGCTGGTTTACAGTGTTCTGCCAATTTTCTACTGTACATCAAGGTGACCCAGTCACGCATACATACATTCTTTTTTCTCACATTATCATGCTCCATCATAAGTTACTAGATAAAGTTCCCACGGCTATAGAGCAGGAAGGAACGGTTTTCAATATCAGGTTTCCATACAATTCAGAAAAGCCCCAAGGATGGTAATTTCTTATCTCTACTCTTCCTAAAGGTGGAGTCTTCCCATGACTGCAGTATTATTAAAGCTGGAAGGCATGACCCTGGAGGGTTTAGGTGCTGTTACTGATATGGGCAGAGCTCACAAAATAGAATTTACATTCTGGATTATTCATTTTGAGAATAAACTGCCTCTGGCTTTCAACAGGTCTATAGCAAGCAACTTCAGGTCTTTGGCAACTAGTTGGAGTGAACGGTAGGTGTTACTTCTTAGATGTGTCTGCGTTAGCTAAGAGGAAAGATCTAAAGCTGACCTTTGGTTTGGGTGGAGGGCTCTCCTCTGTTGTAGAGGTGATGGGTACCTGCACTGACCAGCAGAGCTCCAGCTGGCCTAAAGCTTCCATTCAACTCTAAGATTTAAACACCCCTAGTTGAGACCTAGAGTCCTACTTCCCAGAACACAGAAGATGGCAGTGTCCAATGGTGCCTGGAATTGCCAGTACTTGCCTACAACTATGGAACCAGCTTAGATTGACTTTTGCATAATTTAATTTTCAATTTTGAACATCACTTCTTCATCCAGCAGATCTTCAAGATAGGTGAGCTACAAATGCATCCCCAGACAACTAAATCTGTGGACTTGGTGAACAGAACTAGTTAGCATTCACTACCTCAGTGCTGAAGATTACTTGTCAGAAGACATTTTTGTTGGTTTTGGTCTTGTTGCTATGTGTTGGCTTCTCTCTCCTATGTGTTAGGCAAGTGCTTCAGCTGCTTCCAAAGGCCAATGAATAGAAAGTTAAAGTCAGAACTTGGCATTAGTGAAAAAGGAGGGTGCGGGTCTTCACTTTTCCATTGTAGCCCATTACACAGCCAGCTCATTTAGAGCCCAGGGCATGAACCTGCACATTCCTTTAATGACTGCAGCCACATGACAGCAACTTGAACATGATCGATGGGCTGCCTGGGGCATGTTTACCCTTGTGTCACTGAAACATGCCAGAGATTAACGTCAGTCCACACCACTAATTCTCAGAAACTGGAACATTCCAGGAAAGTGATATTATGGTATTTAACCCACAGGACTCCTGTCACCCCGTGTTTTCTCTACAGACATTAACTAACATGGAGTTGTTAAGTTTGCTGAATTCTATCTGTTTGGAGTCTCATTAATGATTTCTTCAGGTGCCAAAAATACTTTGCAAATCAAACTGATGTGAAATGACCCACCTCCATTTTCCAAGTTAAATAAAAGGAACAAAGGCAAGAGTCCCATTTAACTTGACCTCAGCAGAGCCTTGGTCATAGAGAAAAACAAGCAAATTTCTCATTTCAGTTCTATAGCAATTTCCTATATGGTAGGGAAACAATATTTTTTAAAGTTTGAGTTTCTTTGGTCATAAATAAAAAATATTGAACTAAATAATCACTAAAGAAAAAGTCATTATTTAATGACACATCTGATGAAGTAAGTTGTACTTATGAATTTTCAAGAAATATGTAAATATATTTTATTAAAATAGATCAAATTTAAGGAAACAACATCTGTCCTTTTAAAAAATGTTTTTGTTATTTTGAGATATTATTTAACATTACTTCCTTGTCCATGATAATGTCCATGTTTATCTTGAGTATTTCTATCATATTTGGTTCAGTTCCTCTGAATACTAAACATGTTTTTCCCATTTACTCCCTCTAGAATAGTCTATTCGTTAATTTCCTGCTCTGTACAAACCGTGTACAGCGTTATACCTCAGGAGCTCTTGCTTCATAGGCCCTGCCTATGGCTCTTATCAGTAATTAAAAATGACATATTTCTCAGCAACTTTATAAGGGTCTTTAAACTTGTTCTCAAAACTTTTTGTTTGTTTCTTTTTTTGTCTCTTTAGGGCCGTACCCGTGGCATAAGGAGGTTCCCAGGCTAGGGATCAAATCGGAGCTGTAGCCGCCCGCCTATGCCACAGCCACAGCTAGGCAGGATCCAAGCCGCATCCTCACGGCAATGCAGGATCCTTAACCCACTGAGGGAGGCCAGGGATCAAACCTGCATCCTCATGGATGCTAGTCAGGTTCGTTAACCGCTAAGCCATGACGGGAACTCCTATTCTCAAAACTTTGCTTCAGGGAGCCTGTCATTTTTTTTTCCATCTGAGAAAACTGAATTAACCTAAGAGCTCAACTAAGATAAAAAAGTAAAATTCTAATATTAAATAATTCACTATGTATAAATATAAATGGGCATCAGAAAAATGCTTCAAATTTAGTGATATGAAAAATGCCTGTGATACAATGTTAAATGTACAAAGAAGTATAAAATATAAAGATAAACAAAAATCTGTACAAATTATAGTCACGTAAAAATTTTAGAAGGAAATCTTCCCAAATATTCACAACAACTACAGTGTTACCCTCAAACAAAAAGTGCATCTTTATTCCTTTCTGAGTTTTTAAACTTTCCACAATGTCCATAAATTATTTTATAGTAGAATATTCATCAAAAATTATTAAAATATCACATTTAAAATATTCAAAAAAATGAATCTGACTAGCATCCATGAGGACGCAGGTTCGACCCCTGGCTTCCCTCAGTGCATTAAGGATCTGGCATTGCTGTGAGCTGTGGTGTAGGTCGCAGACTAGGCTTGGATCTTGCGTTGCTGTGGCTATGGTTTGGGCCAGTGGTTACAGCTCCAATTTGACCCCTAGCCTGGGAACCTCCATATTCCGCCGATGTGGCCCTCAAAAGACAAAAAATGAAATAAAAATAAAAAAACAAAGCAACATCAGAAATGCCCTATAATGTCATGTCACTTATTAAAAAGCTTATCTTGTTACAGCAGAAATTATCACATTGTAAATCAACTATACTTCAGTAAAAACTTTTTAAAAAGCTTATCTTCTTATTTAGCATATAGAAATAGTCCATTTTTACTTTTCCCAATACAGCCTTCAGTCCCCTAAACAATGAACATCTAATACCTTCAGTGGGAGACAGCAACCAAGTGAATTAATTCATAGAATAGAATCTGGGGTTTTTAAAAAGATGGATGAGTATATATCTGTCTCGAGAAGAGTTGCAAAGTAAAATGTTAAGGGGAAATTCAAGTTTTGAAAAAAGTCAAAATAACAGGATACACAAGGAGGAAGCATGGAGTGGGTGGGGAGGGGGGTGAAGGAGGGAAGAAGATGACCTATCTGCACTTTCAGAGGTATTAAGCCAGAACTCTTAGCATTAATTCCCCAAATCTTACAAATAGCTCAGGACCCTTCTTCCTTAATCTCTAGTTTCAACCATCAATTTTGTGATGCAAAAATCCATGATCCACAAAAAAACATATTTGATTCAAACCCAGCAGGTCCTATCAGTCTGCTGACCACCCCTTTCCTTAGCTGGAACTCCAGAACTCTGCACACACCACGTACTTGCTTTGTTTGCCCTAGTGGAAGCCTACACACCCAAGGTGGTCACTCCATCTACACCACCTCCTCTCCTGTGTATACAATGTCTACAAGGGTGTCTGATCCTTGATGACTCCAGGCTCCGCCCCTTCCTTGTAATGAACTATATCATCTACCAAGACCAGGGTCTACAGACTCCTGGCTTATGCCTTATCTCCATTCATATGTTGAAACAGACATTCACTGCTCCTAACACAGTCCATGCTCTTTTTCTTTTTCACCTTCAACCTATATCTCCCTTACAACAGGAAACAAATATTAAAATCATCAATCAAATAGCGCTCATTTTAATTTTGATATATGGAAAAAGCTCAACTTGTGGCACTACAATCTAATTATTTTCTTCTCTGACTAAATGAATATAAAGTTCACTAGTCTTTGCAGATAATCCTTCTCTCTCTTCTTGACCTTTCCTAAAGGTGTTTTAATTTCCTCTTTTTCATGGATGATAATTTTGTTATTACTTTCATAAAATGCTTTTCCAAAATATAGTTTGGAAACTGATTAGTTATAGAGGTCATTTGGTTGTATTATCAGAAACTACCACTGCACATTACAGTAACACTAATAATATGAAAGATTTTGCAGTGATATGTAACACTGGAAAAATACCAATTAAGAGAGCATTTTATAATGTACTCCTTCCCAATTATACTCTTCTTATACAGAGCTGGAATAATTTTAAAATTATAAAATAAAGCCATGTTACCTTCACATAGGAGTCAATGTAAGTGATCCAGCTTTTCTTAGATTTTGGGTAAGGTAAATCTTCTTAAATGTTTTCTTAATATCTTCATATTATTCAAAATATGTAAAGTCCTTGTGAAGTAGTTTTGCCTGGAAACTTAGAAATGCCTTAATTCCTATTTTCCCATATTAAATATAATAATAAAAATGATTAAAAGCTAGAGAATTCTATTTCATGACCTAAAAAATATCTAATACTAATATTTAGATACTAGTAATAATTTAGTATCTAAATGATGGTACTAAAATTTTCCTCTGAAATCAATAATATAATCTTCAATCCTTGTGGAATTTAAAGAACAAGAGAATAGAGTATTTAAGTTATAAACACTATCAATTTTAAGGAATTTTTTCATTGGTATAAATTATTTGGAGTCATATTGACTAGAGTGTATTATTAAAATCACCTACTATTTTGTAATATTTTATAACTTTTTATATATATTCCTTTTCAGACACAGACACACAAACACATATTTTTTGCTTTTTAGGGCCACACTCATGGCATATGGAAGTTCCCAGGCTAGGGGTCGAATCAGAGCTACAGCTGTTGGCCTGTGCCACAAGCATAGCAACTTGGGATCTGAGCCTCGTCTGCAACCTACATCACAGCTCACAGCAACGCAAGATCCTTAAACCCCTGAGTGGGGCCAAGGATTGAACCCACATCCTCATGGATACTAGTCAGATTCGTTTCCACTGTGCCACATGGAAATCCTTATTTTTCTTATATTTTTAGCTTCATTGTTAACTACTTGGAGGCAAACTCCAAATCTGTGTTTTACCCAGGGAAAGTATAGTTCTATGCATGAAGCAGGCATTTGATTAAATAAATGCAACAAAATGACACATCTGCATATACTGTTACATATATAGAATGTTCTCTTTAATCTTTTTATTAAATATATTTCACCAGTAGAATCATTACAAAAAACATTTATCTCAGCTATAATAATTTACAAAGATCAATGAACTATATGGGCTCTAAAGGTTTTTTTAAAAAAAAATCCCTCCAGAGAATAGACTTGTGGTTAAAACTATTACATTAAAATGGATAAACAACAAGCTCCCACTATACAGCACAGGGAACTCTATCCAGTCTCATGGGATAGACTATGATGGAAAATAACATAAAAATATATATGACTGAGTCACTTTGCTGTACAGCAGAAACTGGCACAACATTGTCAATCAACTACAAGTTAATAAAAAAAAAAATTTAACTTAAAAAGTCCCCCAGGGAAGGGTCTAGAAAAAAAATATATATATATATACAGATTCATATAACTGGATCACTTTGCTTTGCACATGAAATTAACACAACATTGTAATTAACTACACATCAATTTAAAAAAGGTTTTAAAAAGTCCCTGTAATTTTTCCAGCTTATATAAGAAGACCCTTTGAATGCCAATTTTGGAAGCAGGTAATGATCAAATGAAACACTGATCAACTGAAGGAAAAGAAGTGTATTTCAAAATAAGAGTCTTTTTAGGAAAGTCAAGGTTTTCTTAAGAGCAAAATAGCACACATTGGTTTAAGATAAAATACACAGATCAACATTACACGGTGGGAGTAAATGTAAATGTCTAAGAGTACAGACCAATGTTATACTAATTTTTTAAAAAATAAAAACATGGAAATGAAGATCAGCATGGCTACTCTCAGGCAAACCTGTGCTTCTTGCAGTTCTGAGGCAACTGGGGTCTCTCCTTCCCAGTGATGGGGATTTGAGGCTCTGCTCACTGTCCTTATCAGCGCTGGCCTGTCCTCCCTACAGCAGCTTTCACAGTCAACAACACACTTTTTCTCTTGATTTGATTTGATCTTATTTCCCAGAGTCATAACCCAGGTCTCGACATTAACAATAATTACTTCCAAATTCTTGATTTAAGCACCTGTTTCTCATGCCATTACCACCTGTATATATTCGTTCCGTGATTCCAATTCCTACCAACTTCTCTATCTTCTACCCTTTTTCATTCAGCATCGATTCAGGAGCTATATTTTTTTTATCATTTCCTCATCCCATCATATCCAATGCCTCTCCTTCCCCACCTCGGCTCAGCCCAACTGTCCACAGACCCCAAAGAAGCTGCACCTCAAAACCAGCTGACTGTGCCTGAGGACACATTTCTTGCACCAAGCCATCAGCCCACCTCATTTGCAGGAAAGGAAGTGGAAACTGGGTGCCTCCCTCTCAGAGCCCCATTGAAGAGAGACTTGGAAATGAGACAGAAAATTATCCATGGAGTATAGCATAAATCATGGTTCTACTTATGTTAATATATAAGTATAAAATTCACCAGTTCAAAAGCAATCAAGATGGGAAATCAGAACAACAATGCAAAGGTCAGCAAACACCTTTTCATTGAGCAGTCCAGGGTTGTTGTGTTCAAACACTTCGGGGCTCGGCTTATAAACGTCTCAGTTACGTCATACATGCTATGTGTGATGCATTTCAGGGTTCAGGGCTTGCCATGACTTAAGTTCCATTCAATGGTTAGAGACTAGGATTTAATCTGTGCAGTGTCTACTACCAGCCTAAGAACTTGTGTTCTTAGTCTCATTAACAACTTATTCCCATGAACTCTTACTAGACTGAGTTTTTTTTTTTTAAATATACATTTCCATTATTAGCCTTTATTGTGATTTGCCTATATACAGCACTCAATATGTTTAATGAACAAGTAGTTAAATTACAAAACCTGTTACATGGCAGTCAGCGAGAACATGCGCTCTCTATGATAAAACAATCACTTCCCACCTATAGAGCTGAGGTCAGTCCTCAAGGAGAACTAGAGTGGTACCTAAGGTTGATGCCATAAAATGTTTCACGTGAAATTCTCAAAATTACTAAGAAGGATTTTTACTCAAGAAAGCTAGTTCTCATTAGCACCTAAAGAGGACCAGGTAAGATATATTCTTTAAGTGAAAACATTTTTAAATATATTGTGCATATAATGATTAAGAATCATAGAAGGTATTAATTTTTAAAGTCACCTTTACTTAATCTCAGCTAATCTTTTTCAAAATACATATTTAACTTAGTTTTACCTCCACATACGACCGTCTATACCTAAGGAAAAGAAAGGAAGTAAGTTTTAAGAATAATTTAGCACTGTGGTATATGGGATGGTTGGCCAACAGGGACCTACTGTATAGCACAGGGAACTCTAATATTCTGAGATGATCTATATGGGAAATGAATCTGAAAAGGAATGGATGTGTGTATGTATATAACTGAATCACTTTGTTGTATAGCAGAAGTGATCACAACCTTGTAAATCAATAATACTTCAATAAAACTTTAAAAAAAGGAATAATTTAGAACAAAAATCCCCCAGTGAAGAAAGAAGTTTGCTGTTTGCATGGGGCCACACCGAGGAAGTCCATGCACTCTGCTGCTTGTTGATTTCTGCCTTCAGATTAACAGACACTACACATGGGACCTGCCACCCATGTCTCTGATTTGGGTCTTCTCACTTGCTCTCTCAGCTTCCCAAGACAGATTTTCATTCCTCCTCACATTACTTACCTGCCACCTTAATTATCTCACTCCTACTGTCCTAAAATGAGCAACGCATTTATCTTAGGGAAAAAACTCTTCACAGTAAGCTTTGATCAAACTCTCCTCAAGGATTTAGAGAGGCCACTTATTTACCATAGTGTATTCTTCCTTTTAGTAGCTTACCCACGCTCTCAACTACAGACTTCAGTATTCCAGCCGAAGGACTATTTCCTATTATCCAAACCCAACTAATATTTATTCCAGTCTCCCAATTATTTTTTGCATTTTTGATACATTTCCTGATCCTCTACGTCCTCTGCTCATTCTCACCTCTAACTGTAAACACATACGGCAATCAAATAATTTGACTTACTTTCTTCTACACTTTTCTAGAAAATCAAAACATGTACAAACAAAAAATACGTTCATTATTCTTGCTTTTTCAAACAGGATAATACAGTGCTATGTCACTTCTAAAATCATCATTGAGTTTTTTCAAAGTTTAGATATAAAGCTCTGACTCATTTTATTAACCACCACATGGAAAGGATACATATTTTTATATGAAAATAATTATATAAAGGAGATACCATTTTTACAACTCTTCATCAATCAACACTGTTCCATTTATTTATAATCCTAAATAATTGTGCAATACACATTCATACTTATTACCCTACATTCAAGGTCACTCATTTTTATAGGACATAAATCTAAGCATGACCAACCAAAGGCTATGGAGTATTTCACAAGGCAATTCACATCAATATATCACTTTACAAAAAGATTCCAGCAATACACATTCTCATTTGGAATGGAAAAGACTGTGGATTTCCTCAAAATTTAACTGTAGCTAGCTTACAATAGATACTACTTTTTAGTGTTTATTTATTTGATAAATTAAAGAAACTCATGTTTTTATTTTGAATTTTATGTCCTTAACTGGTACATTAGGGTAAAAAATATCAGCCTATATTTCTCGGTTGCTTGCAGTTTTCTTCTCTGAATTGCCTGTTGATATTTTTTTCCCTAATTCTTTATTCTTTTATTTCTCTTGTCATCAACATTAGGAAGTCTTAATATAGTAATTATATCAACATTTTGTCACATTTGTGGCACATGTTTTCTCTTGGCCTATTTTTGTCCTTTTAGATGTGAAGTTATTCCTTGCTTTTATTGTGGATATTCACATTGACAACCAACTTAACCAACCATTCATGTATTGCTTCTGAGTCTCCTGTTATACTTAAAAGCCTTCACCTCTAATTTGTACAAATATTTTCCCAGTGCTTCTCCTATATGTCAATAATTTTATTTTTATAATTACACTGTTTTCCCTTTGAGATTTATTTCTGAATATAAGTTATGTTAACACCATTTGAACCACTGCTTTGTACTCACTGAGACACATTAAATGAATTAGGCTCCTATATATTTTTGAATCTGTTCTGAATCTTCAGCTATGTCCTACAAAGATCATTCTTTCTATCTGGGGCCAACTGGACACTACTGTGATTATTATGTTTGGTAATGTAAAATATTTCAATCAAAATTTTCCTTGCAACTCTTGTATCTTTATGCTTCCATATGATTTTGAAAATAGTTTGGGAGTTCCCTCTGTGGCACAGTGGGTTAAGAATCTGACAGCAGCAGCTCAGGTTGCTATGGCTGCAAGAGTTCAATCTCAGGCCTAGCAGAGTGGGTTGAAGGATCTGGTATTGTTGATTAAGGCACAGGTTGCATGTGGCTGGGATTCAACCCTTGGCCCCAGGAACCTCCATATGCCATGGATAAGACTATTAAATAAATAAATAAATATATAAATAAATAAGTTTGATCTAGCTTGCCAAAGAGACAATTCACCACAGAATCCTGATTACAACTGCCTAAATTTTATAGTAATTCGGGAGAGGGTAATAATGTTATGATATCAAGCTTTTCTACACAGGACCATGGCATGCCTTTGTCCTTTACTCTAAATTCTCTTACATGCTTTGTTAAAATATTATAGTTTTCATCAGACATGTCTTGTTGTTTCTCTAAATTTATACCTTATAATTTATATTTTGTCACCAATCTAAAGCCAGTGGCCTAGCAAGATTTCTAGACCATACCAGAATAAAAAATCATGGCGTAACCCAGCTATATAACAAAGCAGTCTCTAGAGTATGAGGAGTGGCATGAACTTTTGCTCCCCTCTTCCATAAAGTAATAAAATTTAAAAATAATCAAAAAACTCTCACAGTAGGCTTTTAGAAAAACTAATCAAGCAATACAGCCTAGGTCTCAACCTAATTTTCTGCTTACTTACGATTTTCAAAAACTACATTTTCCAATAAATCTGTTCCACTCCTTGTCTACCTATTTTACTTCACACTTTCTGATCTGGCGACACACTTCTGACTAACAGCATCATTAATCCTTTCCATCAATCTTTCCTTAGTTACTCCTTGATGGCTTGGCCATCTACCGTTACTTAAATCAGTCCCTGTTTATTGAACAAAATCCGTGTCCTCAAGGAAAACTGAAGCCTTTTCCCTATTTGAGTTCTTAATTGCCTCACTTAGTCTACTGCTCTGTTGAGATGCTCCTGGGATCAGGGAAGTTATGTTACTCTTACCCTATGCTGTTGCTAATTCAGCATCCCTGAATCATATAACTCAAACACAGGGTAATTTTCTACTTAAAAAAGTACTGATTTATAATCTAGCCCATGAAAAGAAAAAGAAACAAATTTTTAAAATCTTGATTTTCCAGCTTTCTTTGATTATTTATCACCTTTTATTTACAAAGATCATGAATTTTATGAATGTGTATTACTTTCACATCTAAGACTTCAAATTCTATTTACTTATACATTTTTATGGCCAAGAAATAGTGAGAAAGAATCATGCAGGATTTAGTTTTGCAAGAAAAGTTCTGAAATGCATTCTTCCAGATGCATCTCAGAAACTATAGGAAAACCAGTTTGCTTAGGCCCAACAGGATATTTATCTGCTCTCACTGGCACTAATTGCTTAACACAGTAGATACATTTTGAAATTTTATTAGACTTTATATTTTCTAAAGACCAACTACTTGGCTTCATACACTTAACAGTATTAAATGTCAGGTCTATCACCGAATCGGCTAAAACATCGCCTATAGAAATTTTGTAATTTTAAAATTTTTTCCTGCAGAATAGTTCTTCAAAGAAAGCTGCCTATACCTTGAATAAAAACTGAGTCAAAAGCTATTCTAACCAGATTTTAATAGTAATTTTATAATGAATGCCAACATTCTGCTAGAAAATCATGATTTTCTTTCCAACATGATTAAATCACCATCTTTTATCCAGAAAGAAGAATTTTTAAAATGTCCCCATATGCATGTCATAAAAGTGGAATGTTTCTACCTGTTCTTTGACCGAGGCAAGGATGGCGGAGGTGGTTTCTGTTTCTGAGCCATCCCCATTGGAAGTGGTGAGGCCAGGGCTCAAGGAGCTGGTCTTCTCTGAGGCTGACGAAGGCTGGTCTGGGACAGGCATAGCTCCTACAATACAAGAGGACACGTTCAATGCAACTGGATGTTATCACGTAAACACACATAACTGTCAGGCAACTCTAAGAAGTATACTTTGGCAAGATGAAAAGTATGAGCTACAGAGAAAGTGCATGATATAATTGTAGAAAAGGAAACAAGTAAATAGTCAGTTTCTCCTCGGAGTTCCTATTGTGGCACAGTGGTTAACGAATCCGACTAGGAACCATGAGGTTGTGGGTTCGGTGCCTGCCCTTGCTCAGTGGGTTAAGGATCCGGCGTTGCCGTGAGCTATGGTGTAGGTTGCAGATGAGGCTCGGATCCCGTGTTGCTGTGGCTCTGGCGAAGGCCGGTGGCTGCAGCTCCGATTCAACCCCTAGCCTGGGAACCTCCATATGCCGTGGGAGCAGCCCAAGAAATAGCAAAAAAAAAAAAAATAGTCAATTTCTCCTCTATCAACCCTGGTCAGGTTCCAGAATACACTTACAACTTTGTGTTTTGTCTTTGCAGTTTTAAAGGAAGATGTGATGAGATGAAAAAGGCAAGTAAGATGATGAAAGAGTTTTAAAGAGATGAAGTATTGAGTCTCAAAAGAAGCTAGTCAAGCTACCATTTTACATTTGGTTCAGGTACATTTATTACCTGTGCATTGGTATATTTCCACCTCAAAAAAAAAAAAACTGAAGATATTCTCTTCAAGATATGGAAAGCACACAAAATAAGTGATCCATAATTTATAAGTAAATAAGAAATACCACAGTTGACATAAGAAGCTCAGTTGGTATTGTGAGATATAGTAAATAGCCAGACTACTCCACAAACATTTGCTGAGCTCTTACTCTGGGACCAACAACAGACAAAAGCTCTTTAACGCGGGCGAGGTTAATTTGCTACAGTTTATTCAGAGTTCACTGATGAAAGAAAGGAGAAACTCAGATAATATCAGCCTACTTCATGAAGGCACACACATGTCACAGTTAGAAACAGGACTCTCAGAAGTTATTTTACTCCATGGTACTTGTCTTTCTCACACAAATAAAGAAACAAACTCATGGACATGGAGAATCAGATCTGTGGTTGCCAAGAGGGAGGGGGAAGGAGTGGGAGGGACTGGGAGTTTGGGGTTAATAGATGCAAACTGTTGTGTTTGGAATGGATAAGCAATGAGATTTTGCTATATATATTATAGCACAGGGAATTATATCTGATCACTTGCAATGGAACATGATGGAGGATGATGTGAAAAAAAGAATGTATATGGATTACGGCTGGGTTACTTTGCTGTGCAGCAGAAATTGGACAGAACATTGTAAATCAAGTATAATAAAAATTTTTTTTTTAAAAAAAGACAAGTTTTGTTACATGTAGTACTTAGCCACGGTCATCAGCAGAGGAAGTAATAATTAACTGAGGGCAGTTTATACCAAGGCACAACAGTAATCACTGTTCAAATAAAAGGCTGGGAGTAAATAAAGGTTATTTTCTTGACTTAAGCTATTATATTATATGTCCTTCCAGGAACCAGTGCTAAGTGAATGTTTTTCTTTTTCTTTCTTTCTTTTTTTTTTTTTAATATAAGTGAATGTTAAAAGGTATTTCTTATCACATTTATCAGAGCATCTTGTGGTTCAAGCTAAGCAATGTAATTTTCTTAGCAGCCATTGCACTATGTCATTAGCTACATTAACAATTTAAAGCTACATAAAACCCCAAAGGACTCCAGTACAGAATTTTCCTTAAAATATGTGACCCCAAAGTGGGTATCTAATGCCTTCATTGGACATTGCAAGTTAGTTTTGTTTTTATTTTTTGAAGTCAGTTCCTTAGAATATTACCATTGGAGATTAGACCATCATTGGAAAAATCAATCTATTACAAACATAGAATATTTGGAAGGGTTTGGGGAAATAACTTTAACAGGGAGATTTGAGCAAAGAATAAGAATCAAATTTAATATAATTTGGCAAAGTATATTACACTAATAAGTTGAAAGTATATTACAAGATGGATACCAACAGAATGAAAGAAACAGGGTTAGATAATTATGGGGTTGGGAAGTATTCTCTTTTTTTTTGTCTTTTTTTGCTATTTCTTGGGCCGCTCCCACGGCATATGGAGGTTCCCAGGCTAGGGGTCCAATCGGAGCTGTAGCCACCGGCCTACACCAGAGCCACAGCAACGCGGGATCCCAGCCACGTCTGCAACCTACACCATAGCTCACGGCAACGCCGGATCCTTAACCCACTGAGCAAGGGCAGGCACCGAACCCGCAACCTCATGGTTCCTAGTCGGATTTGTTAACTACTGCGCCACGACGGGAACTCCCGGGAAGTATTCTTTGTTTTTTTTTTTAAAGCACATTTGCGTATTCAACTTACTTTCATATGTAGTTCTCTTATTCAATCAAGCCTCATAATTATGAGGATGTAGATAAAGAAATCAACAAATGCTGTGCCAGGTAAAATATCCTGAAAGCCATGTCCCTCCGTGTGGGGGAAGTTTGGAGGATGGAAGAAGAGAGCAGGAGCAGAAAGAAAGAAGAAAGGAAAATGGTGGCTCTAGGATGAACAGGCACCTCAGACCAGTGGGAGAGCCCTGCTTGACCTTGCATCCCACATATATCCATACCAATAGCCTCCCAAGAAGACTCCACATTAAGGACGGACTTAAGCTGTGAAAGAAGGATTCTTAACATATCTAAAAATTATTATTTAAATTTGTGTTTTCTAAATTTTATTGGGCCTATTTGAATTCAAGCTCTGAGCCAATACGATCATCAATACAACTTTTTTTGACAAAGAAATTGTCTAAGATTCCAAAGTTATTAAGGAACATCATTGGACCTAGGACTCAAGTTTTCTCCCTTTTTATTTCTGTTTCAGTGTGCTTTGATGTGTCAGCCTATTTCCCATAACCTGTGTTGCCTTCTAAATGCCGTCCCTACACCAATGTTTATAAAATGTAACTTAAATGTGTGACAGCAACCTGTCATATGAAAATATGGGATTTAATAGGCAACGAATCAAAGTATACCCTTAGGCACTTGACAACGTTGACCCAGAGAGTATAAGGAATGATTTGGTCTGTTTATCTGTCCCACCCCCCTTTCTCCTTACTGCAATAATAGAAAGAGAATAAAATCTTCAAGGTTTATCCCACCATGCAGAGCTACTGTCATCCCCAAGGCAACCTCTATGCCCTTGGGAGGATGACTTGGAATCATTTTTAACATCTAGATTTAATTTAGCAATTGGTCATTACTAAGTATAGGTGGTAAAGACTGTAGGCCTTTACTCCCAACCTTCTCAGTTCAGAGCTTACAGAAAAGAGGGAGAGCTGTGTAAACAATGCCAGAACCAGGCTGTGGATTGCTGAATGGTAAATATAAAAAGCTTTAAACTTTCCAACTTTGCAGTCTATAGTTGACTACTTTAGTCTTAAATAGAGTTAATCCATTAAAAATTGTAGTTAATCTGTGCTAAATCCAGGAAATCTGGAAAATGGAGAGACAAAAAGAAAAACAAAAACAAAAACAAAGGAAAAGCAATCATTAGTAATTTTGCCATCCCAGATAAGCATGTTTACTTTGGTATAGGTTTTTCTAATTTTTTTTCCCCTGATTTGAATCCTTTTGCATCATGAACTTTACACAATGGAGTATCAATGTAATATTTTTGATTTTTAACAAAATGTTTTGCTCAGCATCCCATCAACTAGTCCTGGTGTCAACATAAAGTATTTGGCAGTTTAATAAGAAATACTTAGTATTCAAGAATTGCATGCACCATAAGTCGCCTATCTTTTGTTTGTAATTTTAAACCATTTTTACACTTTTGACATTTTCAATGGATAAAATCCTAGAAGTGCTACTTGATGGAATGAGGGACATGTACGTGTTTCCAACTTTTGAGAGTCAACATCATACCGTCCTATTGCCAGGCTGGTCCAACCAATCTGCCTACCAGCAGTGTCACAAGACTGTCCCCTCCCCACAAGGGTAACAACCCTGAACTTTTTTATACCCTTTATGCTTTCACCAACTTGACACAGAAAAACTCATCTCTTTGACTTTGTTTTTATTCTACCACAAGCACAAGGAATATTCTCCTGCAGATTTATTCATCCTCTGCACAACACCTCTTCCATAGCCTTTACACAGTCCTGTATGAGAAGTCATTCCATACTACAGTCCAAGGGTAATCTATAAACACCCAAACTGCATGTCAGACAGACCCACCTTCAACACAAGAAAATTAGACAATCATGGCGGAAGCCTAGTATCAAATTCTGGGTGGTTCCTTCTCCAGCAGAATATTACTAAGAGGTTCTAGGTCTAGAAAATACAAAACCACACAACTAGCCATCCCTGGGCCCACATCACAGTGTTCTATACATTCACACACAGGAGTCGTGTTATGAGTAGAATGGTGTCATTGTCCCTCACACCCCAGCCCCCGCCCAATTCATAGGGTGAAGTCCTCCTAATGTGACTGTATTTGGAGATGGGCCTGCAGGGAAGTAAGTAGCATTACATGAGGTCATAAGGGTGGGGTCCTAATCCAAAAGGACCAGTATCCTTATAAGAACAGGAAGAGACCCAGAGTTTTCCGTCCACCATACTGAGGACAGAGAGAGAAGACAGCTGTCAGGAAGAGGATTCTCACCAGAAATCTCCACTGTCAAACCCTTGTGCTTGAACTTCAGGCCTCCAGAATGGTAAGGAAATAAATGTCTGCTGTTTAAGCCCCTCAGACTGTGATAACTTGTCAGGGCAGCTCAGACTGACACAAAGAGTTAGATTGCTCTCAGCTCCTTTCACTTAATTACCTCGGGGGTAGGGTGCATGGAGGCTCAGGAGGGGCTTGAGAGGAATAGGACGGTATTACTTAGTACAGGTCTGTCAACACATTCATCCCAGGTGCACTACAGGTGTCTGGATAAGGCACGGGCTGCTTCAAATAAGCACAGCTGAATAAACCAAAGCTGACAAAAAGACATAGATGTGAAACAAGCCTGGAGAACAAAGCACTTAACCCAAGGCCATCCACAGTGTGACTACTTTCATGGACAGTATAAAAAAATAGGAAAATTGGCTGGGATGGTGATGAGAGCAAAATCAGGAAGCCCCCACATACAGAGACTCTTTTTCAACTTGAACTCCTATATCCATATATAATAAGATTTAATGAGGTCCAAATGAATATTCTAAATTGTTTATGTTCCAAACATGTGTCACTATGAATTTACAAACTTGGTAACAATGCGAAAAATCTCACATGCATTTAGGAAGGCTAAACACTCTCGCTCTCAATTCAAGGGCCACGTTCAATGTCATGTTTTATTGATTTCCATCACATAGAAGGGAAATAAAATTCTTACTTTGTAATTCAAACTTATTCCTTCTTTAGCCACTTCTGCCCAGCAACTGATGCTTTGGACATCAAAATAAAGCCATCTTCAAAAAATAACTGGTGAACTCCTATGTCACCCAATCATCCAACTGAGTGACCCACCCAGCATTCTTGTGCCACCATGACTTGATCTCCCCGTCTCTGATTCAGCCACACGTTCCTATGGCAAAGATAAGATAGATAGGGTCTCCACGCCTCTTGAGCTGCCCACCCTCAGTCTGTAACCCACACCCTCTTATGCTTTCAACTCTCCTTTGCTTCTGTTACTCCCAGGCCCCTATATACTCTGTTGTCATGGATACTGTTTTTTTTTTTTCTCTCAAGTTAGCAAGTCCCAGCTGCTTCAAATTCCAGAAGCTCCAAATTCCTTACATACAGTGGGACTCAAATATTTCTTTAGCTTGACTTGCACTGTCCAAGGTAGCTCCTAGCAACACATGCTATTTAAATTTTAATAATAATAAAAAGCCAGTTCACTAGTTACATTATTCGCATTTCAAGCACTCAGGAACCATATGTGACGAGTGGCTGCTGTATTAGTGAAAATGTAGAAGAATTCTATCATTGCAGAAAGTTCTTTTGATGGCCTTGAACTATACCCAGTAGTAGACCCGTTCCTATAATTTTTCATCTGCACCTTTCATCTTGGGCAATAGAAGATGGGAGAAGTGGTCAGATTATAATTATATTTTGAAGTAAGAACTGCCAAGATTGTTGCTAGATTGCATGTGGTATGTAAGACAAAGAGAGAGGAGTCCAGATGATTGCAGGGTTTGGTCTGAGTGGCCATCAGCCACGATGGTGACACTGCAGGTGGAAGAGATTTGGGGCAGGGGAAGGTGACCTCATCTGCAACCTTATGACTCCAAATATATCTACCCATGACTTCTTTGCTGCTGAGATCTGGGCAGTTGACAGCAGCGCTTCCCAGAAACCACACTCTGGTGTGAATAAGGGAATGTAACAAATGGATGATTTCTATTTCTCAACACTGCTTGTCTAATCTCATTCCCCCTTCAGGCAGGTCCCTTTTCACCTTTTACTGTACAGTTGCTAGAAACTTCTGGAACTTCCCCCCACCTTTAGCCTATGGCTTCAAGACACTCTGATGTTAACTTTCTCCACTTCTTGCCCCTCACACCAAACCAGCAAGCAAACCCCATGCTACCACACTGACCCTATTTCCTTCCATCACATGTCCTACACTCTTCAAGACAGTACCTCTCCCATGTTCTAAAGCACAGAAATATTTTCTTAAAACACACAAAAATATTAGCACAGATACTGTTAGCTTTCCCCCCATCCTTAGGCATCACTTTCATAATTTTCTATCACCTTACACTCAAGTAAATAATGAAACTGTCCATTAGAATACTCCAAATATTATCATACATATATACATGTATATATATTAATAATATGCAATTTAATTTTTAAAAATTGAGTATAATTAACATATTGGGTTTTTATAACCTTCCACGCCACAAGCAGCATTTTTAAAAAAAGACTATGATTCTGTAAAACTGAAGAATAAGCATAAACATCTTATTAATTTTAGGGTACCCAGAATGTGTGGATTAGTCTAAACTAGTGACCTGAACAACAATATTGAACACTGCATTTGTGTAATCACTCTGGTCACCAAAATTTCAATTCTGTATTTGTAACTAGCATGGCACTACCAAGAGAAACAGACATCATTCTCTCTCGGATGTGCTCTGCACCCATAAAAATATACCCATCCCACTTCTTCCTTTTAAAAGGAAATGTAAAAATCACAGCTTGTCCTAAGAAAATAAACACTATCATAATTAATATTTGTCAAAACAATACAATTAGGGCAGAAACTCAACCTGTCTTGGTTTATGTTCAATTTCCCACATCTAGCTCAGTATCTAATATAAAAGAGCCAGTTAATAAATATATTTGTTGAGTTAATGCATGAACTGTTAGTATAAAATCAACAGTGGCTGCTCGCGAGAGCATGTAACATCAGTAAAATGGGCTTTGTGTTAGGAGTTATTTCCTGAAATGATACTTGAAATGACCTCTTTTTGACTCAAGAAAGCTTCTCTTCCAAAATCTCAGACTAGGGTAAGGCTTTTGCCTTAGTCCACTGCCTGTGAATGTATACCCTGGGTTGATGGCTTCTAAGACTGGCCCATCAATCGAGCACACTCTGGGGCTTCTGGGAATTGATGCTTGCAACTCGCAAACATAACTTGGCAAAAATCTATGGAGAGCATCATGCAAGGATGGGATGAAACACTGAGCCATATTCAGAACAGGGAAGGCAAGGGGCACCAGCAGAAAATCTGGGAGGTGGATGGAG
Organism: Phacochoerus africanus; assembly: GCF_016906955.1. Lineage (NCBI taxonomy): Eukaryota > Metazoa > Chordata > Mammalia > Artiodactyla > Suidae > Phacochoerus > Phacochoerus africanus. Next base: position 78,948,690 of record NC_062544.1, on the reverse strand, counting down.
AAACATCTGATTCAGCCTGGTGAATGGGGGTAAGGTGTGAGTGACAGCGTAAGGTCACTGGATGCTGTGGTGGAAGGTACACCATGGCAGGGTGAAGAGTGGTTGGGATCCGAGTGTTGAGTCCACATGTCAAAGACAAGGGGATTGGTCTACCGTTGTTCAGAAAGGTGGAAGTGGGTAGGAGATGGATCATGACATGGAGGGTCAGGAAATCCATTTTGTGTCACCGTGTGCTATATCAGCACAGACTTAAGGGCCACCTGAATGGTTATTCTTAAGGACCTAAATTATGCCTGAAGAAAGCTTTAATGAGATGACAGGGCAAGGTGGAACACAAGTGGTCATGTTTGGGAGAGGCACAAACACAGGCAACTTCTAGAAAAATGAAGTCAGTGACATTGGCTATGCAAATAATGACTCAGACATTTATCTCCTGGAAGTTTACACCTAATATCCAAATATCCCACTACCTACAAATATCTCCCTGAAAACCTCACCTGAGCATCAAATTCAGCATGACCCCCTATCTCTCTCCTAGACAAGTACAGCCACTGTCCAAACAGCCTCTCTTGCTTGAAACCAATAAATAGTGCCTCCTCCAATCAATCCTCTAAACTATTTATTAGGAGAGTTGACTTTCTCACTATCAACATGATTATGACATCTTTTTTCTACAGTGAGTTGAGTGGATCCCAACCCCTAGAAGAGAGATTTCCAACACTCACAGAGATAAGAAATGCATTTTCTATCATGACTCACACAGCTTAAAGAAAAAACAAAATTTCAGGAAACAGGAAGCCTTAAAACATGATGCACATTTCCATTCCATTTTATTCAATTCCATTAAAAATCCAAATGGTTACCCGCTAAATTGATGGATACAAAACACTTTGGAGAACACTGACCTGGAGGATGAAGCAAAATCTCCTCTGCATGATGGAGAAGGCTGCTCTTGCTCCGGCCAATACTCATGTCTCCACTCTCAAGCCCAGATGTTTCTCCCCTCACACATTATATTACAGATATATCAAGCTTCTTATTGTTTCAAATACACCGTATCCAAGGAAATGCTATGCTATCATGTCTAAGACTTTGTTTGGCTGTCAAACTCTCTTCCTCCTTCATAATTCTCCACATATATTTCTTCTTCTCTGTAGACTTCCTGAGCCACACCACCATCTGAACCACCTCCTCCTGACTGCCATCTGTGGAACTTGAACCTTCCTCAAGCAGTGCATCTATCACAATGAGCTGTAATTATCTTACCTCTTCTGTGATTTTTTAAAACTTCCAATATTTTTAAAAATTGGGATCCTTCTATGTGACTGTTGTCACTTTTTTCCTCTAAGTCATTTGGGATGGATTTTGTGTCACTTGCCACTAAAATTGTTATTAAATCAATGATATACTGCTCAGTATCTTAGATTTACAGAAACATCATGTAATTTACATTATATATCTCCTAATTATGCCATGAATTCTTTGAGCATTGAAGCTGCCTTTATTCATATTTATAACTTCAGTGCCTAGAATAGTGCCTAGTAAAGAGTTGGTATCATTAAGTGCTTATGGAATAAGTTATAATGAAAGAATATTTATAATGCATTATCAGCCCTATTTAAACTTGTCAAGGAATTGAACACTTACAACAGCAACTGCTTACGTAAATGTCCTGCAAATTTTCCTGGGTTTATAAAATAGAAATTTTAAAATTAATCGGTTTCAGTAATATATAATATTAAAGTAGACAAACCATCGATATTTCTACTTTACATTTACAGTGGGAATATATCAGATGAAATTAATGATTAGGATAAAAACAATATAAAATTTTAGGGCTCATCTTTACTAAAAAAAAGATAGTGACCCTCTTCTAGAATCAATAACCATCCTAGTTCTCCAAAACACCACAAATATGGGTTCACAGTTGATTTCATGGGTTTACTAGGCTATAGAGACATTCCTCTTTATGCCAGAGAGATAAACTCTCAGATTCTGCAATTACAGATCCATCACAATAACAGTAAGTTCAACAGAAATGGAAATGGTCACTACCTTAGATTTTGACTCCCCTTGAATGGGGGGGGGCATTCTAATACATTCTACATTAAAGAGGGTCAGTGGCAGAGTGACTATTCTTTTGGCTGGATTTTCAAAGAAGTATACTTAGCACAGCTCCTAACCCAGTGCATGTCACACGTCACACCCCAGTGATGTCCCAGAATACAGTGTCACTGCCAAATGTCCCAGGGGCCCGCATTCCCCTTAGCACAGCCTCTAAAGACTTACCATCCATCTCCTACATTGTATCCATGCAAGAGGCGGAACAACAGCATCTAGGCTTATAAGCAAAAACAACTGATCTTCCCAAATAGTCTGCTTAACAATATTTCCAGCAAATGTGCACTTTTCCTTTTTATATTTCTCTACTTAATCATAGATTGAAATGACAAGATCTGTACCAAAGGCGGTAAAAAAGCATGCTCTAAAGCCACTCCATAACACTTTAAATACTGTGAGTACCACCTCTGACTGTCAAAATCTATTAAACAAAAAGTCCCCAAATACCAGCCACATGCTGGCCTGCAACATGGTGTCACTTCATAGTACTTAAATGTGTCCACTCAAATTATGGCAATTCGCCTTCATATTGATTCCAAATACATATCTGCCACTGCACAATGTCTCAAGATACTGGAGCTCAACCACACATTTTTTTCCCCCAAAATTACTATCAACAGACATTCAAGGGCAAATTTTCACCCTGTAAATACATCCTTAGCCAATATATTTAATCCATCAAAGCAGGGAAACTGTCGATCAGTTTAAGTTTTTCAAAAAATTTTAAACTATAGTTGATTTACAATGTTTGCCAATGTATTTTAAATTTAATTATTATTAAATTTTTAAAAAGAATCAATATATTGGTCTTAAAAAACAAAAATAAAACAAAAACTGAATAGAGCCATGATAATTTTTGAAAATTGCCAAAATGTTAACATTTTTAACCTACAGAGAAGATATTTTGAAACTTTTAAATGACATAATTAGCTTATTACAACACACAATCTCAAGGAAAAAATAAAGCTTTGCTTAGAGAATTAAATCTAAATTATATGTGCACAAGAGGTTTTATTATACCTCTTGAACTTTTCTTATTTTTTGTATACATATTCATTAAATATGACATGTTCTGGTATAAATATTTTAAATTGACAAACGGCTGGATATATGAAAAGGTGATTATTAATCCCTAACCCTACTTTTGACAATTTGCTTTCTATTTTCTAGGCTCTGTTTTAACGAGTTCAGTTTTTTTTTTAGATTCCACATATGAGTGATGGCATACCAGTTTTTTTTTGTTTTTTGTTTTTTTGTCTTTTCTAGGGCCGCACCCTCGGCATATGGAAGTTCCCAGGCTAGGGGTCAAATCGGAGCTGTAGCTGCCGGCCTACGCCACAGCCACAGCAACGCGGGATTCAAGCCAAGTCTGCGACCTGCACCACAGCTCATGGCAATGCCCGATCCTTAACCCACTGAGCAAGGCCAGGGATCGAACCCACAACCTCATGGTTCCTAGTTGGATTCATTAACCACTGAGTCACAACAGGAACTCCCATATTTGTTTTTCTTTGTCTCACCTATCTCACTTAGCATTAATATCTTCAATGTCCATTCTTAGTGTCCAAATGGCAGGATTTCCTTGTTTCTCATAATGAATAACATTCCACTGCATATATGTACCATAGCATCTTTATCCATTCATCCACTGATGGACCCTTAGGTTGTTTCCATATCTTGGCTACTGTGAATATTGCTGCAATGAATGTAAAAGAGCTGATATCTTTTTCCACTCCTGTTTCCCTTTCTTTTTTTTTTTTTCCCCGTCCTTTTGCCATTTCTTGAGCCGCTCCCGCGGCATATGGAGGTTCCCAGGCCAGGGGTCCAATCGGAGCTGTAGCCACCAGCCTACACCAGAGCCACAGCAACGCGGGATCCGAGCCGCGTCTGCGACCTACACCACAGGTCAGGGCAACGCTGGATCGTTAACCCATTGAGCAAGGGCAGGGACCGAACCCGCAACCTCATGGTTCCCAGTCGGATTCGCCAACCACTGCGCCACGACGGGAACTCCCCACTCCTGTTTTCATCTCCTGATATATACTCAGAAGTGGCACTGCTGGATCATAAGGTAATTCTAATTTTAATTTTGTGGAGAACGTCCATACTATTTTCCATAGTGGCTGCACCAAATTATATACCCACCAACAAACAGTGCATGAGGATTCTGCTTCTGCACATACGGGCCAGCCCTTAGTATTTCTTATCTTTTTGACAATGGCCATTCCGACCAAGGTGAGGTGGAATCCTGTGGTTTTGATTTGCATTTCCCAGATGACTACTGATGTTTCACACCTTTCCATGCACTTGTTGGTTACTAATGTCTTTTTTGGAAAAAAAAAATGTCTATCCAGTGCCTCTTCCCATAAAATTATAAACTATAGGAAAAAATACATCAGACAAAAAGCTGATTCCAACCACAGAGAAACAAGAGTCATCTTTCACTCTGTGACTTTTCAAGTGGGTATTGTTCTGTTGCCCTTATAGCACTTTATCCATTGTACTGAGATTACATATAAAAATCCTGACCCTCACAGCAAACGTATAACCACTTATAACGTCACTTCATGAGAGGAGAGCAATGAGATTCAAAAAAATAAATAAATAAACTGCAAGTCTAGTCTCAGCAGTCAGAGGTCAAGAATGGTCAAGAATTTCACCCCAAATATTAGCCATCTTCTCAGATATCCTTTTGCTTAGACCTCACGATTCTCAATATTTGAATGTAGTAGTTTTTTCACATTACAAATCTGATTACAAAACAATACTCGTCCATTTCAGGGAAGGTTTTCATTTTTTAATTTTCAGGTAAACACTTAGGTTTTTGTCACTAAGGAACCGATACTCTTGAGATCTTGAAAGTAGCGTATCATCTTTTTATTTTTATTTTCTATGGCCACACCCACAGCATATGAATGTTCCCAGGCTGGGGACTGAATCTGAGCCACAGCTGCAACCTATGCTGCAGCTGTGGCAATGCCAGATCCTTTATCCCACAACACCAGGCCGGGGGTCAAACCACACATCCTCAGCAACCTGAGCCAGTGCAGTCGGAGTCACAACACACTGCACCACAGCAGGCACTCCAGGATGTCATCTTCTTAAAGTATGATTATGCCAACCTATTTTTCTTCTTCCTCCTCTTTTTCTTCTTCTTCTCTCTGATTTTTTAAAAGCTGCACCTGTGACATATGGAAGTTCCCAGGCTAGGGGTGGAACTGGAGCTGCAGCTGCCCATTTATGCCATAGCCACAGCCACACAGGATCTGCGACCTACACCAAAGCTCACAGCAACACCAGATCCTTAACCCACTGAGTGAGACCAGGGATGGAACACACATCCTTATGGATACTAGCCGGGTTTGTTTCTGCTGCACCACAACGGGAGCTCTCTAATATCTTTTTAATATGTTGGGAAGGCCATCATGCTCTGAAAGCTTAAACTTGTACAAATTTCCAAGGGCAAATTTCAGTAAAGCTTTGAGAAGAAATTTCTCTATTTGTTTTGTTATTGTATGCAATCATATTTTAAATCTCAGATATGAGTAACTAGGTTTGGTACAATGATGTTATATTCCTGATTTAAAAATGACAGATTTAAAAATTTTTTAAATTTTAAGATACATCTGTACTATTTTTCTAGTGTATTTTTAAAAATAATCTCTTTCACAAGTAATTCCTTCTCTGTCTTGGAAAAAGTCTCTTGCTCTTTCTCACATTAGGTTTTCCACTTTCTACTTCTTCTTTTCCTAAATATTTACAATACCTCCCAGGATCAGTAGTTACCACTCTCTTACACACAAATCATTCCTGAATAAAATGCCAAATATTTTGATATTTAGTTGTTATAAAATTAGTCAAGTATAACAATTCAAATTTTCTTAAAATGAGCATAACCCTTATAAAAATTATGATTTTTATGTCCAGAGAGAAAAATAATATTTCTGCCACATAGGTAGGAATTATGTACTTTTATTTGGCAGTATTTTGGTGTTTTCAAAATACTGGTCTTTCTGGAAGGAGAGTCCAAAAGTAAACTTGATTATAATCCACCTTTTGACAAACTTTCACTATCTCCAAAAGATGACTGACAGATGAAATTTCAACCAAGGATGATATTATTTTTACAGGTGGGGGGAGGTTTTGAAGTTCTAACTAATGTGAAAACCTATTCACCTGCAGGGATTATTAAAAGTCTGATTTTTGTATATACTAATGTCCAAAGGACTTTAAAAAAAAACACACTACCAAAAGATAAACCTATATAATATTTACTAAAAATCTCAATTATGGGAGTTCTCGCTGTGGTGCAATGGGACTGGCAGCATCTCTGCAGCACCAGGATATAGGTTCCATCCCTGGCCCCTAATAGTGGTTTAAAAAATCCATCATTACTTCATGTGCTGCGTAGGTCGAGACTATGGCTCAGATCTGATCCCTGCCCAGGAACTCCATGTGCTGCAATGCAACCAAAAAAGAAAAAAAAAAAAATCTCAATTAAGTAAATACCATAGGAATAGGAATATGGATTTGGGTTAGAAAAACCGTAAATATTCTACTACAATTTTTTCTGTTATATTTACCTTTCTTATGATAAGGAAAGTCTCCTAACAATTTCTGTGTGTCTCAGATGAAAAAGCAATAAAAAACGTACACTGGCATCATACCTGCCCTAGCAGGTATACGAAAGAACATTACCTACAAATGGATGGCTATGCAAATGAGGCAAAAGCTCTGAAGTTATATTTATAATTTTAAGTTACAATTGAACAAATGCTTTACGAGACAATGTCTTAATAATGTGTACTTACTACATACTTGGCACTCTTCTAGCTCTTCACCAGTACTGACTGAGTTAATTCAACAATCCTATGCTGCACTTCTTTCATTATCCCCATTTCCCAGATGATGAAACTGAGGTCCAGAGAGGTTAACATCCCAAGGTATCAAGGAAAAAAACTCTTGTTTAATGTCACACAGCCTATGAGTCTCTATATCAATACTGTCCTACAAATCTATAGGATGCCTCAATGCTGATACCAATTTAAAAAATGTTCATTAATTTTAAAATAACTCACTGACTTGGAGTTTCCTGGTGGCCTAGTGGTTAAGGATCCGGCAGTGTCACTTATGGCTTGGGTCACTGCTAAGGTGCAGGTGCGACAGGAAGTGAACTTTTCCCACTTAGAAGGAGCCCCAGGGAAAAAATCATGACTAGAAATCAGGTCTAAAGTATGGATCTTGTTGTAAAGAAGCAAAGTCTACACATTGGAATGCCTTCAGAGTGCTTGTCATTTTAGTGTCCTGGTGCCTAGCAAAATGACCAGTGCATATCCTAGAAGCTGTTTGAACTGGCCCCATTCTGTAACCCTTGCTGACCAGCTCCTTCTTGATCTGTGGCCAGTTATGCATGCCAAAGCAGCCTGGGCCCTCCAGCCAGCACTCACTAAGGAGCAGTTTATCAGGAGCTTATTGGTTTGCTTCCAAATCCACTCACTACAGTTTAACTTGTGATCATTCTTTAAAAAAACATATATAAACCAATGAGATAACTGCATCAAGAATAAAAAGGGTTTTCTTTAATACTTCCTTTTTAATGCTTTAAGACAACCTGTCCCAAGACATGTTTTCTTAGCCTCTTTGCTGAAAACTCCATCTTGTCCTGCTTTACTTTATCACATCTTCCTGCTTTACTTTATCCCATCTTTCTGCTTGAAAAACAGTCACAGTGCTGGTAAATGACTTAAGCTTAAGAACAAACACCTAGGAGTTCCCGTCCTTGGGCAGTGGTTAACGAATCCAAATAGGAACCATGAGGTTGCGGGTTCGGTCCCTGCCCTTGCTCAGTGGGTTAAGGATCCCGCATTGCCATGAGCTGTGGTGTAGGTCACAGACGCAGCTTGGATCCTGCGTTGCTGTGCCTCTGGAGTAGGCTGGTGGCTACAGCTCGGATTCAACCCCTAGCCTGGGAACCTCCATATGCAGAGGGAGTGGCCCAAGAAATGGCAAAAAGACAAAAAAAAAAAAAAAGGAACAAAGACCTAAAGGCATAAGCTATTCATAGGGTTAGCTGAATGAGGATATAATTCATTGGTCTAGGCAAGCTGGACCTGTGCAGACTGCCCTGCTGCTTGCACAAGCATAGTCCTCCATAAGAGAAAGAGAAACCTAATGGCCAAGTGGTTTATGAACAGCCCTTAGCAGAATATGCATTAGCAAAGAGAACCAAGGTGCAACCTTAGGCATGCCAGGTTGCCACAAATAGATAGGCATGCCATTTTCGGAAGCACATTGAGGATTCTCTGGAATGCTATGCAGGGATAGCTAACTCAAATGCTAATGATTGTTATGTGCCTAAAGGTGAGAGTAAAAGCTTAACCTTTTATCAGCTAAGTGGCTTTTAAAAATTTTTAAATAATAAAAGAACTTATAAAATAGTAACAAACCCTATATCCTCCACCCACAGCCCCTCCTTACTTGACCTCATCCTAAAGAGCACAATAAAAGCAGTTTGGTTTCTTGAAGCGGGGCCCTTGGTCCCTGAGACCTTGAGTCCCCGGGTTCCCACTTTTACTTAAGATAAATGTCTCTGTGTCTTGTTTTATGTTAACTTTTTTCCTTAAGTTTCACAGCACCCGTTCTTCAGCCTCATCCTGCTAAGCCAGTCTCGGCAATAACCCATTTTAGGAGTTTCCATTGTGGCTCAGCAGGTTAAGAACCCAACTTCTATGCATAAGAATGTGGGTTTGATCCCTGGCCTCACTCAGTGGGTTAAGGATCCTGAACTGCTGTAAGCTGCAGTGTAGGTCACAGATGCAGATCAGATCCTGCATTGCTGTGGCTGTCCTATAGGCTGGCAGCTGCAGCTCTGATTCCATCCCTAGCCTGGGAACTTCCATAGGCCAGAGGTATGGCCCTAAAAAAGAAAAAAAAAAAATAATAATAACCCATTTTAAAATGCTGTAGAGTTATTTACAGATGGGATGATTATAAAGGGCTAGAGAAAAATTATAAATATCTAGAAAGATTCTTCCTTCAAAATACTCAACAGGTGTCTTGATTTCTTACTTTTTAAAAAATGAAAACTGGAAATTGTAGAGGATGCAATGAGGGGACACCAGCGTATGGAAGAGGTTTGTAAGAATGTTCATTTTTCACAATTATGAGCAGATCCACATTTAAATAAAGGACTAGGTCCTATAAGAGAAGTGAATACAGGTATAAATACCTCAAAATCAAATGAATATATAATTTATTGGAGTTCCCATCGTGGCACAGTGGTTAACAAATCTGACTAGGAACCATGAGGTTGTGGGTTTGATCCCTGGCCTTGCTCAGTGGGTTAAGGATCCAGTGCTGCAGTGAGCTGTGGTGTAGGTTGCAGATGCAGCTCAGATCCCGTGTTGCTGTGGTTCTGACGTAGTCTCCTACTGTAGGAGAAAATGTCCCAATAAAAATGTAGAAAGGAGAGACCCCGGCCATGATGACTAAGCAAAGTCTAGCCAACTGTCCCAACCACCCCTCCCCCACACATCTGCTTCTGTAAATTTGTTTCCGCATCTACTACCTTGCCTTACATCACTCCGGTCCAACTAGCCAAGCATGGACACGGAAGAAGTAGCCCATAAAAGCCTTGTGAAACCCTTCTTCCGGGCTCAGACTCTGGAGATAGATCTCCTCTGAGCCCGCCGGCGTAATAAACCTGAGTTCTCCAACTCTCTGAGTGCTCCCTTGGTTTCTCGCCGGGTAAAAGAGCTGATCCACTGCAGCCACAGAGCTGCTGGAGCTGGTACACTACAGCCACAGGGCTGTCGCCAGAGCTGATATGCTGTAGCGCAGGGCTGCTGGGTAGCTGCCGTAGCACTATTAGACCTGGGAACCTCCATATGCCTTGGGAAGCAGCCCTAGAAAAGGCAAATAGACCCCCCCCAAAAAAAGAATATATAATTTATGTATTTTAAATGATTCTCCAATTTTAAATAACTTCTCTTTACTGACTACTCCCAATCCCTTGGTTAGGAGTTTTTCTTACCAACCAGGGTCTCAATACTTATATGCTGAATGAATTAATGAATGACTCAGTGAATGAGGCAGCAAATGAACTGATGATGCTTAATCTATTCTGTCTGTTATGTGATTATTTAGTTGGTCTTTTCATTTGTATGAGCATTTGTTTTGCCTGGAGTCATTTACTTACCAGATCAATTAGTCATTTATTAACGTAATTAAGAAACAAGTGGCTACCAGTATTTGTTGATGTCAATAATTCAGCCAAAGAAAACAATGCGGGGTTTTGAAAGAAGCTTTTGTTTCCTACAGATTCTGCCTCTGTTCCCCTGTGACTTTTGGTCTGTTTGTAGCATCCGCATGAGGCAACGCCATTTGATAGACGGCTTTTTATGAAACAGTAATTACTCAGAATGATGCTAAATTTAAAATGTACAAGTGACTGAATTTCTATCCAGAATAACAAATCTACACATCATCTTATTGTAAAATCATTATCTAATTTCTGTGTACCACACATAGAATTTGCACAATTCAGAAAAAAAAATGTCTCTAATTAGCTGTTTTTAACCTCTGTAAACTTTGAACACAGGATTAAAAAGTTCCATTGCTATGTTGAATGAACTGAACAAAATAGGGTGAAGAACATTAATCAGAAATTAACATATAGATTTCATTTTCCAGATCATATGCACCTAGTCATAATTTAATCATTGCATAAGTAACTCAAGAAAACTGAATAATAATGTACTGAATTTAAAATTTTCATATTTTAATATGTATCATACTATATAGACACATTGTTAAATTCAAGTTGTTAAAGTTACCACATAATGATTTAGAAACAGAGTTCCCATTGTGGGTCAGCAGGCTAAGGCCCCAACCCCGTCTCTGTGAGGATGCAGGTTTGATCCCTGACCTTGCTCCATGGGTTAAGGATCTGGTGTTGCTGTGAGCTGTGGCGTAGGTTGCAGATGTGGCTCATATCTGGCTTTGCTGTGGCTGTGGTATAGGCTTGAAGCTCCAATTCGACCCCTAGTGTGGGAATTTCCATATGCCACAGAGGCAGCCTTAAAAATAATAAATAAATAAATACATAACTAAACCTCAGAAAAGATGATAAGCCCAGTGTGAATATAAGAAACAGTGCTTTGGCCACATAAGATGTCACCCAGTTACCATTTAGCGTGAACAGGATCTAAAACCACTGTCTCCAACATACAAGATTTTATACCAAAACAAAATGTGTAGCTTGTATTGGTCACCAAGAAAACTCCTAATTTATTTATTTATTTATTTTGCTATTTCTTGGGCCGCTCCCGCAGCATATGGAGGTTCCCAGGCTAGGGGGTTGAATCGGAGCTGCAGCCACCAGCCTACGGCCTAGACCAGAGCCACAGCAACGCGGGATCCGAGCTGCACCTGCAACCTACACGACAGCTCACGGCAACGCCGGATCCTTAACCCACTGAGCAAGGGCAGGGATGGAACCTGCAACCTCGTGGTTCCTAGTCTGATTCGTTAACCACTGAGCCACAACGGGAACTCCTAATTTAAAATGAAAATTGACCCACATTAGTTAACATATTAGACAAATTTGGAAACTGGACTCTATCATGATTAGAAGAACATGGGACTTGAGAAATCAAGGAACCGCATAACATGTAGAGTAAGTTTTACTGGTTGAACTGGCAAGAGGAAAAATTATACGTATGTGATTTCTAATATGTTTAGCTTTTAGTTATGTAGAAGATAAACTGCACCTTTAAATATGAAAAAATATACTTACACGTGTTGTTGGTACAACTAGGGCAAACCTCAGTTTCACTCCATCAATCCTAGAGTCCCCTACAAGACTGACATCCATGCTATGCTTCTTCTTGGCACAGAGCAAAAATCACAGAAGCACAAGAGCAGCCCTGGAGCAAGCAGCCTGAGAGAGCAAGGACTCTTTGCAGATATAGTTTATAAATGGGAAGGTAATGAGGCATAAAGGAATTAAGTAATATTTTCAAGGTCATACCCTGAGTCTTTAATAGAGCAGAGAATAAAACCATAAGTTTTGTCTATTAGATACGTACTGTAATGTCTAGAGCAAGCTTCCAATAGAGCACTCTTGCACAATGAAGCAAAAGGAAGAGCCTGGTCCTGGACAAGCCTCTTACATGTAACATGAAATGCACATATCCAAGAGATGAAATGACCCGAAAAAGAATTACATCAAAAAGCAAATGACAGACAAAATAAAGGAGCACTACAATTTCCAAGTGAGAACTTGCTTTAAGATAAATGACAATGTTCAAATATATTTCTCCTTTGCTTGTTTTTATTCACATGCTTTTGCAATGACCTTGTGAGTTTCATCTAGGGCATCATGAATTACCAGTTTAGCCAGCTTAGAAAGGACAGGAGCGGGACTTCCCACCGTGGCTCAGCAATAACAAACTCAACTAGTATCCATGAAGATGCTGAGTTCAATCACTGGCCTCACCCAATGGGTTGGGGATTTTACATTGCTGCGAGCTGTGGTGTAGGTTGCAGACATGGCTCGGCTCTGGTGTTGCTCTGGCTATGGTGTAGGCCGGCAGCTGTAGCTGTGGTTTGACCCCTAGCCTGGGAACTTCCATATGCCATGGGTGCAGCACAAAAAAAAAAAAAAAAAAAAAAAAGAAAGGCCAGGAGCAACTTCATACAGGAAGTATATCTTCCATTGGGCCCAGTCTACCCCAAACACTGGCCTGTGTCTGTTTCTGCCTCCTTGTTTCCAAATCTGTGACTTTGATTCTGAAATCACACATCTGACTTAGCAAAAGAAAGAGAATTTATCAACTAAATCCTGCCTCGACAACTGTTCTTCATCTAGAGTACAGAATTCCTTTCCACTTGCTGTCAGAAAAGGCAACAAAAAGGATAGAAACACACGTTCACTCAGAGCTATTTACAATCTGCCCAGTTACTCAAGCCAATGCAATACTCTGAAAACATGATTAAAAATCCTTTAGGCCCTCTCATTGTAGGATGGTGACGCTTTCTGCAGCAGGCAATTGGCTTATTAGTGTCTGACCTGCCTATACTTCAACTGACCAAGGCAATTCTTGTGACTTGGCTTTAATTGCTTGTCAAACTTGGCCAATGGGCATGACAAGAGTTTCCAACACAAGTAAGAAAGAGGGAAATGACTTACTTGAATGCTGTTTGAAACATTTCACATTGTCAAATTTACTCACCTAATCCCAGATAACCTCACTGCATGGGGAAACATCTTTAGAGTACATTTTTTTTGTGCTAAAAATGAAACTTCCACTGTGCAGTGGAAATCTGTTGGTTTTGTCTCATCTGTGGTCCCTTCCCCCCGCTTTTGTTGAACCTTGATTTTTCTTCATTGAGGGAGTTATCCATTTAGGGTGCATGAAGTTTCTTGCACTCACAATCAAGGGTTCCCATGTGTAGTAGGCAGAAAAATGGCCCCAAAGATATCCATGTTCCAATTCCTAGAACTTATGAATACGTTATGTTACTTCTTGTATGGCAAAGGGTGGGGGGATATTGCAGGTGGAAGCAACATTGCTAGTTAGCTGCCCTCAGTTAAGATGATCATCCAGGATTATCTGAGTGTGTCCAATGTAATCACAAAGATCCTTAGTGGAGAGCAGACATGAGGAGATATGCCAGTGTAATAAGATGGGGAGACGACAGAAGGGGCGCCCCCAGCCAAGGAATGCAGGCAGCCTCTCAAAGTTGGAAAAAGCAAGGAGCTAGATGCTCCTCTAGAGCTTCCAGAAAAAATGCAGCCCTATTAACACCAACTTTAGCTGAGTGAGAACTTTTCAGGCCCCTGACCCCAAGAATTAGAAAACAATAAATCTGTGTTGCCTTAAGCCATTGAATTTGTGGGAATTTGTTACAGAAGACATAGGAAATAAATACACCATGCCTTCCTGGCTAACAGGGCATGTCTTTAAGCCAATGGATCCTCTTAGGTGCTGAGCCTTGGGGAGAACAACACACTGAATTTGATCTGCCAATGGTGACACTGCAAATTCACAAAGTCGACTAGTCCCTGCTGCCTACATCTCTGGTGTTCTCCTGGATCATGCCCTTCCTAAAACTTCTGGATATGTCCTCTTCTTTCATGAGCTCTCATCCTATTTAAACAAATAACTTTTCCCCCTTAAGTGAATCAGGAGTTCTTGGACTTGTAACAATGTATTCGGTCCAGCTACATAACCTGGTTGCAATGATACATATCACTGGTCTCTTGTCTTATTAAAATTGTATTTCTCAAGGACCAGACACTGTACTAGACACTGAGTCAAGACATTAATAGGAAAAGCAGTTTCTACTACAAAGTGCTTACAGTTTAGTAGCCAATATTGCAGAGCCAATTCACAGGAGTAAAAGTTAAACTCATACCAAGAAAAAGACATCTAGATGGAGAGCCAGAATGTCATTTAACTTGCACAAACTCAGACTGCCAATCTGTCAAGATTCTGTTGGCTGTGGGGCACTGTGCATATTGTAAGATCTGTCCTCAAGAAGAGAGTCACTAAATCTCTCCTCAGGTAGGGCTCTTCCTTCCTTCCTTCAACTTGCTCATATGGCAGGTGTTCACAAAACCCCTATTTGATGCACTGAGCTCAGGGAACACCAGGCACAGAAGCAAAGTCAAAGGATTTGCAGTTCTGTGGTCTTGAGCAGGGAGCAGATGAATAAACAGACAGTTGCTGCAGTGAGACCAGTGTTCTGCCAGGGCCAGGCAGGGACAGCACAGTCAGGAGCACACCTAGGGAACAGGATGCTGAGACATGCAGAAGCCAGCCTGTTGGGGGAGTTTGGGCATGAAGAGCATGCCTGCTGATGTGAGGCAGTAACACACACAGCAAAGAACCTGGCCATGAGTTAAAGAGATTTCATCCAGGAGCTGATGACCTTCAGGATAAGATTTTAATATTTTGAAAATTTTATTCTAAATGTAGCCTAAAAATTATTTTTTTGAAAGGTGTAGGACTTAGGGTGGAGCCCAGTTATAAGGCCCTTGGGATCGTCTATGTGTACAACAAGCTCAAATAATAAGCATTGGGGTCCTACTGTACAGCACAGGGAACTATGTCCAATCTCTTGGGTTAGAACATGATGGAAGATAGTATGAAAAAAAAAAGAATGTACACACACACACAAACACACATATATATGACTGGGTCACTCTGCTGTATGAAACTGACACAACACTTTAAAAAAGCAAAAATCAAAAAAGCTGGGGAGAAGGGCCAGATAGGAGATGCCAGGAATCAGCATCAAGATGCCCATTTGGTGAGTGTGGGATTTTCAGAATGACTCAAAACTACGTAGGGTTAGATTGTAATTTTTACTAATAAGTAATTTATTAGTAATAAGTTAGAAACAATTACTGCGATAGTAAAATTGTATGTGTTCAATGCATGAGAATAGATCCATTATACATTGTGGATTTTGCATGGGTCTTAATAACTAGTGTCATCATAGAGACAGAAAACAAAGCCTTGGATTTCCTAAAATCTGTCTCATGAAGCCAGTACTATAATATTCAATTTGGGGAAATCCTGCAGCATTTATAGCAAGTATTTTAGCTATTTCACTCCTTCAATGAGAACTCAAGTTATGCATTTTAATTTTTCTATTAAATTTACATTAGATAATTAAATCCCATTTCAGTAATAAATTATTTACCTATACTTGTGTATTCAGCTTGTCATTGGCTGGCTGAGTGAATGCACATTCCATAGGGAGAATGTGGAAAACACTATTTCAGGATAATGCAAGTTACAATGATTTTAGTGTTGGTGGCTTGGAGCCATTTGATGTTCACAATGGGTAGCCTGGGGGGACACAATTGACCCTCAGTTCAGACCAGGGTGTTACTGGAAGCCTCATTCTAGCCATGGAGGGAAGCTGTTTAATCCTGTCACCCATGAACTGACATGCTGTAACTTTTTCTCTCCATCTCTCCCTGCTTTTAATGGACAGTAAGCATAAAATCTCAAAACTACCCTGTATTTCAGGGCAACAAGATCATAAGTACATATGAGTGCAGCTGTAGATGAATAACATTCCCTAGACTTGTGCAGTGTACAACCTGTGCGGCTGCACAGGGCATCCCAAATACCAACACTGCTTCGACACTGCTTTGATGGCAGGAAAACCACTCCCTGCACAAGGTCCATGAATGACTGAGGTGCTATACAACTCCAGGTGTGAGACTGTGTGTGTGCTGTGTCTGTATCCCCATCTGTTCTTATACACCCACTGACTTTTTACAATTCCACTTTGAGAAATTCAGACCGTATGCGCGAGTACCTCGGTCTCCAAGACAAAAGCCCACTGAGTATATGCTCAAAAGATGTTTTAGAAGCGAGTCACAAACAAGGATTATACCCCCTCTGCAGTGAGTCAGATGAATGCCCATTTTTACCCTACCATCTTCTGGTTAAACATCCAGTGTGTTTTTAGCCTCTCTTTTAGTATATTGAAAATGGATGCTTAGAGGATGCATAACAAGGAAGATTGCCATAAGGCACAATTCTCCCTGAGTCTGCACTGGTTTCTCACTGACCAGGTACTGATGACCACTTTTGAAAGAGGGCTGAGGGCAGCAGGAAGCAAGCTTGTTATCTGGCGAACATAAATAGCACTGTGAATTATACTCACAGAATCCTTGTTGCTATATCCCCAGCTACTTCACTGTACATTCTTCGAATAATATTTGCCAAATGAAGTAAAAAGAAAACACATGACAGATACAAATATTATGCATAATAAATAATCCAGAGTTTTATTGATCAATTAAGAGAATATTCCAACATCATTTGACTAGATTCATCGCTAAAAGAGAAAAATTTTAGGTTGAAATTACAGACTCCTTTTCTATGAATAACCCAAAATGGGGGTTGATATGCCTTGTCATCCCAATTTTTTTTTTTGGTCTAATTATAGTATTAGGCATGAAAAAGCCCTTTTATAAAGCTTCACAAAACTAAATGAACCAGGTTTTCTTGGTCTCTCAGTTATTCCACTGCCTTTTCGACAACCACCATAGTACATTATGGACATATCATACTAAATCCTGGCTGTAAGGGCCAGTCACCCAGAACCCAAAAAGCCTCCTTCAAATCAGGACTTCAGAAAGGGCCAAGGCATCTTGGACTCTTTTTAAGTGTTTCCCAGGTTCATACAACTGTGAAGCTAAGCTAGACACCCAGAACCCAGGTTGGCTGACTGGGCATCTAGTGTTCTCAGCAGCACACCAAGCTGCAACCTGCAAACAGATACTATCTCGAGCTGATCAATGAAAACTTTCTGTAGTCATTTCTGAGGACAAGGCAATACCAGAGATGAATCACTGAGATGCTCTCAAGAGAAGCAGGTCCTAAAGCCCCTAATTCCCTGTGTCTTCAGGATCCTAGACATTTGGAAAATTCAGTGATAG
This sequence comes from Phacochoerus africanus, assembly GCF_016906955.1. Lineage (NCBI taxonomy): Eukaryota > Metazoa > Chordata > Mammalia > Artiodactyla > Suidae > Phacochoerus > Phacochoerus africanus. Next base: position 78,931,100 of record NC_062544.1, on the reverse strand, counting down.
GAAGATGCATGGAGTTATTCTCTCCAAATTTATGTCTCTGCAGGGCTTATGTTTCTCAAGGCACTGACATCATAAAGTCAATTTCTCTTAAAGGGGAAAGAAGAGTGTTTTCTATGCTTGGATTCCCATACATTATATAACAGATGCATTTCCCATCTGAATCAAATCAGTGGGTCTCAAACTTCAATACAAAACAGAATCACCTAGGGACCTTGGCAAAATGGAGAATTCTAGGCAGTATACTAGAAAAATCAGATTTATAAGTTCCGGAATTCCTCTAGGGATCTGGGCCTGGGTCACCACAGGCACCACCTGCCCTGTACTTCACTTTGAAAACCCAGGCACAGAAGCTGCAGAGAGGCTGTCTCCATGGCAACTTTGTGGAGGGGAAGTGATGGGGCCTCTCTGAAGGCTGAGGTCCAAACAGTATTAAGAGAAAATTACATACAGAATACATTTATATTTATAATGACCTCCAACAAAGACACATCAATAGAAGGACAATCCTTTCACATTTATGACTGCAAAACTAAATCCTTAAAGGAACTTTGTGTAATACAGTCTTTGAATAATTCGCACAATGTACTTAAACCATATATTATATATTAATATTGAGATACTGTAAAGCATAGTATTCTTCTAGAGCTTAAAAGTGGCATTTTGCTAATCATTTCACATAGTATCTATTTGCCATAGCACTGAAGCAGACACTTAATTCCCTAAAATCTAATTGTAGTTGAAAAATCACTTGATACAGTACCTAAAGTACCATTCAGTATATAGCATATATGTATAAATTTACACACACATAAAATATATGCCCCAGGATAAGGCATTCACTTGAAATCATTACCTTATAAATGATTGATAATTATATTTTCAAATTCCAGTAATAAGATGATTTGGCCATTCATAAATATGTATAATTTTTCTGTACCAACACTGTCGACACATAATTTGTTTTCCAACCCCACTGATTTTCTCCAAGCAGATGTATCATTTTCCAATTATGAAATTAAACATTCGATTTGAAAATAAGTTGGCAGTCTAATTCCAGGTTTAATAACTTTCTGTATATTTTTAGGACTATATTCTGCTGGAACGCTGGAGAAAAATTATGAAATTCAAGTAGCTAAATGTAAAAGAATGTAATCAGCCTGTGAGAACTATTCAAGTGAGCTACCACCATGGGTTAAATTGTTAAGAATAGCCTAGGCTTTTAGGGCTGGGAAAGTCTTTGGAGAGGAGAAGACCACAGTCATGTGCTATAGAGGACTCAACAGAGACTCCTTGGAGCCTAGGTGACCTCACCAGCATCACAGACTGACAGAGACAGGAGAAGCACTGAAACCTGGTCTCCATATTTTGCAAAACACAGACTTAGTCTTCATGGAATCTGAGAGCAATTTATCATTCTAATCTTAATCTGAATGTTCAGGACTGAACCAATACTACATCAAGTAAACATAATTAGAATATATAAGGATCGTGAAACACTAGTGAAGATTCAGATTTTAGCTTATCAGAGGCATTATGCAAAAGGAAACAAAAAAGATTATTCAGTTTGGTGGATACATTCTTAATTTGGTTGGTTTCCCCCACTGTATTCAAGGAACTACTCATGCATGCATCGTGACCCACAGGGAGCCAGGGAGAGCTGACATTTTCTTAGACCTTGCTGCATCCCTTCCCCCAGCCAACTGTCTGCAATGGGCATCTGGCCCATGCTGCCACAGACATGATTTGACCTGGGACTGCTGGCTTTGGATCCAGGGAGGTTACCAATGGAGGCTATCTTTCTCCAACGACCACAGCTCTAAGAGTGTCAAGTGTGAAAGTAGTGATGCTTGCCATTTCCCACCATGTAGACCAGAAAAGCAAAGAGAAAGAGGAAGGGAAATTCAGGAAGAGAGAGACAGAGACAAAGACAGAAAGACAGAAAGAGAATTGAGGGGAGGGGCATAACAAGTGCCCATAAAGGAGCTAAGAGGTAAGAGAACAGACTTGTGGTTGCCAAGGGGGAGAGGGGAGGGAGTGGGATGGACAGGGAGTTTGGGGTTGGTAGATGCAAACTATTACATTTAGAATGGATAAACAACACACAGGGAACTGGAGCCAATCTCTTGGGATAGAACATGATGGAAGATATGTATGCATATATGTAAGACTGGGTCATTATGCTGAATAGCAGAAATTGGTACAACATTGTAAATCAAATGTATTTTATTTAAAAAAGTAAAAACTAAAAAAATTTTAAAAAGGAGTAGGGTGTTGATTAGTTTCATTTATGCCCTGAAACAGCCACACCCTTCTTCTTTGGGTTATGGAAAATACAACTACATCTTTATAAAATAAAATCAAAACCATTTATTTTCTTAAACATGTATGAACTGAAGTCTGTTGGAATCAAATCTCTATTAATATAATCATAAAATCATTATATATACATGCATGTGAATAGGAATATATATATATGAAATCATATATATATATACATATTAAAAGTTTACAACATAAGAGTCCTAATTTTACCCTGGAAATAACTACATTTTTCATGGAGCCACATCTTTAAGCATTATTTTTTTAGAATTTGATAGGAATTTCCTTAAATTTAAAAATTATCCCATTATTGCAGGACTATAGTAGAAAACCGAAAATACAGATAGGCAGCATGATTTTTTTTTTAGCATGATTTTTTAAAAGAAGAGAGTTAAAGACAAAAATAATTAAAAGAACAGAGTTAAAATACTTAAAATAGCAACATTTATTAATATTTTAACGTACCTGATTTTTTCATAGATACACATAAAATTCTATAGTTACTTTGTAATATGCAGTCTTTTATTAATATCCTCTCTAGACCCCCTTCCATATCACTAATCATTTTATGCACTATCATTTTAATGACTTCATTGTATCTAAACAACTGATGCATCATAATGTATCCACTCCATGTGCTGTTTTGAATATTTAAGTTGTCTCCAGTTTTTCACTACTAAAAGAGACTGCAACAGATAGCTTGCTTGCTTGTCCATTTTCTTAAATTCTTTGGGATGAGATTATTGCCTCAGACCTTGTTATCATTTCAGGAATTTTGGAAACATATTGAAAATCTTCACCTAGGCAGGTTGTTCAATTTGGGGGCTTAGTAGGCAAATCAAAATCAAAATCCCATGCTGCATACCAGGATTTTTTTGTCTCGACTCTGCTGATCTGAAGGACAAAGACTTACCTCATCATTTTAATTACTAGGGGTAATGAATATCCCCCCTTAACTGTTCTTATCTTTCATTTTACAATTTGTACATTCATGGTCTTGACCCATTTTTCTACCAATGTGACAGTGATTTTCTTTTAGATTATTCTTTACATAAGAGAGATGAACTGTTAAATCCTCACACAATACTCGCAAACCACATCCAACAATACATTAAAAGGATTATACATCATGATCAAGTGGGATTTATCCCAGGGATGCAAGGGTTCTTCAATATTCACAAATCCATCAGTGTGATACACCACATTAACAAACTGAAGAATAAAAACCATAGGATCCTCTCAATAGACACGGAAAAAGTGTTTGACAAAATCCAACACCCATTTCTGATAAAAACCCTTCAGAAAGTGGGCATAACGGGAACCTACCTCAACATGATAAAGGCCATATATAACAAACCCACAGCGAACATCATTCACAATGGTGAAAAGCTGAAAGAATTCCCGCTGAGATCAGGAACAAGACGAGGATGTCCGCTCTCCCCACTACTATTCAACATAGTTTTGGAAGTCCTAGCCACAGCAGTCAGAGAAGAAAAAGAAATAAAAGGAATCCAAATTGGAAAGGAAGAAGTAAAATTATCACTATTTGCAGATGACATGATACTATACCTAGAGAATCCTAAAGACTCTAGCAGAACACTGTTAGAGCTCATCCACGAATTTGGCAATGTTGCAGGTTACAAAATTAATACACAGAAATTGACGGCATTTCTATCCACTAACAATGAAAGAGCAGAAAAAGGAATTAGGGAAGCAATCCCGTTTACCATGGCATCCAGAAGAATAAAATACCTAGGAGTAAACCCACCTAAAGAGACAAAAGACCTGTACTCTGAAAACTATAAGACACTGATGAAAGAAATCAAAGACGACACAAATAGATGGAAAGATATACCATGCTCGTGGACTGGAAGAGTTAATGTTATCAAAATGACCATACTACCTAAGGCAATCTACAGATTCAATGCAATCCCTATCAAATTACCAAGGACATTTTCACAGAATTCGAACAAAATATTTCAAAGTTTGTTTGGAAGCACAAAAGACCCAGAATAGGAGTTCCCATCGTGGTGCAGTGGTTAACAAATCCGACTAGGAACCATGAGGTTGCGGGTTCGGTCCCTGCCCTTGCTCAGTGGGTTGATGATCTGGCGTTGCCGTGAGCTGTGGTGTAGGTTGCAGACGCAGCTCGGATCCCGCGTTGCTGTGGCTCTGGCGTAGGCCGGTGGCTGCAGCTCTGATTCAACCCCTAGCCTGGGAACCTCCATCTGCTGTGGGAGCAGCCCAAGAAATAGCAACAACAACAACAACAACAACAAAAAAGACAAAAAAAAAAAGACCCAGAAGACCCAGAATAGCCAAAGACATCCTGAAAAACAAAAATGGAGCTGGAGGCATCAGGTTCCCGGACTTCAGACTATACTACAAAGCAACAATCATCAAAACCGTATGGTACTGGCACAAAGATAGAAATATAGATCAGTAGAACAGGATAGAAAGCCCAGAATTAAACCCACGCACTTACAGCCAACTCATCTATGGCAAAGGAGGCAAGAATATACAGTGGAGAAAGGACAGCTTGTTCAATAAGTGGCACTGGGAAAACTGGACAGCCACATGGAAAAGCATGAAATTAGAACACTCCCTAACACCATACACAAAAATAAACTCCAAATGGATGAAAGACCTACATATAAGACCAGACACTATCAAACGCCTAGAGGAAAACATAGGCCAAAGGCTCTCTGACAAAAACGACAGCAACATCTTCTCAGATACACCTATCAGAGTATTGACCGCAAAAACAAAAATAAACAAATGGGACCTAATCAAACTTCAAAGTTTCTGCACAGCAAAGGAAACTCTAAACAACACAAAAAGACAACCCATAGAATAGGAGAAAAATCTTTGCAAGTGAGTCAACTGACAAGGGATTAATCTCCAAAATTTATAAACACCTTCTGCAGCTCCATACCAAAAAAACAAACAACCACATCAAAAAATGGGCAGAAGATCTAAACAGACAGTTCTCCAAAGAAGACATACAGATAGCCAAAAAACACATGAAGAGATGTTCAACATCACTCATTATTAGAGAAATGCAAATCAAAACCACGCTGAGGTACCACCTTCCACCAGCCTGAATGGCCATCATCAAAAGTCAACAAACAATAAGTGCTGGAGAGGGTGTGGAGAACAAGGAACCCGATTACACTGTTGGTGGGATTGTAAATTGGTGCAACCACTGTGGAAAACAGTATGGAGATTCCTCAGAAAACTCAAAATAGAACTACCATTTGATCCAGCAATCCCACTCTTGGGCATCTATCCAGAGAAAACCATGACTCGCAAAGACACATGTACTCTGATGATCACTGCAGCACTATTTTCAATAGCCAAGACATGGAAACATTGACAGAGGTGTGGATCCAGAAGAAGTGGTACATATACACAATGGAATATCATTCAGCCATTAAAATGAATGAAATACCAGCATTTTTAGCAAAATGGATGGACCTAGAAATTATCATGCTAAGTGAAGTCAGCCATACAATGAGACACTAATATCAAATGCTTTCACTGACATGTGGAATCTGAAAAAAGGATAGACTTAACTTCTTTGCAGAACAGATGCTGACTCACAGACATTGAAAAACTTATGGTCTCTGGAGGAGACAATTTGGGGGGGGGGGAATGTGTTTGGGCTGTGGGATGGAAGTGCTGTGAAATCAGACTGTTATGATCATTACACAACTACAGATGTGATAAATTAATTTGAGTAACAAAAAAAGCAAGTAAAAAAAAATGAACTGTCTACCCTATGTACATATGGATTTTGTTATTTAGAAATTTGAAGTTTTAATCTTGATTCAATCTTTGACTCTATTTTGGCCTTTGATTTTCTGATATTCTGTAACTACTTCATTCTCTCAACTATTTTTTTTTGTTTTTTTGAGGGCCACACCCACGGCACATGGAGGTTCCCAGGCCAGGGGTCTAATCAGAGCTACAGCTGTCAGCCTACGCCAGAGTCACAGCAACTTGGGATCCAAGCCACATCTTCGACCTACAACACACCTCATGGCAACGCCGGATCCTTAACCCACTGAGAGAAGCCAGGGATGGGACCCACAACCTCATGGTTCCTAGTCAGATTCATTTCCTCTGTGAACGGGAACTCCCTTCTCTCAACTATTTTTAAAATCTAGTTTTAGACTTAAAATTACATCTCTACTGAATTCATTTTGAAAAAGAGTATCAAGTCAAGTGATACTCAGGTTTTTATCTCATGTTTTCCAGTGGTACTATAAAAATAATATAAAGTTTACATAAGAGTTCTTAACCTGGGGCTCCAGGGTTTATAGTGGACTTTGAATATTTTAACTTGTCTCTGAAAAGTTGGCTGCCTATACATTTGTGAATTTTACTAAGAAGTCTGAAAGCTTACATAAAATACTCAAAGAAGAATATGAAACCTAAATGGCAAAGAACCTGGCTTTAAAGAGTAAAATACAGATGAAGCACATAGTGGTCCTTTCTTTAAAAAGATGGTAAATCTCTTTTAATTTCAGAAGACCTGACATAACCATCTGATCTTTTGGCCACTGAATCCTTTGTTTCACTGAAATGTCACAAAGAAAAGCCCAACAGATACAGCAAAGTTCTTCTGTTAAAGTAGAACTCAGAGAGGCTGGAAATCTGGAGCAGAATCTGAAAATACTGTATTAGAATATGGTTCAATGAGGCAAAATATGTACCATATGAATTCATTTCTTACCTCTTCAAATAGAAATTCTCCGAATGACTCACCATAACTCAAATTTGCAACAGTTATAGAATCTGAAATAAATTATGTAGTGGACAAATTAAAGAAGATAAACCCTTACCTCAAAGAACTGATATATATAAGACGACCCAGGTCATCATTCAGTACAGACTGTCTGGCATTTGTATAAAATTGGATTGACAGTATCACAGAGGGAGCTTTTTGTGCTGAACAGTGACTGCCCACCATGAAATCAACCTCAAATACCAATAGAGGCCACTGAAAACCCCCAACTTCCTCTCAGTAATCTGCTAGGGCTCACTCACCCACTTGAGAAAGTAAAAGGAAAAACAATGCATCCACATATAAATTTAAACATGTCTGTCAGCCCACACAAATGAAATAATTTTTCAAGCGGTAAAGTTCAGGTTTTTATAGCTTTCCTATTTTGTACAATATAATAATATAGATCAAAACAGTTAATTTTTATTAAATGAATAATATAGACACTTGATTTGGAAACTATTGTGATAGAAAATTAGTTACACCATGCATATAGCCTTAACCCTAGATGCTATTTAAGGACTCTAAGTTTGTTTTGCTTTACAACTAGTTTCCATATATCAGGACCTAATAAAAAGGCACATGAAAAAACGTGCAAATTTACACTCAATCAATTTTAAAAGAAAACCGTCATGTAGAAGCCATTAACTTCTTTTTTTTTAATTCTAAGAGAATGAACAATAGGGTCAATCCATAGACATTATCTTTTAAATTTTGCACTTGCTGTTCTGAACAATTTGTTAATGGAGATAGACTACTGAACATGTCAAGCAAGAAGTGATAGGACATTAATCTAACCGTAGGACAGAAACTGGTTATCAAATGATATTGAACAGAAAGAAATTCAAGTATAACTGGAAAAAAACAACTGAATAAACCTTAACGTTACTGTGTCATTAATTTTTCAATACATACACAGATTAGTTTATTGGAAAATATTTCAAGTCTCAATCAATTTGCTTATTTGTTGATGGAGAACCCAAATAATGCTGGCTTTTGTCTGAAACATTGGTTTCTATGCTAGCCACATTGATTATATCTTTATAGTCACTTAAATTCTCATTTGCAAAATGGAAATAAGAAATATCTCAGTCTTGATCTAGGGAATGTATTTTTTCAACTACAGAACACTACTTTTTTTGTGTGTTACCTGATGCTTTTCTGAATATAGGAGAGAGTCTTTAACCAACTTCAAATGCTGGCAATTTTCCAATGACAACACTATTCAGCTGGAAATGCAGTTAGCAGTTTCTCACTTCTTACAGCTAAATCCATTCAGTTTTCCTTCTGTCCTGCAAAATGCACATCTTGTCTGACAGGATTTGGGTTTTGTTTGTTTGTTTGTTTGTTTGTTTGGCTTTGTTTAATAAAAGACAAAAATAAAAAGGACAACAATAACTTGGGTAGGACTCCATACCTCCGTCAAAAGGTGGAGAAAAGTGCAGTTTTCATCATATTGTCTTTTCAGGAGTTATTCCCCATTCCAATTTCACACAAGAAAAGATGATAGCAATTCAGTAGGTAGTTAAGGGAGAAAAAGACATATCCTAAATTATTGGAGAACAGGAAAGAACTTGAATATCGGAGTTGGAGAAAACTAATTATAAAATTCTCCTCCCAGGTATTAGCTGTAGGACCTTGGAGAAGTCAGGTTACTCACATAGTCATTTCCTCATCTGTGAATCTAGAATAACACTAAGTACGCTCCTGAGATGAGTGGAGCTGAGTGGAGCTGAGCAGAGCTGAGTACAGGAAGGTTGAAACCACCATACCAGCAAGCACTGATAACTACCACAAGGGTCCTTCCACTGTATCCTTCCCAACTCTCTTGCTATTTGGCATCACTGTCTCATGAAGAATATCTCCCTAAAGAGGATTTACAGCTTGTGCTATTTTACCTCCTGAGTTGACACAGATAATACTGCAAGGAGGGCATGGCCACTTTCCTTCCCACAGAATTTCTTGGAGGGCTAGGGGTTGTCCTTAGGAATGCTGCTGCTTGCAGAGGAGTCAAAGGGGCAAAGCATGTGAGAGACCCTGGTTTACAGAAGGGGTTAGGGAGGGAGCATGTGTACGAAGCCTTGGTGAACTGGCTTGAATAATGGCCCCCAAATTTATGTCCACTGGAACCTCTGAATGTGATCTTGGCAGATATAATCAAGCTGAGGTCATGCTGAATCAGAGTGAGAGCTAATCCAATGACTGGCATCCATTCTAAGAGAGAAGTTTGGACACAGATACACAGAGAGGGAAAACGGCTATGTGATGATGAAGGCAGAGACTGGAGTACGCTGCCCCAAACCAAGGATCGCCAAGGACTGCTGTCAACCAACCAAAGCTATAAGAGTCAAGGAAGAAATCGCCTCTAGAGCCTTTGAAGGGGGGCAGGGCTAGTCCTTCTGACACATTGATTTAGGACTTCTAGCCTCCAGAATTGTGAGAGAATAAATTTCTATTGGTTTAAGTTACTTGGTTCCTGGTCATCTGCTACAGCATTCGTAGAAAACAAGCACACCTGGTGAAGGGGAAGGATGCTTGAATCTCAGTTTTTGCTGGGTTGCTCAGGATCCAGAGCAGAGGGTAGGGAAGCAGAGAGGGAGGGGGGGAATTTCACCTCTCAGCCAATGAGCAAGAAAAAGAATGTTGAAAACACTGGGACTTGAAATTACCAACTCCTATCTCACCAACAATGCATTTTTAAGAATCTTTTCTGTTAATTTAATTCCTAATCATAAGTCTCTGCTGAGAATGAATGTGTTTCTGTAGGAACAGGGATGGGTAAAAAGTAATAGATGCAATAGCTGAGACTCTAAAAGAGCTACCATTATTTCAATACATACTATTGATAGGCTAATTACATATATTCTTTTTATCCACAGAATCCGAAATGAAATGTTGAAAATCTCAATGATTTCATAGATGGGAAAACCAAGACTTGGAGAGATTAATTAACATATTCACCCTCACACACAGCTGATGAGTGACTGGACTGATCTGGGATTTCCACACAAAATACATCTGATTGTAGCTATTACATGGTGCTTTATCCCAGCTAGATATTCCCAGGTTAATCATGTAGCAAACAAAAATTACATGTTCCTTTAAAAAAAAAAAAGAGATGCACTTGAATACTAAAGGGTAGCTATTTTTAAGCAGTCTGTAGTTACAAGTTCTTAATAATAAAGATCAAAATAACTGAATAATTGAGAACTAGAAAGCATTCCATGACAAAAAAAAATAGGTAAGTTATACTATTGGCTATTGATGTTTCCAATAAAAACAGTATATAAAATCCAGATTTTTAAAAAGGATTATCTAAAGGAATGATTACTTGTTAAAAAGCACTCATCTTCATTAAGCAAGTCTCAATAAATAGGTAATAGTCATGACATATATAGGTGGGGTATCATTTTGCTGTTTAAAAGAAAATGTATAAGCATATCCTCACTTTCACGTACTTTAATATACCCAGTGAATTGTTTAAATAAATTACCGTAATTGATCTTCACATGAGCAAAATGTCAAGAAACATCTCTTGGCATGTGAATTTGCCTCTCAGCTATGAATGAATCACCTTTCTCTTCAATAAACAGGGCCTTTGTACACAATTACTTTAACAATAGCCATCTATCATGAGTTCAAAGATGGCGTTCTGCCTATAACTAGATAATCAGTTCATTGACAATTGAAACACTTCTTGAGCCAGGTTTACCTTGGCATTTCACATGTCATTCAATACATCAAATGTGTTAAAAGCAGAGTTTATATTCATTTTTCCCATTTGATATGCTCAACTCCAGGGAATGGAAGTAACGTGTTTCCATTTCTAGTCCTAGGTCAAGCTCTGAGATAAATCAGGAGTATGGAGTTGGATGACTGGCCAGACTTGGATAAGAGCTTCATTCCTGAATTTCAGACAGAGGCCTCCATAAAAACTGGGAAGGATGGGCTTTTCCGGGAAGTAATAGGGGCTGTGCCTAAAGTAGGGAACTGGATGCTTGATAGGGAAACAACAAGCATCTTCTATAGTAAAGTTATCCTACATCTAGCATTTTTGTTTTTAGTTCTCAATTTTCAATACATGAAAAAATCACCTGAAAATCTCAGTAAAAATTACTCAGTCCCAAGCCCTGACTCTTTCAATGACTCTGACCCCAGGAATGCTTTATTAATTTTTCCCAGGTGATACTGATATGCTTGAGTGTATGAGAACCACTGGTTATACCATATACTTATAAGTTTCAGCATCTGATATTGGTTCCAAGATGGTCCCAGAATAAAATAATTTCAGAGCCCAAAGATCAGTTTTTCTTTTTAGGGCTGCACCTGTGGTACATGGAAGTTCCCAGGCTGGTCGTCAAGTCAGAGCTGCAGCTGCTGGCCTATGTCACAGCCACAGCCATGCAGGATCCAAGCCGCATGTGTGACCTAGACCACAGCTCACAGCAATGCCAGATCCTTAACCCATTGAGTGAGGCCAGGGATCCAGGGATCGAACCCACATCTTCATGGAGACTAGTCAGTTTCTTAACCTACTGAGTCACAACAGGAACTCCAAGAGCCCAAAGATCTTAATGGAATTTACTGCATTCCAGTTCTTGCACTATTTCTATCAAATATTTCCACTGGTATCTTTTCATTCTGGAATCAAAATCTCAGCCCAAGGCTGTGAATAATCAGAGAGTTCTCCAGGTGATTCTGAGAAGCAACCCCAGCTTGGGAATCAAGGTCAACATCAATGGAGAGAAGTCATGTTGATGGGATGTAACCTTAATACAATGTGATGATACTTTATCCCTGTGGTCTTCCTTCCGAAAAACGCCATGACCCCGGCTTCATCATAAGAAAAACAGAAGATTATAAAAAAAAAAAAAAAAAAACCAAGAAAGAAAGAAAGACAGCAGATAATCCAGTGGAGGGGCATTCTAAAAAATACCTAACCAGTACTCCTCAACACAGTCAAGATCATCAAAAATAAGGAAAGTCAGAAAAACTGCACAGCAAAGAGGAGCCTAAAGAGACACGACTACTAAATGCAACATGGAATTCTACACAAGAGCCCATTTAGGATTCAATGTTGCATTAGGGAAAAGTCTGAAGAAATCTGAAGTTAGCAATAATGTTTATCACTATTGGTTCATTAATTGAGACAAATGTCATATAAGAATGTAAGATATGTGTAATAGGGAAAATGGAGTGTGAGGTATATGAAAGTATACCTTTACACTATCTTCACAATACCTCTATACTTTTGAGGTGCAATTTTAAAAAGTATTGTATTTTTGTATTCCTTTTCTAATATTTCATTGTTAGTATACAGAAATGCAACTGATTTCTGAATGCTAATCTTATACCCTGCTACTTTGCTGAATGTGATGATCAGTTCAAGTAGTTTTTGGGTTGAACCCTTAGGGTTTTCTATATATAGTATCATGTCATCTACATACAGTAACAGTTTTACCTCTTCTCTTCCTATTTGGATGCTTTTTATTTCTTTTGTTTGTCTGATAGCTATGGCTAGGACTTCATTTTTAAAATTGCACCCCAAAAAATCAAATACCTGGAATACGCCTGACCAAGGAGGTAAAAGACTTATATGCTGAGAACTATAAAACATTGATCGGAAATTAAATAAGATGTAAAGAAAAGGAAAGATATTCCATGCTCCTGGGTTGGAAAAATTAATATTGTAAAAATGGCCATACTACCCAAAATAATCTACAGATTCAATATAATACCTATCAAATTACCCAGGACATTATTCACAGAACTAGAACAAACAATCCAAAAATGTATATGGAACCACAAAAGACCCAGAATTGCCAAAGCAATCCTAAGAAACAAAAACCAAGCAGGAGGCATAACTCTCCCAGACTTCAGGCAATATTACAAAGCTACAGTCATCAAGACAGTGTGGTACTGGTACCAAAACAGAGAGACACACCAATGGAACAGAATAGAGAACCCAGAAATAAACCCTGACACCTATGGTCAATTAATCTTTGACAAAGGAGGCAAGAACATAAAATGGGAAAAAGAACAGTCTTTTCAGCAAGTATTGCTGGGAAAACTGGAAAGCTTTATGCAAATCAATGAAACTAGAACACACCCTCACACCATGCACAAAAATAAACTCAAAATGGCTGAAAGACTTAAATATAAGACAAGACACCATCAAACTCCTGGAAAAGAACACAGGCAAAACATTCTCTGACATCAACCTTGCAAATGTTTTCTCAGGTCATTCTCCAAAGGCAATAGAAATAAGAGCAAAAATAAACCAGTGGGACCTAATCAAACTGAAAAGCTTTTGCATAGCACAGGAAAACAAAAAGACAACTTACAGAATGGGAGAAAAGAATTTCAAATGATGCAACTGACAAGAGCTTAATCTCTAAATTATACAAGCAACTTATACAACTCAATAACAAAAAAGCCAACAACTCAACTGAAAAATGGGCAAAAGACCCAAAGAGACATTTCTCTAAGGAAGATATACAGATGGCCAACAAGCACTTAAAACAATGCTCAACATCACCGATTATTAGAGAAATGCAAATCAAAACTACCATGAGATACCACCTCACACCAGTCAGAATGGTCATCGTTAACAACTCCACAAATAACAAGTGATGGAGGGGACGTGGAGAAAAGGGAACCCTCCACACTGGTGGGAGTGTAAGCTGGTACAACCACTGTGGAGAACAGTATTAAGGTATCTTAGAAATCTATACATAGAACTACCATATAACCCAGGAGTCCCACTCTTGGGAATATATCCAGACAAAACTTTCATTAAAAAAGACACATGCACCCATATGTTCATTGCAGCACTCTTCACAATAGCCAAGACATGGAAACAACCCAAATGTCCATCGACAGATGATTGGATTAGGAAGATGTGGTATATAAACACAATGGAATACTACTCAGTCATAAAAAAGAGCAAAATAATGCCATTTGCAGCAACATGGATGGAACCAGAGACTCTCATACTGAGTGAAATAAATCAGAAAGAGAAAGACAAATACCATATGATATCACTTATATCTGGAATCTAATATATGGAATCTAACATGCACAAATGAACCTTTCCACAGAAAAGAAAGTCATGGACTTGGAGAATAGACTTGTGGTGGGCTAGGCAAATGGGAGGGAGTGGGGTGGATTGGGAGCTTGGGGTTAATAGATGCAGACTATTGCCTTTGGAATGGATTAGCAGTGATATCCTGCTGTGTAGCACTGGGAACTACGTCTAGTCACTTATGATGGAGCATGACAATGTGAGAAAAAAAGAATGTATACATGTATGTGTGACTGGATCACCATACTGTACACTAGAAAAGAAATAATGTATTGGGGAAATTTAAAAAAATTAAAATTAAAAAAAATACCAAAGTTCCTGTCATGGTGCAGAGGAAATGAATCCAACTAGGAACACTAAGGTTGCGGGTTCGATCACTGGTGTTGCTCACTGGGTTCAGTATCTGGCGTTGCTGTGGTTCTGCTGTGGGCTGGCAGGCGTAGCTCCAATTAGACCCCTAGCCTGGGAACGTCCATATGCCACGGGTGCAGCCCTAAAAAGACAAGACAAAAAAACAAACAAACAAAAAACCTCTATACTATCTTTACAGTAGTTGGTAATTCTAAAAATGTTCTGGAGTGGCTCAGCGGATTAAGGATCTGGCATCGTCACTGCAGTGGCTCAGTTCGCCACTGTGGCATGGGTTTGATCCCTGGCCCTGGAATTTCTGCATGGCACAGGTACAGCCAAAACAAACAGAAAAAAATTCAAAAGTGCCCTGGAGTTCCCTGGTGGCTCAGTGGGTTGACGATCCCTTGTCACTGCTGTGTCTCAGGTCGTGGCTGTGGCCCAGCCCAGGTCTGATCCCTGGCCCTAGAACTTCCATATGCCGTGGGTATGGTCAAACAAAAATGTCCTAAAATAAGAAAATTTACTTTAAAACAGGACAATAAATCAGTCTATTCAAAAAATGGACAGAAATAGATACATTCCTTAATTTGGGTTTTTTTGTTTGTTTTTTGGCTATGCCTGTGGCAAGCAGAAGTTCCAAGGGCAAGGATCAAATCTGTGCCACAGCTGTGACCAGAGCTACAGCAGTGGCAATGCTGGTCTTTAACCTGCTGTGCCATTAGAGAACTCCCCTTAATTTTTTTTAAACTTAGAACAGATTCATAATGTCCCATTTTTCTATGGGAAAACAGGTCTTTTTGGGGGTCTGAGCCTTGGGTCAGAGGGCCACATGACCAGCACCAGGACACATGATGCATTCTCTACGAGCTCCTATTTTAGTGGAAATGGTAAGGGGGTTAAAAAAACAAACTGTGAAATAGATTGAATGCAGACCAATTTTGGATTTTTACAATTTTTTTTTAACCACACGTTTTACTGCTTTTTCACACACCCTAACCCAATAACTATCTTTCTATTCTCACCTTCCAGCATTTTTCACAGATTTCACTGAAACAACAGCTTTTACTTCGCCCTTTGGTTCAATTGGCTTATACACTATTTAGCTAAAGTACCTATTTATGGCAATGCAAGGGGCACAAACAAGCATTGGGGGGAGAATCATGGGCTGCTTTACAGAGAGAAGGCCCAGAAAGCTGCTGATATCAGTCTGCATATAACACAGGTTATTATGTGGATTATAACAGGGTTATGGCATGGATTATAATGCTGGTTATGAGTTGACAGACCTAATAAGTCACTTAGATGGAGGTCAGTTGTTATCACTGCTTCTCCTGGACTTAACACATCTATTCTTGGTTACAGGATAAGTTGCCGGTTATTGATATATAAATATCAAATGGTTTTTTTTTTCCAGTAAATTCTACATGCTGTGATTTGTCAATCTTACCTTTCCTGATGGATAGATGGTTTGCTTCAAGACAGCATAGTCCAATTTATTAAATTTTCATTGACTTCGTTACTATAACAGTCTTATTTCAGCTAATAGGACTTAATGCTTGTCTATTTTAAGACTCCAATATCACTCTCAAGCAAGTCCTCTTTTTTGTGTGTGTACGGAGGGTAGAGGCTATGCCCTTCAACCTGTCTCTTCTTTCACTTCTTCTAGGATTTAGGAAATGACAAAAGCAGGATTTTAAAAAAAGAGAGAGGGGTTTCATATAACTTTCCCTGTTGAAACATCTCCTTTTTGGAATGGGCTATCTAGCTCCTGGAAAGATGAATCTCTCTTATACCTTGAGAGCACAGGTCAGACCAGAGCATCTGTCCTGGGCATCAGCAAACCCTTGAGAGGTGGGGCCAAGCCATGCAGGTGACCCTCCTGAAACCTTCAAGTCACGTGCCTGGAGCAGAACCTCCCTGTCACCCCTGGGAAGCCAAGAGAGCTCATATCTCATCTGCCTCCCGTAGCTTAGTTCTGGGCATGGATTGGAGCCATCTTTCATTACCTCCCAGAAACCAAAATTCAACGCAGTGCCAGCCTTCCCAACACTTCTTCCCCACAGTCAACTTCAGCAAGCCCAGGGGAAGTGATGCCATTCTCCACTCATGCTGGCACCCCCCACCTCTGCCAGTGACTCACATGACCTTGGCAAGGGAATACCCTCCAGGGTCCCCTCAGCCTCCGCCCCACCTGGGGAAGACGGGGAGGGTTTGTCTCTGCTCACACTGCACTGTCCCCAAACACCACAAAGAGTCCTTGCTCTGCCCACCTGCTTGGGGAATGCTAAGGCTTTGATGACTCTTCTGTGGAATGGCACCTCTCATCATCCCTTTGTGAGAGCCCACAGCTGGCAAAACTCTGAGGGCAGAATGTGATTGAATCCCTGGACCCCCATCCCCAAGTCAAGAGAGGAGAAGGTCACACCCAGGAGGTCCACCCCCAGTTACATAGACATCCCCTCACTGGCTCCTACAAGGACAGAGATGAGGGGGTGGAGAGAGGCTGGCTAGGGTGTTTCTTTGGCACAACTAGGGTGGCAGACGCAGAAAGCTGAAGCTGGAGATGCTAAAAACACACGGTGCCTTCCTCCCCTCTGACTTCTCCAAGGCCAGCCCTGCTGAGCAGACATGACCAAGGATCCAAGGAGCCCACCTCCTATTGGCCAGCCACTGCCCACTTAGGTGCAGAATAAGGAAAGTAAAATCTTTCTATAAGAATTTGCTTACCCCATAAAGGGCTCTTCAGTTCCTTCAAATGTAAATGTGATAACCTGCTTAACCTTTGTTCCAAGCCAACCACTTTCTTTTTTATAGGCACTGCTTTACTAAATATACTGATAATAAACTATTTTCAATATAGGTATGGCAAAACATCCCTCTGTTATTGCAGTCCCTAGTTTTACAGATACTCTCTCACTTTCCTGTCCTGGCAAACTAGTAAGATAGAGAACACCAATCCCATTTACAGAGGAGGGGACTAAGTGCAACCAAGCTTGAGGCCCAACCAGCTGAATAAAAAAAAGCCTGTGCCTTTCCAGTTCCATGCTGCCCTTTTCCACTGAATCTTTCTAACACATAAATTCCCTGCCATAGTCACATTCCAAGTATTGAGAGTTCAGTGGGACCACAAACAAGCTTTAAGGGTTAGGAGGGATACAGAAAAATGAACAGTACCCACCCCTGCTCTCTGGGAGCTTATAATCAAAGGGAAGGTCCCTTTCTCCATGGGTCTTGCTTTTATTTTTTACTGCACTTCAACGGTGCTTTTGCAGTAAGTTTTAGAATTTGGAGAATATTGGATAAAACTTTCAGGGTGCTTTCTAAACAGAACCTATGTTAAGACAGGTTTTGAAATGAGTACTATGCAAGAGCAAACATTTGCTTTTCTCTGAAATATACTTAACAATTTACACAATAAGTCATTCACACAGGCTGACAAGTGATTTATCATCTCTGCCAAAAAAAAAGAAGAATTATTCACAGTCTTTTTGCCTTTGAGTTTTTCCACAATGAATGACACAAAGCCTCGCAATGATCACAGTTGATCACGTGGCCACAAATTTGATACCTACCATCTGTTTCTAATTTCTAAATGCTGACTGTTTGGAATGCATTATTTTAAATTTCTACTACAGTGGTTCTTAGACTTGTCTAAATTTTGGATCATCTGGATTTAAAAATATACACAGTGATACCTGGCTCCTTGTCCCCAAAATATTCTGATGGAATTGAGCTAAGGGTATGGACTGGATTGGGGGAGGTAACTTTAATGTGTGGCAGTGTGTGAAAACTACTGCACTACGAAACGCTAAATATGAAAAAAAAAAAAGTCTTTGGTAAACATGATACTCAGAATTTCCTTTTTAAGGAGTAAGATTGAAGCCTAATCCGAAGTTATCCACTAACAAGGCAACAAAATGACTAAGGTGGGCTCATCGCCCAGGCTTTATCCAAGCATATCCTGGGTCCACATGGAGGCAGAAAAACAAGCCAAGTATGTATGCTTTTTTGCATAAAACTTCATCCTTTTTTTTGTTACCTACTGCCGGAATATTTTAATAATGGCCCCATATCACTACCATTTATTTCAAGCAACATTCAAAAAGAATCATGTCTTTTTCATTTTTGAACTGTCTAGGTTCACCATGAAATACACGTCTTTCATATATTTAACATACTTTTTTATAATATTAGGATTTTAGTTCTCTTCTACATGTTGAACTTTCTTTTAAACCAATCCCTCAACATCTACGATGCTAGTATTTTAGGAAGCTAAGTAATTAGGAAGAGACTAATGCAAGCTTCAAGGAAATGGACAAGTGAAACCTTCTGCGCTGGTCAAATGGACTTTGGCAAATGGGGCTTATAGCTGTGAGTCAGAAGCAATCTTAATACTGAAGCATATACATAGGTAGACTGACTGAGGCTTCCTTTGGCCAACTTAATCAATCAGGAAGCAGAGCCATGGAGAGGCAGATCCCAAGGAGAGAAGAGAGGGGTGGGATCATGCACACCCAGTTCCCGTCAGCATGATAGGTTCTATCATATACTAGTAACTCAAACAGTGTCACTGGTAAGTGAATTTGGAAGGTTTTTTCTTGGTATGGGGGAGGAGGATGGTAGGCAGAGCTCTAAAATGACCTCTGAACCCCTGCCCTTGTGTCATGCATGCCCTCCTATTCAGTGTGGGAAACACTTGTAAATATGATGGGATGTGCTATTCCAGTGGCTAGGCTACATTATAAGGGAAAATGAAGGGATTTTTTTTTTTTTTTTTCAGGTAGAACCAGAGTTCCTAATCAACTGACTTCCAGTTAATCAGAAGAGAGATTATTCTGGTGGGCCTAACCTAATTAGACAAGCTCTTTAAAAGCAGGTCTAGAGATTAAAAACTTGAAGTTGCAGACTACCTTTTTAAGCTGCAACAGGTAACTAATACAAGCACCTTTTTTAACAAAAATTTTTTGTCTTCTATTTACCTGTTTAGTTTGTTTTTCTGTCTTTTAAGGGCTGCACCTATGGCATGAGGAAATTCCCAGGCTAGGGGTCAAAATCAGAGCTGTAGCTGCTGGCCTATACCACAGCCACAGCAATGCAGGGTCTGAGCCACATCTGTGACCTATGCTGCAGTTTGTGGCAATGCCAGATCCTTAACCCACTGAGCAAGGCCGGGGATTGAACTGCATCCTCATGGACACTAGATGGGTTAAGACCTGCTGAGCCACTCAGGAACTCCTACAGGCACCCGTGGTACCACACTTTTCTTCTAATGTGCATGGAAATTAAGTGACTACATGTATATCTATCTTGCTCATATGGGTACACCAAGTTAAAAAAAAAAAAATTCCTCAATCTTAGTTGTTTATCTGATTGCAACTTTTTATGCACAGTTGTTTTCCTCCCAACAAAGCATAAATGAGTTGTAGTGAATGTTGAGACTTATATGAAACACAATTAGTGTGTACCAATATTACAATATTCACATATTACATACTAGTAATATTCAAATAGTAGTAAAAGATGATGATAGCGTGGGGGTCAAAAGTAGTCACAAATAATTCCATAAACTATCTGGTTAGAAGTAGGATAAGTATATTTCTAGAAGAACTATAAATAATGATGTTTGAGGTAAAGAAAGGTTAATCGGTAGTTTTAAACAAGATAACCATTTTAAAATACTTTTAGTACTGTAAGCATCAAATATTAAGAGCTATTTTTTAAAAAATTAAGTTCCAATTTAAAGTGAATAAAATTTTCAGTACTGTAAACATCAAATATTAATAGCTAATTCTAAAAAAGTTAAGTTCCAGTTTAAAGTGAATAAAATATGAACTGGTTGCTCACTGTATGTTCTATGAAAATAAATCTGTACCATTTAACACAGTTTGAAGAAGTGAAATTAAAATCGGCTGATGACGTGTTAACAGAGAAGAAAGGAAGCTGTGAAATAGAATGTATGAGTATCCTAAACTTGCAGATTATATAGTGAAAAAAGAAAAGAAAAGAAAAACCTTAACAGAGAGCACTTGAATTTACCTCGCAGAAGGAAGTACCTTGGTTGAATGTGTAGAACTAGCTAGTAGCATCTTCCCCAACTTTCTTAAGAGGGGAAGAGTATTCCTTTCCCTGACAGCCCCTCAGAGAGGGAGGAGTGACAAGCTAGGAAGATCAGGACAGGGTGTTTAGACTTGAGCCCGTTCCAGGGGCTTTGGCTCCCAGGCATGGAGGGGAACTGCCCCTGCCATGTGAACAGCCTCTCGGGGCTGGACAGTGAAGTGCTCTGGGCAGTTTCGGATGGATGCCTCACTGCTGTCACCCTTAGCAAATGTGCCCCCTGGATCATCTCCCATGTCTCAGCTCTGGGCTGCATGCCTGGGCCACCTCACTCCACTTAACCAGGACCCACTGTGGAAGTGTTGATGAGCACCAGGAGGAGCCCTGTGTGCCAGGATTGCTTCTGGACCAAGGGGCTGCTGCTTCTCTCTCAATCATCTCAAGTCACTTCTGCAGTTGTCCTCATTGTATTTTCAAAAAGTGTTAAGACAGAATTCATCTCATAAGGGAATTCTTCAATTTGCATATTTCCTGGAGACTTCTTTCTGTTACTCTATTAATTTATTAACACTTTTAAAGTGATGTTGCTTCCCAGGGTGCTCTCTGTTCAATAAATCACTGAGGTGGTTATAAATAAACATTACACCTAAAGTCCCTTGGCACCCAACCCAGAAAAGTAAATGCTACTGATTTTCCAGAGATGCTACAAAAATTAGTTGATGTTGAAAATTCAATTCTTTCCTTAAATTAGGAGAGGCTGGAGCAAGATACAGATAAAACATTTTCAGAGGCTAGGCAGAATAGAAAATAAACAGCAAAGACAATGTGAAACTATCCTAGGACCATTAAAGCAAGTCTGTTTATTTTGAACTAAAGAAACTGAACTGAGGTAAGAAAATGAAGAACTATTCTTCAAAATCTCTCTCCTAAGTTTTGGCATTTTTTTTCCTTAATAACTTTTCATGAATAAATATTTATCTTCAATTGTCCAAAGTTTTCATGCCATGCTAACTAGTAAACTGAGCTTGTGATGCCCAGTGATCTTTTTGGGTTTAACCATATTTTTATTATTGCCCAAGAGTTTCATTTTTTTTTTCTAAGTATAGAACTGGGGGGTGGGAGAAGGCAGAAGTCAGATCATGACAATGCCAGAGGAAGGAAATCTTTACTTTCCTAATGCTTGGCCATCACAAAGATGCAAAATTGGTTAGAAAATAAAGTCACAACAGGGCAACAACTTAGATATTCTCCAGAGCTGAAATCAGCTATCTGTTGTGATATGTTATGGATGGAATGACCCCAATGTAGAATTGGGCAATATAGGATTGCCCTGTACAGTGGGCAGGTTACTGAAAATTTCTATAATTACAAGTCTTTATTACCACGAATAAAGACCCACCCACTGTATGTGGAAGTTCCCTGGCCAGGGATTGGACCTGTATCACAGCAGTGACAACATCAGGTTCTTAACCCACTGAGCCACAAGGGAACTCCATGAACTAATTTTCTTAACATAAACGATAGCATCTTTATACAATGTTCTGGTTAAATAGAGCTAAGTAAAATTGTTATACATATGTTCACCTAGATTGAAAAGTCTGTTCATAATCAAGACACACCACATATGGAGTACCCGTCATGGCTCAGTGGTAACGAGCCCGACTAGTAGCCATGAGGATGTGGGTTCAATTCCTGGCCTCACTCCGTGGGTTAAGGAGCAGCCGGCATTGCCATGAGCTGTGGTGTAGGTCACAGGGGTGGCTCAGATCCCGTGTTGCTGTGGCTGTGACATACACTGGAGGCTGAAGCCCTGGCCTAGGAATTTACATATCCCTCAAGTTGGGCCCCCAAAAAAGAGCAAAAAAAAAAAAAAAGAAGAAGAAGAAAAAAGACATACGTTTCCAACTAGATGACCAATTCAGAAAAAGATTTGAGAGTGAATATAAAGCACATGTAAGATAAATGCAATAATATAATAACCATAATTCATGACATATTAACACTGTATTTCAGCTATTTTTCTAGGGAATCATGTATTTGTCACTGTTTAGCCACTGTAGCTGCACCATGAAATAGTTTTTCCAGTTATGACTATTCTAATCACATCTGTAATCAATCTAATTATGGAGAACATTTATAAAGTTTACTTTTATTTCTTAGTAGGCTGAATTTGGAGCATTTTAAGATTTTTAATTAACAGAAAGGATTACTGAAACTTGCTTTGAAGTTTTTGGCTATTTATATTAGAAATCACTGGATTTTTGCACACAAATTCCCATCACTCTCAGTGTGTATTTGTAGCTGTGAGGGAACATGCATGTGGGTACATGCCTGAACAATATGGACCCTAGTTTTAACATGAGTCAGGAAAGATGATTTCTCTGAAGATGACTTTATACTGCTACCTTTGGAGTTTCAATAAGAAAGGTGAAAGTAAATTCTAAAACACAGTTGAATTTTGTTGAAAGAATATTTCCACTTCCTATTCACAATATGTACCATTTGTAATGCAATTTTACAGGGAAACATAAAGAAATTAATATGTACTGCCAGGGCTCTAGAAATTAAGGACTGATTTCCCACCAAACACACAGCTGATACTCACCTGTAGAACACAGCTCTCTTCAGGGTTATTGCATTGGGGGAAGACATGCTGAAAACCCAATTATATTCCTCTTCTTCAAACCCAATTAAAGGCATTTTCAGGAGATTTTAAGCTGCACTCACTACCTGATGGCTGCAACTAATTTTTAACTCTGGTTGGTTTTGCTCAGTTTGATTTCTACCTTTTTAGTGAATTTAAATTTTAAATAACAGAGCATGGTACTCTGGACTGTCATGGTCTGGCTATAAATGTTACTGCTGCATGTTAAAACAGCCTAATAACTTTATGCTTAAGACAGTGCTAAGGAGTGAGTTCCCATTGTGGTTCAGTGGGTTGAGAACCTGACTAGTATGCATGAGGATGCGGGTCAGATCCCTGGTCTTGCTCAGTGGGTTAAGGATTGGCTGTGGCCATAAGCCCTGGTGTACGGAGCATAAGTGGCTCAGCTCTGGTATTGTTATGGCAGTGGCATAGGCTGGCAGTGGCATAGGCTGGCAGCTGCAGCTCCAATTTGATCCCTAACCTGGGAACTTTCACATGCAGTGGGTACAGCCCTAAAATGAAAAAGACAGTACTAAACACCCCCAGTACTTTGTTCAAATCTATAAAAGCACTGCCATCAACTCTAGCAAAGACCAAGGCCTAGAAACAACTAACTTAATGTAGTGGACACTTGGTGAAATAGATAAATTTCAAAGTCGACAGACCTTGCAATATCCAAAAAGCATTAAATACATTCACCCTACAGAGAAACTTCTCAGCCTCTCAGAATTAACTAATCTCGTAAAAAATCTAGTGCCTGGGCTGTCACCTGAAGATTCTGATTAAGTATGTTGAGGTTGGGTGGCAGACAATTCTGATGTACAGCCAGGGCTGAGGACCATGAGTTTATAATGTAATGATAAAAACTGCCTGGAGTTCCCACTGTGGCCCAAGGGGATCTGCAGCATCTATGGAGTCCTAGAATGCAGGTTTGATCCCCAGGCTGGCACAATGGTTAAGTATCAGTGTTGCTACAGCTTAGATCTGATCCCTGGCCCGGAACTCCATGTGCCCCAGGGCAGACGGGAACAAAACAAAACAAAACAAAACAACAACAACAAAAAAAACTGCCTAAAACCAGGAGGTTTTTTTCAGATATTCACCAGCTTTCTACCAGAGCAGAGCAAACCACAGTAACTTCCTCTCAACACTACACAGTTTTTCACTCTCCTGCATTTGTATGCTCCAAGAATGTCCTATGCTTCCTAATGGCCAATCCTACTTCTCCCGAAACTTTCTTTGATGGTTCCTAGCTAGTCACATAAGCCATATGGCCCCAGGTTCTCCCCACAACGATATCCATGGCTACTGTATTAACTGTTTCTTCCCCAGATTGCTAGTTCTTTGAGGAAAGGAATTATACTTTGTTCATCCTAGGTACACCAGTCCCCCGTAGATGTTTGTGCTTGCTGAAAATCTGAATGAATGAAATCAACTTCATCAAAAAAATGACTACTGCCTCCTACCGCATATGCAATGAAACCAAATGTTCTGAAGCCCTGGCAGGTAACCAGGATTACTGTGAATTAGTTCCACAAACTGGGCTGATGTACAAGCTAGTGATGCCCTTTCGACAACTTCTATAAAATCAGCCAAAGTGACAGAGGCATGGGTGGGACAGGAAAAGAAAGGAAGCGGAAGCTTTTGGAAGACTTAATGGAGAATTATTAGAAATGAGCATTGAAGAGAATAGCAGAAAGAGAGCTGAACTGTAAAGATGGAAGAAACTATGCAGACGGGGGAGCCCCTTTCTGCACATGCCTGATCAATTACATTTGTCACTGACTAAAATTAATTATCATTCATTATTAAGGTATATTTTGTTGAACCTGACGTAGTAGTTTTTTATTTCCACTCCTGCCATCCAATTGTTCAGCTGTTTCATGTTAATAGTTTTGAACAAATGGGTCCAAATTCTAAATAAAATTGTGTGGTTGAACGGTCAACACTGAGAACATTTATTTTTCAGAGTATGTTAAGTGAGAAAATATGAAAAAAGATACATAGTGGCTTACCTGATTTTAGCAACAAAATCATGTAATGACAACTCAAACACTCCAAGTCCTTTCAAACATTCAGGAGTTTCCACTGCGGCTCAGTGAGTTATGGACCCAATGTTCTCTCTGTGAGGATTCACGTTTCATTCCTGGCCTTGCTAAGTGGATTAAGGATCCAGCGTTGCCACAAGCTGCCTCACAGGTCGCAGATGTGGATCAGATCCAGCTGTGGCAGTGGTGTAGGCTGGCAGCTGCAGCTCCGATTCGACCCCTAGCCTGGAAACTTCCATATGCCACAAGTGTAGCCGTGAAAAGGAGAAAAAAAAAGTCAAAATGCTCTTTCCAGAGGGGTAACCCATTTATAAAAGCAGATAACTTACTCTTCACTTTTGAAAGGCCACTTTTATATATCCATGTTTTAAAATGTTTTCTTTTCAAATATGTAGTATATTGCTGACAACTACCTGCCATCATGGAAAAATTCAGCAAAACCTGAAAACTTTTCCTCTGGGAAACATGAAAGTTGCAACTCTTCCCATCAATGATCGTTTAACCTGTGACTATCAGATACAACATTTTTTTTTTCACCTTCAGTAGCCATTACAGAGTTATCAAGTTTCTGTGATATTAAAAGAACATATTCCATTAACCTTTTGAACTGAAGAAACCCAAGGCAGAGAACAATCACTGAGGGACATTATTTTATTGTGGAATTCCAACTCTTCCCTCAGTTTATCATGGATACTACAGAGAGCAGGCAACTATCAGATGTACAGAACAAGCAAAAGCCCCTTTGCCATCCCATAATTAAAGCTTATCAAGTTCAATTTTTGTCCTTGTTTGGGGGCATAAAAACTGCACATTCAAACAGAATATCTAATATTACATTTCAAGAGCCCAACATGCACTTTATGGTATGGATATACCCCAATTTGGAGACCATGCCAGACATGGTCCACTTGGCAATGGTGGTTCTATTTGCTCTACACTGGGCTGGTCACTCAGTAAGGCCTTTTGTTGTTGTTCATTTTAATTTACAAACATAATATTTAATACATTCTCCTTCGTAACAAAGGAAATCATTTGAGGTAAGACTCAAGTCTTATCTCTGAACCACTTGCATAAATGGCTACCCTTCATGCTCCATTCTGTAAGCCTGCTTTGTGGAAACAATACAACTTGGCACAGCAAGGGATACAGATCTATCCCATATTTTCTTAATTATAGCATATAGTGTCCCACTGCACCACTCTGTTCATCCCTTATTATTTCCCTAATAATGGCCCTAATAGTACTTGTGAAATTTTGGCATTGGGGTCACCCAGAGGACCTTGTGAACCATTCACTGATGACTGGGTATAGCCAGGGTAGGGCTGGAAACTCTGCATTTCTGACATTATCCCAAGTGGCGTTGATAACTGCCAGAAAGGGGATACATGTTTAGAATCACTGATCTAGGGAAGATACAAAAACACAGAATTGCTGGAGGATGAGTGATGCAATGTCGAATTTAAAATAACCCTGCCAAAGTGCCCCCCCCAGCAAGCGGTTGCTCTGCACCTTGAGTTGCAGAGTTCCCACGTCTATAGCCAAGCATTAGACTACCCAACATTAATTACTGCCCACTCGATGGCCAAAAACTGTATTTCTTTCTAATTTGCACTTTCAGAGCACAAGCAAGGTTGAGTCTCTTCTTATGTGTACCGTCCAGCTCCACTTTCTTTTTATTAGTGTACATGGCTTTTGAAAATTCACTCATGAGAGTTCTTTATATATTCATGGATTCATTATTTGCTTCTATAAGTGTGTATTCCCATAAGTACCTTACCTTTTTTGTAGTAAGAATTATTTTTAAGAGAAGTTTAAGGTTTCCAGAAAACATGAGGGGAAAGTATAGACATTTCCAATATGCCTCCCACCCTACACATGCAGAGTCTCCCCCATTATAGCATCCTCCACCAAAGTGGTACATTGGACACAATGGATGACACATCATCACCCAGTGACCATAGCCTACCTTATGGTTTACTCTCAGTGTTACACATTCTCTGGGTTTGGACAAATATGTTATTATAGGGATCCATTATCATGGTATCAGAAGTTCCTGTCGTGGCACAGAGGAAACAAATCTGACTAGGAACCATGAGGCTGCAGGTTTGATCCCTGGCCTCACTCAGTGGGTTAAGGATCCAGCATTGCCGTGAGCTGTGGTGTAGGTCGCAGATGTGGTTCCGATCCCGCGTTGCTGTGGCTCTGGCGTAGGCTGGCGGCAACAGCTCTGATTAGACCCCTAGCCTGGGAACCTCCATAAGCCAAGGGTATGGTCCTAAAAGGACAAAAGACAAAACAAAAAAAACATTATCATGGTATTATACAGAGTATTTCACTGCTCTAACAATCCTCTATACTTTGCCTATTCATGACCTCTATCCACCAAAGCCCTGGCAACCATCGATCTTTTTCTTTTTATTTCCTTTTACAGAATTTGTTTTAATTTCTAAAATTTTATTAGAGTACAGTTGATTTATCCTGTTGTACTAGTTTTAGGTATACAGCAAAATGAATCAGTTATACGTATATCCATCCATTCTTTTTTCCCATATAGGTTTATTACAGAACATTGAGAAGACCTCCCTGAGCTATACAGTAGGTCCTTATTAGTCATCTATTTTATATATAGTAGTATGTGTTAATCCCATCCTCTCAATTTATCTCTCCCCCCTACACTGATCTTTTTATTTTCTCCATAGCTCTGTCTTTTCCATGTTATATAGCTGGAATCATACAGCACAGTCTTTACAGATTGGCTTCTTTCACTTAGTAATGTGTATTTAAGATTTCTCCATGTCTTTTCATGGCTTCATAGGTCCTTTCTTTTTAGTGCTGAAAAAAGGAATGGATGGATATATATATATGTATAAATGATTCACTTTACTGTATACCTGAAACGAATACATTGTAAATCAGCTATACTCTAATAAAAAATTTTAAAATATTCCACTGTCTGGATGTACCGCAATTATTTTCCCCATTTACTAAAGGATGTCGTGGGTTGCTTCCAAGTTTGGGCAACTAGGAATACAGCTACACACATCCACAGGCAGGTTTTTGTGTGGACATGTTTTCGAATCCTATGGGTAAACACCGAGGAGCACAGTTGGTGGACCGTACACTAAGAATATGTTTAGTTTTGTAAGAAACTGCCAAACTGTCTTCCAAAGTCACTGACCATTTTGCATTTCCATTAGCAATAAATGAGAGTTCCTGCTGTTCCACATTTTCACCATGATTTGGTGTTACTAGTATTTTGGATTTTGGCCATTCTAATAAATAAATCACGGTACCTCATTGTTTTAATTCGCATTTTTTTGGCTGATTTTTTTTTAATTGAAATATAGTTGATGCATGTCCCTTGACTTTTAACCTTAGTTATGAAGATTTTTTTCTCTTTCCAGATATAAGAATTGATACAATTAAGTTTCTCAATAGTTAATTGTGCTGTCCATTTCATGTTTAAGGATCATAAGGACAATATGCAAAGTTAATAAACATTTCCATAACTTTACCCAGTATTTTATCCTCTTAAAACATTTAGGCCTTTAATCAACTCAGAATTTATGTTTAGTTATAGGGTACTGATAGAAATCTAATTTTACTTCATTATTCCATATAGGCAGCCAATGATAGAACATTCAGACAAGAGCACTGATTGAAAAGGCTCTTCTTTCTCTCCCTTGCATATATGAAATTCTCATACATGTATAAATCTATTACTAGTCCTTATATTATTGTTTTAAGGACTTAATAAGGTACTTTATGGAAAAAAGCGTACTATCTGGGCATACTTTGTCTTCTCATCATAATCTTTTTTTTTTTTTTTTGTCTTTTTAGGGCCACAAGTGAGGCATATGGAAGTTCCCAGGCTAGGGGTCGACGAAACGGAGCTACAACTGCTGGCCACAGCCACAGCAACGTAGAATCCGAGCCACATCTGTGACCTACACCACCGCTCATGGCAACACCAGATCCTTAGGCCACTGAGTGAGGCCAAGGATCAAACCTGCATCCTCATCGATACTAGTCGGGTTTATTTCCACTGAACCCATAATCATTTTTAAACTGAGTTATTTTGTTCATTTACATTTACATGTGATTTTTTTGCATCAATTATTTTGCTCCTCCTGAAAAATCTTAAGAGTTTTTGAAAGAAAGAGCATTAAATTTGTATATTGGA
Source organism: Phacochoerus africanus (assembly GCF_016906955.1). NCBI lineage: Eukaryota > Metazoa > Chordata > Mammalia > Artiodactyla > Suidae > Phacochoerus > Phacochoerus africanus. The sequence goes on along the minus strand of NC_062544.1, from coordinate 78,901,625 downwards.
AAGAATTCTCTTTTATGTTCAAGAATTCTACAGAGAGCTTTGTCATTCATGAACTTGACAACACATCTCCTTTTCCTCTAGCCTTTGTTATGGATGTCTATGAAATTTAGTATGTTTCTCCCAAGACGTTTTGCATATTTTTGTAAGGATTTTACCTATGTATCTCATGCCTTTATTGATATGTAGAAGGGACTTCACATCATTTTATATTTTCTAGTTACTTATGGCTGATTTTTAGGAAAGCTAATGATTTTCATGTTTTGAGACAGGATCTGGATATCTTGATGGACCCACTTTATTAATGATAACAGCTTGTTAGTTATTCCTATGTGTTTTCCAGCTATATGATTGTGAAGTCTACAAATAACGGCATGTCTCTTGCTTCCCCACCTTTTCATCCCCTATGTTTAAGATTTTCTAATATCTCAAGTTTAAGGTTGAAAATTACAGGCCATACAAGGCACTTTCAGAATTTTATGAAAGTACTTCTAATATTGCATAACTAAATATATTTCTGTTAACACTTCAAAAAGTTAAATAACTTCCCTTCCATGTTATTCTGCTAAAATAATTATTACTAAATTATGACTGAGCATTACACTTTATCAAATGTATGTTAGGCACCTGTGGAGATGGCCATAGGGTTTTCTTCTGATTAATATTAATATACTAGGTTTCATTATTTAGTTTTCTAATATTGAGCCATCCTTGCATATCTGAAATAAAATTCACTTCGCTATAATCTTTTCACGTTTAAATGATTGAATTTTTTTAAGATTTTGGCCCTAGTACTGAAAAGTGAAGTGCAGTTATAATTTCACTTACTGTTTCCCATTGCTGGTTTGGGTACTGGGGTCCTGTATTGCTTATGTAAAATTAAATTTCTCTAAAATAAACTTCCTTGAAATACACAGTGTCACTGTTGATTATACTGACAGCCTTTCCATTCCCCTCACCTGGATTATGTTTCACCCACTGACTGTCCACCATATGCTTATCACTGAGCTTGTTCTATGGCCTTGTCTGTAACTTGCAGAAGTTCCCAGGCCGGGGATTGAACCTGAGTCACAGCAGTGGCAACACTGGATCCTTAACCCACTGGGCCACCAGGGAACTCCCTAAGACCACTTTATTAATATGCAGTCCTGGAGCTCTTTGGGTTGAGTGGCAGTGTCATATAGTTGCAGTATGAGCACCAGCTTTTGAGTCAGATCTGATGTGGCCCTTTATTGTGTGAAAAGAGACCTACTTCTCCCCTGTAAAATGAATATGCCTACTCTGAATGCTGCTGAAAGTAATGAGTGAGTTAATCCCCATAGAGGATCTGGTATTTACAGGATTTTCTATAAGTGGTGATGGTGATGATTTTTGTTGATGAACATGGACATAAGCATGTTTCTCTGAATGTATCAGCCTTGACCTTTGTATACTGAGAGATATCTAGGGTTTTCACAGGAAATGTACAAATATCACTCATAAAAACATCAATTTTATGGGCGATATTTGGGTTAAATTGGTGCCCCCAAGGTGATATAGTGAGGGCCATCCCATCTGCAGTGACTGTGAATGTTACCTTATTGGGAAATAGAATCTCTGTAGATATAACTAGTTAGGATGATGTCACACTGGAATAAGATGGGCTCAATCCAATACGACAGGTATCCTTATAAAAAGAAGGAAGGTGAAGTGAAAGCAATGACACGCAGGGAAAATGCCAGGTGACGATGACAGACGCAGAGACTGGCGTGATGCCTCAACAGGCAAAAGAACACCTGGGGCCACCTGAAAAAGGGAAAGCTCCTCCTTTAGAGGCTTTGAAGGGAGCATGGCTTTGCCAACATCTTGATTTCAGATCTGTAACCTTCAGCACTCTAAGATAATAGATTTCAGTTGCTTTAAGACACCTGGTTGGAGTTATACTGTTATGGCAGCCCAAGGGGTATCTTGTGGATCCTCCAGGCAATGGCTTGGAGGTTGAGGCTGTCAATGGAATAAATCAAGAGGACGATGGTGCAGTGCTGGCAACAAGAGAATGCTGACATTACGTCAAATGTTACTTGAGGATGAAAGCAGGAACATGTTCTGAAGTGTGCGTCACACAGAACATGTGGGGAAATGGCTGGAAGGGGGCAGAGTACACAGCCATTTATGCCATCATGTTGAACTGTGGTAAAGAGCTACTTGAATTATATCAGATGTTCATTAATTCACTGCATAATGGGTGCAATTTAACTTTTAGAATCCATTTGATAATGTGTTTAGCAAATGTTGCCACAGAAGCACAATTTCTTGGGGGCACAGTAACACTAGACAAGTCATACTCCCCCACATAATTATGCCAAGGAAGTGGCAAAGCATGAAAAGTATCTTGGGTACAAAGATTCTTTCGTGCCTTGTAATTCACATTTGCCCGATCAATTCATTCCTGCTAAAACGGGGATCTGTACCTTTCTTCAATATTACAATCTCAGTCTTCAGAATTTCATCTTCCTCATCACTCGCTATTTTCTGACTGATGACTAAGGCTAAGTTGATCATTACTATACCTGACCAGACAGTCTAGACCAGCAAAATGTAGTCATGCTGGTTTCACTCTAGTCAAACAGGATCAAAGATGTGGATACCATGTTAAGAAAGTGGGTGACTGCATTTAACATTCTACAAATAGAATTAATTGACTTGCTCTCCAAGTCATATGATGGAACTATTCTAAATCTGGGAAGGAAACCAGAATTTCTCACCATCAATTCTCTTCTCTCTTTTCCAGACCATGCAGTCTAAAAGTTTTTATGCTCTAGTGATAATCAATTTAAATGAGAGCGCTACTGCCAAACTCAATTCTCTAATTACATAGTTAGGAAAGACGGATAATAATTATTGCAATGTTCTACCCTCAAAAATTGCTCAGCAATGCTGACTGATATACATACCAAGTTCCAATTTTCTTTAAAATATATATGCACATTTGTTTCAATTGTCTAAATGTATATATATTAAAAATCCATCATTAATGATTCTTAGCACAAAGTTCTGATGTTTATGCCTTGCTTTTCATTTTCAAATAATTCAGAAATATTGGTTAACTCCAAGAATATGTGAATATTTTATTATCAAAAGTTCTGCTACTATAAGGCAGTCCCAAGACACTTCTTCCCTCTTTTTGTGTGAGTGCAAAAGCTTTCAGAAATTTAAATATGATTACAGCAGGGGTGTAAGAGGAAGCATATCAAAGCCAATGAATTGAGTGTTCAAGATATTATTCATGCTTGACATGGCTTTTTATAAAAGTCTCTCTTCTTGTTGCCTGGAATTTTGCTTATTCTTTCTTTTAATTATCAAATTCCATGGTTACTTCCACCAATAAAACAGCAATGTCCTCTTAAAAGAAAAATATTCTAGCAGTGAACAATGCTTCTTTTCTGCTTCCATTTCCTCATTCCCTAAGGAAAGCTTCCTTGCCAGATCCCATTCACAGCCCATAAACTCTTGCCAACAAAGACCCGAAATGATAAACCAACTCACGGATAAAATGCACCAGCTACATTTATTGGGGGGGGGGGGGGGAACAGTCTGCATTTGCAAAACTCTTTAATACATATCATGATTTAACCCATGGTGCAAATTAAGAAAAATCATAAATGTTTTGGATAGCTAAAAATTATCTTATGCCATCAATATAATTTTTCCTACACCAAACATTATTGATCAGTTTCCAGAGCTGAAGAATTAAACATTTTGTCATTTATTGTTTTATTGGCTCATGGGACCTGTGATCCTCACTCTAAACATACACTCCTCACATGGGCCAATCAAAATGAACTCTCCTGGAGCCCCGAATCTGATTTTTCCTATTTACCCTCTCCTCTTAGTCCTCCCTTTCCCATTAAAGGGCAATTATATTCTTCCTGTTGTCTCATTCTTTTTTTCCTTTTCTTCCCCCTGCCCCCGTCCCTTTTTCCTTTCTTTTTCTTTCTCAGGCCATACCTGCAGCATATGGAAGTTCCCTGGCTAGGGGTTGAATCAGAGCTGCAGCTGCCAGCCTACACCACAGCCACACCATTGCCTCATTCTTGACTTGGTTTTCACAGACAGTACCAGTTATGGGTTAAATTGTGTCTTCCTTCAAATTCATATGTTCAGGTAGTAACCCCTCATATCTCAGAATGTGACCGTATTTGGAAATAGGGTGACTGCAGATGTAATTAATTAAGAGGAGGTCCTATTGGAGCAGGGTGAGCTCCCAATCCAGTACGACGGGCATCCTTTTGAAAAGTCGAAATTGGACCCAAACACACACACAGCAAGAATGCCATGTGAACACTGGAGCTATGCTGCCACCATCCATAGAACTACAAGATGCTGGGAGAAGGGCCTGTAACAGATCCTTCTCCACTGCTCGCAGAGAGGGCAAAGCCCTGCCGACACTTTGATTTCAGACTTGTGGCCCCCAGAACTGTGAGGCAATAAATGCCTATTGTTTGAAACCCCCTAATGTATGGTACTTTGGTACAGCAGCCCTAGCTAACTCATGGAGTATCCCATCCATCAGCCTATTCTCTTGTGTCTATACCTAGAAAATTGCTTATAAATGTAATACTAGGGCTATTCCTAGATTTCACTTCCCACAAAGAGGTCTTCCTTGAAATAGTATCAGTTTTTCTTTAACTCCAATACTCATAGCATAAAATTGTTTTAAACTGACTGATAAGAAATATAGTAAAAGCTGTGAGACTCGGTGCTGTGTGGTTTCCTCCGTCCTTACTGGATGATCACAGGGAAGGAAGCCTGTCTACCTGCTGTAGGTCAACACACCAAGTGGCTCACCCATGAGGGAGGCTGTGCCCTCATCAATCCAACTTGAGATTCCTCTGTTTTTGTAGAGGTCAAGCTTTCAATATTAATTCTGTTTCCCAGAGAGTTTCCTTCTGGGAAGGAGGTGAGCAAAAAAAGCCAAGTGAAGTCTTCAAAATTACTTAGCACTCTCATTTCTTCCTGGATTTTAATACTTCCATTGGGTTTATAATTTTTCAATCAGTCTGATGAAAATCTAGTAACTGAGATAAACTTAGAAAAAAACAGCCTGTGAACTTGAAACGCAACAGCTACTGATAGAAGGCACAAGGTAATAAGGTGCTAAATCATGCACACAGATGTTCAAAGCCAGAAGAGATCAGAGGAGCATAAGATCAATGGGAGGATTGGCATCTTGCTGTGTGAGTAACTTTCTCTCTTTGGTTTGCTCTGTCATCTGTACGCTCATCTCTGTTTGGGAAATTTTTTAAGCACTTAGAATTAATTTACAATATGAAAGCGTGCTTAAACATCTTTGTCCACAAGGAATGCCGATTTTTCAACAGAACTGAAAGATGATAACTTGTAAAGCAGTAGGGAGAACAAGGATTATAAACGCCAGTCACTTACAAAATTAGATTTTATACCATCTTTTTCTCCAGTGTATGAGTGATTGATGGGAAATGAAATAAAAGCTTGGGACCCAAACAGATGGGTTTTCCCCATTTGTGTGGCTCCAAGTCTTTCTGGGTATGGAAGATAAACTTAGATGCCCTTTTGCATTTGTAATGGTTTAAATTTTGTATTCATTATTAGTGGGCTCAACACAGGAAAAACTTGTGCTATTAGCCCCAGAGAAAATAAATGTACTATTATTTTTTTTTTCCATTTCTTAGGCCGCTCCCGCGGCATATGGAGGTTCCCAGGCTAGGGGTCCAATCGGAGCTGTAGCCACCGGCCTACGCCAGAGCCACAGCAACGCGGGATCCGAACCATGTCTACAACCTACACCACAGCTCACAGCAACGCCAGATCATTAACCCACTGAGCAAGGGCAGGGACCGAACCCGCAACCTCATGGTTCCTAGTCGGATTCGTTAACCACCGCGCCACGACAGGAACTCCCCATCTCATGTATTTTTGACGTCTCTCTTCTCACAACAATTGAGTGAAAAAAAAAAAGCCATAAATTTAAATGTTTCAGGGATAATAAATATCCATTTATTTATTCATTAACTCATTCAATTTTGAAATAAATGCAAACCGATCCTACCATGCTGGACAATTCATGAGGGGCTGTGCCCCCAGGTAAACCTTAATGCCCACCACTGTGGGGACTTAGGCAGAGGTAACCGGTGCCAAGTTCACCTTTATTTAGAAGGTTAAAGGACTCTGGAGAAAGGGACATTTAAGCAGAGCCCTGAAGGAAAAAGAGTCACCAAACTAACAAGTGAGGATACAAACAACAGAAAAGAAATAAAAGTCTGAAAGCAAGATTAACCATGCTTTAAGGAGATGCAATTTTATCCTATGAGTTACAAGAATCCACTGAGAAGTTTTCCCTGAAGAGAACGAACAAGGTCAAGTCTGAGTTAGGGCTTGTGTCTCCACAGTTAATGGGTCTCTCAAAGGCAAGGGTGAAACTGGATCATGGAGACCAGCCAGGTGGCTTCCAGACCGAGGTTCGAAGAGGAACAGCAGGGTAAGAAGGAAAGCAAAGGTGGTTGAGAAGAACCAAGCTGATCTGAAATGGATTCAGAATGTGGAAGGCAAGGTGACAATGGTTGATGCCACATGAGGGCGGGAGAGGAAGGAGGCCAACATATCTCAGGAAGGAGAATGCAATTTCTTTTTTTTTCTTTTTTTGTCTCTTCTAGGGCTGCTCCTGCAGCATATGGAGGTTCCCAGGCTAGGGGTCCAATCGGAGCTGTAGCTGCCGGCCTATGCCAGAGCCACAGCAATGCGGGATCCGAGCCATGTCTTCAACCTACACCATAGCTCATGGCAACGCCAGATCCTTAACCCACTGCGCAAGGCCAGGAATCGAACCCGCAACTTTATGGTTCCTAGTCAGATTTGGTAACCACTTTGCCATGATGGGAACTCCGAGAATGCAATTTCTTAATCCTCAGAGTGATGTTCCTTGACAAGAAGGAAGCATTCAACATGGAAGGTCTGACATTTCTATACTATTTTTTTTATTCGTTTTGCTTTTTTTTTTTTTAGGGCCAAATGCATGGCGTATGGAAGTTCCCACCTAGGCTTTGAATAGGAACTGCAGCTGCCAGCCTACACCACAGTCACAGCAACCAGCAACGTAGGATCCGAGCCACATCTGAGACCTACACCACAGCTCACAGCAATGCCGGATCCTGAACCCACTGAGCGAGGCCAGGGATCAAACCCGTGTCCTCATAGACACTGGTCAGGTAATGTTACTGCTGAACCACAACAGGAACTCCTTTTATTAATTTTGTATTGCTGGTGGAAACATTTACCACAGACTCCATGGCTTCAAACAATCGCAAAGTTATCTCATTCCAGATCTTTTAGACAGAAGCTCGGCAGGGGTCTCAGCAGGCTAAACTAAGGGGCCAACAAGGTTGCTTTATCTTCTGGAAGCTCTGGAGGAAATCTGGCTCCCTGCCTTCAACTCCTAGAGGCTGCTCACATTCCTGGATCCATGGCTCCTTCCTCCATCTTCAAACCCAGCAAGGGCAGGTCAAGTCCTTCTCTGATGTTTCTTGCACAGTCACCTTTTCCCTCTGCAACTTCAGGACACCTGGGTAGTCCAAGTTCATTGCCTCCTCTCAAGGTCAGCTGTCTCCTCCCATGATCATGATCTACTGTTTAGCCATATTAATTCACTGCCACCCAACCCCCTTGGCCACGCAGCAGCATGTATACAGGTTCCCAGGATTAGGGTGTGGACAACTCTGGGAGTTATTCTTGTGACACCCATATATATGCCACCCCCCTGCACATCCTAGTTCCAATTCAGGCCAATTACTTCCTTAGAAATTCTTTTTACATCATTTTGTTGTAAATGGAACACCCTGTGGGCCATATTCTTCCCCTCTGGCCTTGATTGACTTTCACTTGCAGTAATATTTCAGCTTAACCCCTATCAAAAAGGATTCCCAAGTAACAGGCTGTTTGTCCTCCTGCAGTTACAACACTGTGAATGCCCTGTCTCACTCTGTGAACCACTTAATTTATTTCTGACAGCTTTCCTTCAACAACATGTTTAAGCATAAACGTTTGCCAGTTTAAATTCATGACATAATGTACTTAAAATCATATGTTTTGGGACCCTCAGTAGAATGGTTTAATTCTTCAAACGGTTAAGTGCTACAAAGCCTTATGCAAACTAAATATTGATTTATATAATTTGTTTACTTATAGTTCTGTAACAAAATAGTTCAATAGAAAATACCATGGCTACTAAAATTTAATATCTATAGAAATCATCAAAAACTAAGCAAAAAGTACAGATTTTATGATACTGCAGTTGGTGAAATTTAGAAAGCAAACTATCAAAGGTATGTAATTATTATTAATTTTGCTTCTGGACTAAGGTCTTTTATACAACCAATGCCCATACATACTGGGTTGTGCATTTATCTCATTGTCAATAATAGTCAAAAAGCAAATAAACCAGAAAAAGTCATTACAGATCCTAAATAACAAAATTAACTGAGAAAAAAAATAATATAGATTGACTTCGCAAATATTTTTCCTAAATGAGCTCTTTTGATGGAAAAACTGTGAAAAGACTTTTAAAAGTCCTCTCCGTTCACTGCTGCAATTGACTATATGATGGGAGTAGCCTGACTGGTCACAGGGCACAAGGGACACATTGCACTCCTGTCACCCTCACAGCTCTGCACCCAGCCCTGACTCATGGGGACTGAAGAAAGGTCTTGGTCCCTTCCCAGAGCTACCAGAATGAGAAAAGGATAAGAATGATTACTCTTTACTTCATTTTGAACATGTCTCAAGACTTAGGATTCATTGGTAACATAATTATAAAATAAATTTATGATCAAACATAAAATGCATATTTTATTTAACAATCACTTGTAACCATACTATCCCAAATTAAACATTCAGTGTTACATATGCTATTCTTGAGCAACTCATCTCTAAACTTATGTCTCACATTATTTGAGTAATTTAAATATAAATGTCTATAGTTATATTTCTGATGCAGAATTTTAAAAAAAAATCATGAGTAGACTGCTTCAAAAAATGCTTTGCAGTATATATATGCTGGTACCCTGGAAATATAGATTATGCAATAGACTTTAAAATTTAATTATTTTCTGGTATCTATTCATTTTAATAATTTAATTTATAGTTGCTAGACTTTACTCACAAAAAGAGAGTTTCATAAGTTGCCTTTCACCCTCAGTAACCATGCAAAAATGCAATATTTTACTTCTTCTGTATGATTTAAATAACTTCTATCAGACTTTGGATGTAGTTGAAGTGTATCAGAGCACAAGCGAAAAGAGAATGTGTTTCAACAGTTTAGGTTTCTTCAAACCAAGACAAGAATTTTCTTCTTTAAATATTTTAAATATAACCTCCTTTTACTGGGAACCATTTCCTTGTATATTAAAATCTTTCTGTTCTGGTAAGTGCTGGTTTGTGAGTGTGTATGAGAGAATGTGTGCATGCGTAAAGTAACACCACATTCTTTAACAACATTTTCTAAAATGTAGATAATTTATATAATTGTAAACATCATTCTGCAACAAGTATTCAGCAGGAAAATTTTTGCTTCAAAAGGCTTGGCGTTAATAAATGCAGACTATTGCCTTTGGAATGGATTCGCAATGAGATCCTGTTGGGTAGCACTGGGAACTATGTCTGGTCACTTATGATGAAGCATGATAATGTGAGAAAAAAGAATGTATACATGTATGTGTAACTGGGTCACCATGCTATACAGTAGAAAATTGACAGAACACTGTAAACCAGCTATAATGAAAAAAAATTAAAGTCATTACATAAAATAAAAAACGAAAGTATGCTCAACAACAACAAAGGCTTTTTATTAAAACATACTGAATACATCTTATGCAGCACATACAATGTAGTATAAATCATTTAGAAAATATGTGCACCTCTCACAGTATTAAAAATCTTTATTTCAGTATTTAAGGTAGGTTGCAGGCAGTCTGATTCATAAATAAGAATGCTAGCTCAGAACTCTGAAATACCTGAGGCTGAATCTTACTCTTTCAATATTTTTTTCCCTTGTTGAGTGTTCTTTGAGTAGGTTAACCTTTATAAATCTCCATTTACTCATTTGTGAAATCTTCAGTGTACCAACATTTATTTGTAAATTATAATGATGTAAAACAACTCCAAGGGAGCAGGTAATATAAATTATGAAATATATTACCCTAATACATTTAATTAAATAGAAAATTATGCTTACAACTCAATATTTTCACAAAACAATACATCTTAAATATGTACACTAATTAGAATATCACTAATTAATACGGGCAACCAAACTTTGTATGCAAATTCAAATGGCAAATAAATAGGCTACAATATAAATTAGTTACCCAGAAGAATCTGGAGGAGCTATTTATTTTTAAATATATGATTTTAGAGAATAACTCAGAGGAAGAGATCAAATGAATAAAATATTTTCTTCCATAAAATCCAAAAGAAATTATGTTCAATTTATGATAGATATTCCTTGAAACTGGACAATGTATTTTGAAGCTGGCTTCTATTTCAAAAATGCATTGCCACAAAAATAGTCTTATCCTCCAAAAAAATTAGTTTTTAAAACCAGTATACTCTTCCACCATTGAGAAACCATTAAAATATTAATAGCAGCTTTCAGATCTAGGTTTGTTAGCTTCCCATCATGCATTTTATTTTTATCATTGTTCCCTGAGGATCTTAGCACTACACACACTGAAACTATCACTGTGCATTTCAAGTTGATTACATTAGCAGTGAAGATGCAATTCTTCTTTAAGAAACAAGCTCTGGTGTCAGATGTCAACACAACTATTTAAAATTTAAATATATGAAGTCTCCTTTTTTGTATCGCTTCCCTAAGTGGGTACGTACTTATAATTTATTTAAATTTCACGTGTTTTTTCCTTTTCCTTTAAAACATTTTTTATTATAGTTGATTTACTTTTTATTGTGGTTGATGTACAGTATAATTTTTATCGTTACTATTACAGAGCATAATAATTCACTAGCAGCTACAATAACCAGTCCTTGAATTATCTAAAAGTGAGCTACAAGTAAACATGTTCCAAGGAATTCAAAGATGAATGAACCCATATAGTTTCTACCAGAAATAGTATCCACTGGATAGAGAGGCCTTAATTCAGAGACTTCTTCACAGTCAAGAATATTTCCTGAACACTATATTCTACCTGCACTTCAAGGCACAAAACAGGAGCGTCGTATATTTGGGTACAAAATCCAACGGTAGAGCTCACCAGAAAATACATGACTGAACAACAACAAAAAAAGATTACACATATTTTCAAATAAAATTCCTTAGTTTTCTTTACATAGATCATCTATTCCACTGGATTGAAGCTTTACTACTTACTTCATATTTTAGCCACTATTATAAATGACTTGTCTTTTTTTCACAGATAATAGCTCTTCTCATTTACCACAAGACTTATAGAACATTTACACAGAAGTTTGTTTGTTTTACCCCATTATCAAATCCCTTTAGGTGTCTTAGTCTGGACTATTGTAACAAAATACCAAAGACGGAATGACTCTCAACAGCATTTACTTCCAGTTCTGGATTCTGGAAGTCCAAGATCAAGGTCCCAGCAGATCACTGCATGGAGAAAATGCACTTCCTGGCTTATGATGGCCATCTTCCCTACCTGAACAAGGCCGGGAACAGAAAGCCTGAGCTCTCGAATAAGTCTTAAAGGACACCACACTAATCCTTAGGAGACCCTATGATGCCTTCTAATCTAATAACCGTCCAAAGACCCCACCTCTTAATACCATCCCATTAATGGGAGTTCGAGCTGTTCAACATACAGATTTGGGGAGCACACATTCACAACGTAACAACAGGTTGAATTTTCATTTTCCTTATAGTAAGATGGACCTACTGTTCAGCAGTAAAACTATACTTCTAAACCAGAGTTTTGCTTTTTTGTTTTTTTTTAAGTATTTCATTTGTTCCTTCCAGTGCTTATATAACAGATGGTAACTTTATACAAGTTGTCTGGACCCTTAATTGTCACAATTTATGCATCTCCACAGAGATGCCACGGCCCTCTATTCAAGAGTTAAAGTGATCCTGAATCTGTGGAGAAATATTTAGGTGAATTTTTCATTTCTGTAACATCAATTTATTCAGTAATACTAGAAATATATACATGTGTATATGTGCATATACATAACTCGTCCATGTATATATCACTTAGCGAAATACATATATGCATATATACTTATAATGTATCAATTTTATATATGTAATAAACACATTATATCATGATTTTCAGTTAATAGAGGAAATATCCAAAAGAGCTGACTTACACAAAATGTACACTTTTCAACTTATACCACATGCCAATGTTTCCCTGTTTATAAACTTTATAAACAATTCATTTTGCATGAGTTTGTGTTTTTTCACCTTTTTCTTGGGAGTCTATAATATCTCTCAAATTGATAGCTGAATTCCTCTTTCCACTCTGGAAATATCCAACGATACAGTATGTGCCATTTGTACTGTCATTTTGGAAACTAGTGTACCCAGTTGGGACTTCTGTACTTTTTCCTTTGGGTCCTACATGATCTGTCACATCCTCCTTGATCTTTTTAACAGGTTTTCCCACATTCTCCAGTTGTGCCATGACTTTATTTTCTACTTCACTAATTTACTTTCCCATTCTGTGTCATTTTAATTTCGACAGTGGTTTTATTTCACTGGTGCTATTTTTAATTCCATGTCATTTTTCTTTACCACATGCTTTTTCTTTTTTTACTTCTTGAGTGAAGATCTGGATTCTTTGCTGGTTTCAATGTCTTTGTTTTGTGGCAGAATTCCATAGCTTAGAGTTCACTTCTTTATTTTCACTGTTTCCCCTACCCCCCACCTTTGAAGTGGATGTGTGTTTTCTTTTTTCTTTTTTTTTTTTTGTTTTTTGTCTTTTTGCCATTTTCCTGGGCCGCTTCCATGGCATATGGAAGTTCCCAGGCTAGGAGTCAAATTGGAGCTGTTGCTGCTGGCCTACACCACAGCCACAGCAACAACAGATCCAAGCCAAGTCTGTGACTTACACCACAGCTCATGGCAATGCCAGATCCTTAACCCAATGAGCAAGGGCAGGGGTCGAACTGGCAACCTCATGGTTCCTAGTAGGATTCCTTTCTGCTGCGGCATGATGGGAACTCTGGATGTGTGTTTTCAAAAAGTTTAATCATCCAATATTGCTTTTTGTGAACTCCTATTCCCCATTTTCACTTAATTATTGTTGATGCATTTATTTTCTTTCAGGCAGTCATAACACTTACGTAGAATTTAATAGAAGACATGAGATGTTTACCTCTACTATGAAAAAAATCCCCCCTTTCTCTGTCCAAATCTCCACTTGGATAAAGAAGGGGCTGTTTAATGTTGTATATGTGTTAGCAATACTTTATAATTAAAAAGAGTTCTAACAGTATAGATAGCAAAAGATGCTCTTTATGTGTTATTTAAATTGTATCAAACAAGGTATGGTTTGCAGGTATAGAAAATGAGATGGAAAAGTTGATATAATTTACTCAAAGTCAAAGAACGAACAAACAGCAAAGCAGGGATTCAAACTCATGTCAAAACACTGCATGGGTTTGTTTTTGTTTTATACTCCAACAAACATCCTCTAAAATTATGTCAAGGAGGAACAAACTAGGCTGGTAGAGCTGGACATGACAAAATCTTGGACTTGCTACCCACTTACCTACTTACTATGTCAGCTGAATTAATTTTTCAGAACTTCAATAAAACTGTCCCCCAAATTTAAGTGATAATATCAACTTCATGGGTCACTGAAGCAACTAAATGAAATAAAGTATGTGAAAAGACCTGATACATTATAGATATAAAATCTTGTTGAATGAAATTTAGATTTTTCAATAATTATTCACATTACAGAGTATCAGTTTTGGCTTTCCCTTTGTGAGCAACAACTAACAAATATAAAACTCTTGAGAAGAGCTGAAGACAAAGATGATTCAATATGGTATGGCATAAGTTATCTGGGCTCCTAGTACTAAATAATAATATTGTTTGTGTGATTCAAAATGGTTAATGAGGAGTTCCCATCGTGGCGCAGTGGTTAACGAATCCGACTAGGAACCATGAGGTTGCGGGTTTGGTCCCTGCCCTTGCTCAGTGGGTTAAGGATCCGGCGTTGCCGTGAGCTGTGGTGTAGGTTGCAGACGTGGCTCGGATCCCACATTGCTGTGGCTCTGGCGTAGGCCGGTGGCTACAGCTCCGATTGGACCCCTAGCCAGAGAACCTCCATATGCCTCGGGAGCGGCCCAAAGAAATAGCAAAAAGACAAAAAAAAAAAAAAGGTTAATGACAAACAGCTGGAGACATAACTTCAAATTTCTACATAGATATGATATACTCAGTACTGTAGTCATGGAATCAATAATGCATATTAAGGATGGTATTGAGCCTGATGATTTAATTAACAGAATTGATAAGGAGAAACTTACCAGCATAAATTCCTTAATTTATTCATCCATGCATCAGACAATTATTGTGGTCTTATTGTGTGTCAGTCACTCTGCTGGGTACCCAGGTCACAGTGGAATAAATGGCCTATCTTTCGGTCCACTAAAGAAGCCTTTGTAACAATATTTTCATTTGACTTTTCTTCAACATATGAAAAAATAACTGATAAAAATGGAATCATACAGCAGAAATTGGCACAACATTGTAAACCAACTATACTTTCATTGAAAAAAAACAGAAAAAGAATGTAATCAATTGAGATGAAATAATCAGACAACAAAACCTTATAGCAGAATAATAGCATTTTTGTCACAAGATCTTCAACTAAGGGGAGCCCTAATCATTTTCATTTAAAATTGAGTATTATCTTTAAAGCCCAAAGATAAAGTAGTAGACACTTTATGGTTATTTATAAATCATAAAATACAGTTTGTAATTCCTTTCTCATACTTTTATGACTTCCAGAAAATACTGTTGTTGACTAGTAGTAGTGCGCTAATTACCTAATGAAGACATGCAGACAGTGTTTCCTGACTGTTCCTCATAAGGGTGTTCTTTGCATCTATCAGCGCTGAAAGAAAGAAGGTATTTAAGAAGCTAATTTCCCACAGGAATAATATATGGTTTAGACACTTTCGGGGGTGTTCTTCCATAATTATCTTTTACAATTTTATCTTCCAAAATGAATGCATTCTTTTGTTGCTGTTCCCTGAGTTAAACAGCACACTGGCAAAATGTCTTGATAGCTGATGGGTACCAGTTAAGCATGGTGCTTTTGTGTAAGTTTGCACAGTAGTTTTATTTTCTGAGCCAACACAGAACAAATGCAATAATGAGCAAACTCTTACTCACCTAGGGTGAGGAACAGTGATAGCTGTATTTACTAAGTACAAAACACTGAATTGATGATACAGTTGCTTTTGGATCGCTTTTAACTCTCACATCTGTTTTTGGCTCTGTGTTCAATAACAAAACCTGGGCTTTCACTGAGTTGTGAATGACCTAATTTGAGTAGGCACAGAGATGTGTACAGTCAGCGATGGCTTTTTCTTACCTATGATAATTCAGCAATTATAGTTTCCATTTCTTCCAATGCTGCTGGGGGAACTTTATATCTAACAGCATTTGAAATGAGAATGACTAGAATATTCCAGGTATATAATTGGGGACTCTCCATAGGTAGCAACTGTTTTTCGTGTGTGAAGTTTTTTTTTTTTAATTTTTTGGGGGGAGTGTTAGCTGTTTCTATTCCCTTAGCTATATTGTATTATTTAGGGTTGAAACTGTTATTTTAAGTGCATAAGCATAAAACTGGCACTTTTTTGGGTCAAAGTTAAAACTAATTCTATGATATTAAATCACTAAACAATAATCAGTTACTCTGAGTTGAATATAGTGATCTAAATAACAAAAATACATTTTAGAATGAGTTCTGAAAACATTAACAATTCATAATTAACTTGAATATTTGAAAAATATAGGAAAGGCACAAAAAAAGAAAACAATTCTGACAGTCAAGGAATATTAACGGGAGTTCCCATTGTGGCTTAACAATAAACCCAACTAGTATCCATGAGAATGAGAGTTCGATCCCTGGCTCTGCTCAGTGAGTTAAGGATCTGGTGTTCCTGTGAGCTGTGGTGTAGGTTACAGATGTGGCCTGGATCTGGCATTGCTGTGGCTGTGGTGTAGGTCAGCAGCTGTAGCTCCAATTTGACCCCTAGACTGGGAAGTTCCATAAGCCATGGGTGCAGCTTTAAAAATAAAAATAAATGAATAAATAAATAAATAGGAAGCATGTTTAACTTTTTAAAAAAAGAGATATTAATGTGTTAATGTTTTGACACACTTTTCCCAAACTCATCTCTATATCCATACGTGGCTGATGTTGGAATCACATAAACAGCTTCATTTATTATTTGTTACAGTGCATGTACTTTACCAGGTTGGATATAAGTCAAGATAATTTTAATAGTACATAGTGGTCCATTATATGGCTCTAATTTATTTTACAATTTCCTACTGTTAGCTATTTGGATAATTTTATTTTATTTTTAATTGCATTATAATAAGCATATTTTATCAAATATGTATTCATTGAGCTAATAACCTCTGAGCCCTTTGTAGGAACAATTATATAATAAAAGTGCTCTCATAAACTTAGTCTAGTGGCCTAGATTTCCTCTGAAACACCAAATATCAGGGACCTTGACCTAAAAGAAAGAGGCTATCTTGATGTACAAAAAGGTTTATCATTAGAGTTCACTAAGACTTTCAACGAAATTAAGAAGTTGCAACAGTCATAGGAAGAGAAATTACTGAGAAATTTAACTCTGTTTTTGAAATATTATTTTGGTTCCAATGGTGGAAATGGATTTGAGGTGGACAAGATGGAGTTGCCATCATCCAGTTGTGATTAGATGACATAAAGAGGGGGCTTAGAGATATTTCAGAGGTGGACTCAACAGGACTTCTTGGTGATTCAATAAATGGGAGTGACAGAAAGAGAGATGTTATCAAATATTAAAGAAATGAACCCTTTTCCTGCCGTATGTGATGCGTGCAGCTCATTTTCCAGGGTTTGCAGGCTGTCCATGCCCAGTATGCTTCCAAAGGGAGATAAGCTTATTTCCCATTCTAGAGAGTGTCTCTTACTATTTCAAAGGGAGATCCCAAGATTCAGAGAATTTTATACCATTCCTCCTAGATAGAATTCACCATTTTGCTGTCAGTGTCCACAAGTCCCCATTTCTGGTCCTGCTATACTGCTGTGTTTCTTCTTTTTTCACTCATTTTTTTTTCTGCACTAATCAGAAAAAAAAAAGTCTTAATAAACTTTAATGGCTGGCCTTTATTCTGAGGATTCATATGAGTTCCCCACATTTTTAAAACCTTTCAAATCTTTCTGGAGTAAGATTTGCAAAGACTCCAATTCTGGAACTTCTAGGGACTTCAAGATGCTATTTCAAAATAGAAGCCATGGTTTCCTTCAGAAAACACATTATACATGAAAACAATGAGATACCACCATAGAATGGCTAAAAAAATAATAAACCTAACAACACCAATTGCTGCCAAGGGTAGAAAACAACCCTCATTTGCTGCAGATGGGCAATGTAAAACAGTACGGTCACTTTGTACGACAATTTGGCAACTATATATAGTGTTACCATAGTATCCAGGCATTAAACTCCTGGGTATTTACCCGGCTTATTTGAAAACATGTCCAAATCATCACATTACATACATTAAATATGTACATGAATAGATATGTGTAACACAATATTTTACACAAATTATATCTCATTAAACCTAAGGTGGAACCCTATCTGTGAAGGTTTGTGGTAGCTTTATTCATTTTCAAAACTAGAAGCAACCAAGATTTCCTTCAGTACACTAACGGATAAACTACAGTACATCCACAGAATGAAACATTATTCAGCAATGAAAAGAAATGAGCCATAATGTCTTGAAAAGATGTGGATGAATCTTAAATGATGATGGTTAAATGAAAGGAGCCAAGTCTGAAGAGGCTACATGTTGTATGATTCTAAACACATGATATTTGGGGAAGCAAAACTATAGAGATGGTTGAAAAGATCAACTGTTGCCAGTGGTTCAGAGGGTGGGGGGAAAAGGGGCTGAACAGTGAAGCACAGAGGATATTTCAGGGCAGTGAAACTATTCTGTATGAAACTGTAATTAATTGTGGATACATGACACTAGGCATGTTCCAAAGCCCATTGAACTTTACAGTACAAGAGTGAAGCTTGAGGTATGCGAATTTTAAAAATCATGTAGATCAGGGATTCCGAATATGGAATGCAGAATGTGACAAAGCAATCTAACTGCATCACAAACACATGAAATAATCTCACCGAAGGGGGTGAGGTAAAGAGATATGACCTAAGTAACTTCAGAAATGAGGACTGCCAGACTAAAGGAGAAATTGACTGTTCTTGAGCATGGCCATCTAATTGATTCTGTTTCCACAGGGATTCAGGTTAACAATTGCACTCCTGCTATCCATGTAAACCATCACTGAATGACGAAGTAAATGGAAGAGAGCAGATGGTTTGAACCAGATTCCTCATATTTGGAATAGGAAGTTACATATAGGCAAGGGGAGAGATTTGGAAAGATCCATGTGGTAAGAAGACACCAAATGAACCCATGTACAGCTTCATAAAGATACCAACTGTTAAACACATGGAACCACATATTGATGGGTGAATAATATACTCAGTATATTTCATTGCTCAGTCAGCTGAGAGGGTTTAAAATAAGGACATCCTAGTAGCAAAGAGCACACCAACCACTCTAAATTTTTAACACCACTCTCCCACAAAGGGAACCAGGGCTCCTTAGAGACATGGCTGATTCTAGGACTGAGATGGGGAAAATATAACATGAGCTTGGGTTATTGTGCAAAAAAGGAAGCACTTTAAAAAAAAAAAAAAAAGGACTGTGATAGGGAATCAGGAATTCCTCTGACCAAAGCTGGAACAATTTGAGCAAGAACATAAAATAGTATGGGATTATAACCGAAGTATAAAATAAATATCCATATGTCCATACTCATATAAATAAAGGACTGAATTAATAAATAAGTAAATGGGGATAAAAGGTAAATCTCCCATTCAAAAGAATTTCAAATAATTCAAGTAGATATACTAGCTTCACAAAGGGTAGAGCCTAACTCCTGCTTCCTTAAGTGTGAGCTGCACAGCCACCAGAGGGGACACAAAGGGGAAAACAAGGTGCTTTATGCCAGACAAATCTAATAGATGCTACCTCAGCCAGGCGATCCAGTCAACATCACCAATGAGAAATCACATTAACACACACACTAAGGCTAGTCTATGCATGAGAAAAACATCAGACACACTCCAGCAGGCACCCCACCCCCTACCCTACAGTGTACCTGACTGGTACTCCTCAAAAATGTCAACATCAACAAAAAACAAGAGAAGTCTGGGAAATACCCACAGGCAAGAGAAGTCTAAGTGGGATCTTGGATAGGATCCTGGAATAGAGGAAAAGAAACAGGTGAAACCTAAGCAAATCTGATGAAAGTACAGGCTTTAGTTACTTCAGTTACTAATCAGCCATGTCTCTAAGGAGTCCTGCCTCCTTTTGTGGGAGAGTGGTGTTAAAAACCTAGAGTGGTAGGTGTGCTCTTTGCTACTGGGGGGGTCCTAATTTTACACCCTTCTCAGCGGACTCAGCAATGAAATAGATACTGAGTTTATTCACCCATTAATACGTGGTTCTGTGTGTAACAGTTGGTATCTCTGCTGTGGCTCTTTAGCTGTAATAAATATGCCATATTAATAAAAGAAATGGATACAGAGGAACTGGCTATTGGACATAGGGAAACTCTCTGTATTATTTTCTCAACTTTTCTATAGAAATAAAACTGTTCTAAATTTTTTAATGTATTTCAAAAAAATGCTTTACACTTCCAACAATGTAAAGAGAATGAGAAGCAACAGGAGCTGATATCCAGACGCTACATGATACTCTGAATACAGAATGGACACCTAAAGGAATTTCAAAGGATCAAAGATGTCTTAATATATAATTTGTATTTCAGAAGGTGGAACATGTTCAACCAAAATTTGGTTGACAATATTTTCTCACTCCTGTATACTCATTTCCAGGGTTCATTTCACAAGTCTGCCGTCTACTAGTGATGTGTCTTGGGTAAGTTCTTAACCCTCTGGTTTTGGTTATTGCATCTCGAACAGAGTGTAAAAGCTTTGGGGAGCAGGGGAAGTAAAAGGAATTGATATACGTAAACCACTTAAGAGGATACCTATCATAACAAAAACATGAGCTATCATTATAATCATATTTATAATTATGAAGTTATCATTACAAATGATTGATAATTACTCTATAATTTCATTTTACTAAGTAACATGTGGGTGGGGTGATATTACTGGAATAGACACCACACTGCTAGTGGCAACTGCCTTTGAGTGGCTCGATCACAGGTGATTTTATTTTTCTTTATGGTCTTCTGTATTTCTCAAATTACTACTGAATCTCTATTAATTTGTAATAAAAACATTTAAAATCTGGAATTAATTTGATATATTATGCCAAGGCTTATACCGCCTCTTTTTTAATGTTATATTATTAAAATAATACATGCACATACTTAAGTGTTAGATAGTTCAGGAGGATTTATATTGAAAAGCAACGCCTTCCTTCTTCATCTCCTTCCTTCTTCGTTTCCTCATTTAGTGCTCATGACTCTAGCATTTTTCTATTTGTGCTTCTACTGGTAACTTCTACATCTCTAAGTAATATCTCTAGAATGCTTGTTATATCAAATTAGACATTGTCTTTTGTCTTCCTACTGTAGTAAACAAGAATTTAGCTCCTTTAAACCATCCCTACTCTTGTCTGCTCCCCAATCTTTGATACTTAGAAATTTAAGTGCCCATATTGGCTAGGTTTTTAAATTTAAATATTACTCAAAAGCCTCTATGCTTTTTGTCATCATTGTTCCCTGCGTTACTTCAGCAATTATGGTGCCAACGTCACCAAGACCAGAGGAATGAGGATATACAAGATGTAGTCAGAGTTGTGATCTACGTGGTAGAATTTATTGGCGGTTCAATAAAACACAGGCTTAATCTCTAATATTAACTTACTCTTTTTTATTAAAGTATAGTTGATTTAACAATGTTGTGCCAATTTCTGGTGTACAGCAAAGTGACCTACTCACACATGCATATACATTGCCTTTCTTATATTATCTTCCATCATGGTTTATCCCAAGAGACTGGATATAGTTCCCTGCACTGTACAGCAGGACCTCATTGCCTATCATTCTAAATTAATATTACTATAGAATTGTTAACTGTGTGATTGTTATAGGTTTCTATGTGCAAAGCCAACTCTTAACACACTGTATATTTCCCCTTAGGACTTGGTCTGCAATTTGCATGCCCTGAGACCTAAGAATGGGGGCATCCAGTTATGTCTGGATGTTCCACAGGCTTACTTAACCAAAAGGAAATGCACACCATGGTTATTCTACCAAACATACATTAAAATAGCCATTATTATTAGAACTACTAAGCCAATCCATTAACTTGTATTATTCATGATTGTGTTTAAGTTCTATGCTATTTTCTATGGTGGTTCTCACCCTTATTATTCCCCCAGGAATAGCACCTCTTTACAACAGACATTCTCATCAGATGTAGGATATCAGGACATTTTAGACTTTGGAAGGGATGGTGTGAGCACTGTAGTTTAAAAATAAGCCCCACTTCTCTGTCCAAAAACATTCTAGAAGCCTGTGGCCACTTCCTTCCCTCTCCCCAACTCCACCACACCATATTAAACATCAGAGATTTAAATTATAATGTGCAGACTTACAGTCACTGGAGCAAAGTAAACACACTCCATTCACTCACTACCAAATATTTAAAGAACACCCACCACCTGGCAGGCCATGGGCCAGGAGCCAAGAACCCCTCCCCAACTCCATAGAAACCACCATGCTCAGAGCTTATGGTCCAGAGAGGGGTACAGGCAGTAACAATGCAGTGCAACAAGTACTAATATCAATCATTACTTAAACTAACCCTAACTTTCCCTGGGAATTCTTTCATTTATAATCAGATCCTCCCAAGGCTTTTTCTGTAGCTCTGGGACTCCAAGCAGCTTCATGCCAACTGTTTCGGGGTACTTTTCATAGATGCCAGAACTTCATTTCTGTTACCACTAGACAGTTTATATTTTAATATTTTTCCATTCTAGTTGGTCTCTTCACGACCTTGGATTCACTGGCATCCGGTTCTTTTACCTCTTACAGGCACTGATGCTAAGGAAATATAAATCAGAGTCATTCAAGCAGAGGAAAAAGGAAGCAATGTTCTGTGTCTTCCTAGACACAGCAACCCTAATCATGACCTCACTGATTTTTTAACAAAAATAATTACTAACCTTCATCTTCTACAGCCTCCTCAGATGGTCATCTGCATCCTTGGAATCACATGTGTTTCCATGCTCAAATTCTTTCAGATTTAGAAAGGTGCATCTACCACTTTTAGGTAACACTCCCAGCAGGGTCTGAGATAGTACTCGTAACCAAACATGGTGATATTTCTGAGATGAAAATATGAGTATTCACATTAAGTGAGATAAACACTGACTATATATAACAGTCCAGGTTTGATGTTGCCCCAATGGCTTTTCCATGCACGCATGAAAGAGCTCTCGGTTTTCCGAGCCTTTAGCATCTCCAAGTCACAGGTAAGGCAGCGAATACTTGTACTAGCCACACTACTTGGCCCATGAAATAATCACCTACACAAGTCAAATCTGATACTGAGATTTAATCTTTAAAATGATACTATCCTCCTTTACTTACACTCATTCTAATCCATCAGAATACAGCCCATCAAAACATGGTTTAAAAATATTTCAGCCAGACGGATTTGTACTGAAATACAAAGCACATTTTCATCTCAATATCCATGTTGACCAGAAGCTCAGTGATTATAAATAAATTCCATTACATGTATTATTACAAAAGATTTGCGAAGTAGAAATGAGAGTACTGACAACTACAGATAAAACATCCAAGGAGATGCTAATGAAATCAACTTGAGCCACTAATGGTACAAGTCCAATAAGAGGGGAAGGCTGCCAGAATTACCAAACACCAAGGCTCCCAGGGGATATTTAACCTGCAGATATAATGAAAGGTAGTATTCCCAGAATTTACCTCCTTGGCAATGACACAGGTCGAGCACTGAGCTAAATTCTAAATGTATATGCGAAACTAGAAAGCACAAACTTTTCTATGATAAGGATGGGGAATCTGGATGTTTTCATAATCTGGTTTTCAACTATGGCAACCCTATCGTAAGCTTCTTAGCACGACTGCATTCTAAGTGGACTATCCATTTATTCTAGCACTCCATGGAGTTACCCCACTTTGAAGTAACATCAAGCCATCACTTAACACACAAGAACACAAAAGATGAATTCTGAGCCTTTTCAAGCTTCAAATTCAAAAAGTCTATGTTTGTCACAGTCAATGAGCAGGATTCTTAGTCATCTTTTCTTGGACAATATACTGAAAAGGTTATTTCAAAAATCAAGGAACAGGCACACAATTTCATTACCTAACTCTGAATTTACTCCTCTCCACTGGTTACCTTTAAGGCATGAATCTAGTAAATGGTAAAGAGCAAGCCCTGGAAGAAATTCACAGCTGTGCCGGAGAAAGGAATAACCGACTCACAGTAGATTCACAGGTCTCCAAAATCAAATGGCACTTCCTCGCCATCACCAAATATTGACTTATCACAGGTGTACACAGGGATGAGGTAAAGCTCTGTCCCACACCAAGATACAGGAATGGGTCACAGCTCAAGGAGGGCTCACAATTTAGTTGGGGGTAACCAAACAACAACAATAACAACAACAACTGGGAGTTCCTGCTGTGGTGCAGTGGGTTAAGAATCTGACTGTAGTAGCTTGGGTTGCTGTGGAGGTGCAGGCTCAATCCCTTGCCCAGCACAGTGGGTTAAAGGATCCAGTGTTGCCACAGCTACAGTGTAGGTTGCAGCTGTGGCTCAGATTCAACCCTCAGCCCTGGAAATTCCACATGCTGCAAGTACAGCCATAAACAAACAAAAAAAACAACCAACTGTGAAGAACAATTAATGGTATCTTTTTGTCAAATGGTATCTTTTGCGTGGTGCCATTAATAATGGTTAAATGGGGAGTTCCCGTCGTGGCGCAGTGGTTAACGAATCCGACTAGGAACCATGAGGTTGCTGGTTCGGTCCCTGCCCTTGCTCAGTGGGTTAACGATCCGGCGTTGCCGTGAGCTGTGGTGTAGGTTGCAGACGCCACTCGGATCCCACGTTGCTGTGGCTCTGGCGTAGGCTGATTCAACCCCTAGCCTGGGAACCTCCATATGCCGCGGGAGCGGCCCAAGAAATAGCAACAACAACAACAACAACAACAACAAAAAAGACAAAAAAAAATAAAATAAAATAAAAAAATAATGGTTAAATGGTTCAAGGTTAGAGGGAAGTCACTGATAACCTATTGTGAAAAGTTACTGAATCAGGAGGGAGGATTTGGACCAATTCTCAATGGAAGAGTAGAACTTAAGAAACTATATCAGCTATACATGCTGGTATTAATGATTCAGTAAATGTACCAAAGAAAATGTCAGTCCCTGAAGCAAATGCATGGAACCTGACAGTACTCTACATTTTGGTTTTGTTTTTTTAGTAATTTTTTATTTTTTTAAGAAAAGTACTATACAATTTAAATATGAAAAAAAATCATGTGCCCAGAAAAACTTGGCATCCTAAATATAAGAATAAATTTAAGGCCATACGCACACAAGTTGAACTTCATATTCTTCTATATATGAAGTACTGGCATAAAATATGCTGTATTTTACATAGATAATCCATATCTGGCATCTAGCACAGTAGATTTAAATGGTGTTATGTACATTTCCTGAGCATTTGCTAAAGTTGCCATCTGAGCTAGCATGCTAATTTGTGTTAAATTACTAAGATTATGACATAAGCTTAAAAATCAATTAACAATAATCATGACACTGATGATGAAAAAGAAGAAAGGACTTCATTAAGAATGGTTGTAGAGTTTGGGGCGATAATCATAATTTTTTAAAGGGTTTACTACAGCAAATTAATTTCTTAGCTTAATTTTGAAAAGCAATCTGATAAATTATAAGAAATGTCAAACCAGTGCCTGAAGCGATGTTTTGAAAGTTAAATGTGCATTGCATTAAATTTTAAGATGTGGATTACAACTTTTAACAAATGTTGATCTCTAAATTAAAAATGAGCATATTTTCCACTTACTATAAAATATAAGTCGCAATTACATCAATTGTGTTGTGCTATAAAAACCATTAACATGAAAAACAACTTTGTTTCTAATGCTTATTATAAAGCATGATTGTAATTTAAAGAGCAACCAAATTACTGGGGTGTGTCTGTGGGTGTACATGTGTATGCACGTATGCTATTGACTAAAATGAAAAGCAACGAACCTCTTAAATCAGCTAATTAAGTATTGTCATAGCATTTTAAATGGGAGTTTAAAATCCTAGGGTGAATTAACCAACACCCGGAGTCAGTACATCAGGACCTATTTTTAAAGAATGATATACTCTGTGACATACAGTGGTGAAAATGGTGAAATGACAGCATCCACACTACTGTACTTTATACACATCACCTTAATTCCAGTTTGTGGTATATGTTCATTATACTTTAAGACTTAAGAAATCATCTGAGGAGTTCCCGTTGTGGCACAGTGGAAACGAATCCAAATAGCAACCATGAGGTTGAGGATTTGATCCCTGGCCTCACTCAGTGGGTTAAGGATCCGGCATTGCCGTGAGCTGTAGGTCGCAGACCCATGTCAGATCTGGTGTTGCTGTGGCTGTGGTGTAGGCCAGCAACTGCAGCTCTGATTCAATCCCTAGCCTGGGAACCTCCATATGCCGTGGGTGTGGTCCTAAAAAGCAAAAGAAAGAATCTTAAAAATATAAATTTTGTATTCAAATATATATATATATATATATATATATATATATATATATAAAGATTTTACATTCAGCCAACAGACTTCTTGGATTTCGACTAGGAACCAGGTGCTATAAGGGTCTAGAAGAGATACTGAGGAGACTGGGCCTGACAGACTGACTACATCACATACACAAACCCTCTCATTCAGCTTGCAGTTGAGCTAAAACCTGACCTTGGCCTCCACTTCCAAACACCATGCTCTCTCCACAGCACAACACTGCTGCTTAATTGAGCACTGGGCTGAGAGTGTTAACTACAGAGAAGGTGGTTAAATACTGCCTTGGGAACTTAGAACACCAACTCCAGTGCTCAGTTTAATGGGTCGGTAAAATTGCGGATAGGATTTGGCTGATACTGCTATTTTAATTGCCCTGATTGAGTGCACATCTGTAACACAACTGACTGATCCTAAATGAGATTTTTGTTGAAAGACTGTCAGGAAATAAGATGATGTATTAACACAAAGAAATCTAATGGGCTTTCATAAGTCCTCTCAGCTAAAGTAAAGATGTTACGTGGAAATGTTTCCATTTCGTGCATTTGTTTTATCTACTTATTTTTACTTTTTTATTACAGTTGATTTATAAGGTTCTGTCAATTTCCACTGTACAGCAAAGTGACCCAGTCATACACACACACACACACACACACACACACACACATTCTTTTTCTCACATTACTTCTCATCATGTTCCTCCCAACCGAATAGTCTCTGTGCTATACAACAGGATCTCATTGCTTATCCACTCCAAATGCAACAGTTTGCATCTACTAATCGCAAACTCCCAGTCTCTCCCACTCCCTCCCTCTCCTCTTGGCAACAACAGTCTGTTCTCCATGTCCATGAGTTTGGTTTTTTTCTGAAGATAGGTTTATTTGAGCTATATATTAGATTTCAGATATGTGATATTATATGGTATTTGTCTTTCTCTTTCTGACTTACTTCAGTTAGTATGAGAGTCTCTAGTTCCATCCATGTTGCTGCAAATGACATTATTTTGTTGATTTTTATGGCAGAGTAGTATTCCACTATGTATATATACTGCATCTTCTAAATCCATTCATTTGTCAATGGACATTTAGGTTGTTTCCATGTCTTGGCTATTGTGAAGAGTGCTGCTATGAACACATGGGTCATGTATCTTTTTCAATGAAATTTTTGTCCAGATATATCCAGGAGTGGGATTGCTGGATCATATGGTAGTTCTATATTTAGTTTTCTGAGATACCTCCATACTATTTTCCATAGTGGTTGTACCAATTTACATTCCCAACAACAGTGAAGGAGGGTACCCTTTTTTCCACACCCTCTCCAGCCTTTACAACTAACTAAATAAATATTTAAAATAACATTAATTAATAAACAATATCAATTAGTAAATATTTATTTATTTTTAAGGGCTTCATGTGTGGTATATGGAAGTTCCCAGGCTACGGGTCAAATTGGAGCTGCAACCAGCGGCCTACACCACAGCCACAGCAATGCAGGATCCAAGCCCTGTCTGTGACCTACACTATAGCTCACAGCAACACCGAATACTTAACCCACTGAGAGAGGCCAGGGATCGAACCCAAATCCTCATGTTACTAGCCTGGTTCGTTACTGCTGAGCCACATCAGGAACTCTGATTTTGTGCATTTAAAAAACTAGATCCACCCAAATTCAGCAGGGTTCAACGGATGCTCTAGTTTTGCATTATACATTAATAAAAAGTGAATTAAGCTTCTGATCTATTTTCATTTTGGCATTTAAAGATAAAAGGAAACAACTCATAATTTCCCCCTTCAATAATGGGAGGATCTGATTAGTAAAATCACATGATACCAAAGGAGTTCCCTGGTAGTCTAGTGGTTAGGATTCAGTGCTTTCACTGCTGCAGCATGGAGTTCAATCCCTAGTCTGGCAACTGAGATCCCACATCAAGTCACTGCACGCTACGGCCAAAAAATTAAAATTACAAAAATTTTAAATAAAATAAAACCACATGACACCGAGGAATTCCACTGTCCCTCTATAATTTAAGATTTGGTATTCTGGCCTCTTTTTAGACACTAAATCTACAGGTAAGCTGTTTATTATGGGCTAAATGTTTGTGTTCCCATTCCCTTCCCCTGTCCTTGAATTTATATATTGAACCCCAAACCCAATGTGGTTGTATGTGGAGGAAAGAAGCAATTGAAATTAAATGAGGTCGTAAGAATGGGACCCTGACTTGATAGGAGCAAAACCAGAGCTACTTGCCTGTCTCCACCCTCCTTCTCCCTGTCCCCTCTCCCCTACTCCATTCTCCCCTCCTTCTCCCTCTACCCCTTACCCCCACTCCTTCTTCCCTCCTTCTTCCCCTTTCCTTTCACTCTGAGCCAGCCTAGAAGAGTCTCTTCACCAGAAAGTGAATTGGCCAAAACCTTGACCTTGGACTTCTTGCCTCCAGAACTATGACTGAATACACTTGGTCTTTAAGCTACCTAGTCTCTGGTATTTTGTTTTAATAGCTTAAGAGGATTGATCCACTGTCCTTAGCTGAACAGAGGAGAGTCTTAGATTAGACACAGCATCAGACATGGCATCCTGAGAAAGAGACACATGTAAGTGTTGTCTACTTAATAATCTTCTTCAAAAATATTATTAAAATAGTCATCCTCATAAACTTTGAGCACCACTGTCACATAATAAAGGGATACATGATAAGTCCCCATTGTGGTGCTGGCCTCACTCAGTGGATTAAGGATCTGGCATTGCTGTGAGGTGTGGGGTAGGTTGCAGACACGGCTCAGATCCCGAGTTGCTGTGGCTGTGGTGTAGGCTGGCAGCTGTAGTTCCGATTTGACCCCTAGCCTGGGAACCTCCATATGCCATTGGTGTGGCCCTAAACAGCTAAAGAAAGAGAGAGAGAGAGAAAGGAAGGAAGGAAGGAAGGAAGGAAGGAAGGAAGGAAGGAAGGAAGGAAGGCAGGCAGGCAGGCAGGCAGGCAGGCAGGCAGGCAGGCAGGCAGGAGCAAGGAAGGAAGGAAAGATACATAACATATCCATCAAGAGTTTAATAAATACCTACCAAATGAAACACTATTCCATTCACTGTTCAAAACAGTCCCAAGTCCCTGTTATCCTGAGCTTACCTTCCAGACAAGAGAAAGAAACAGTAATCACTGAAATAAATTAGTGCATTACAGATGTCCAGTTGTGTAGGAGAAATCAGGTGGACAAAGTGAACTGGAAGTGCAGGGAGAAATATTGCTTTTTACATGGACTGGATCAGGATGTCCTGCCTGAAAACACTAACATCTGAATAAAGAGGAGAAGGCACCTGAGGGGCAGGAATCAAGTTAATGACATTATTTACAACTATGTATCATTATCATGACTCCTTGCTATTCTGGCCCTATTTTTTCTTCTTAGGTTACATTAGAATACTTTTTTAAAACTTTTGTGAAAAACCTACAATTTAGTTAAGAGGTCAGTTTGGAAGTTGGTCCAAATCCCTTCCGTCCTTTTATAACTGCAAGCCTGGAAACTATCTTGAGGCTGACATGGCACAGCCCGTATTTTGTCCTTCAAGCTTCCTATTTCACATTCTCTTCAGAGCAGACACTGCAGGGTTCTTCCAGTGTTTTTTTTTTTTTTTTTTCTCTTCTAGCCCATTTTTCAGTGGCCATGGCTTTTGCTTTGAACTACTTGATCAGCACATTTAGGGAAGTGATGGGTCAATATCCCAGATCTAAGCGTATAACCCAAGAGTGTCATTTCACTGGCCCCAGTGAACAACTCAAGATGTATAGACAAAAACTAAGGCAGGAACATAAGAGCAAACAAAGCTGAGTACTTTTGTTTGATCAAGAAAAAGAAGGTTCCGGAGTTCCCACTGTGGTGCAGGGGAAACGAAGCCAACTAGTAATGAGGAGGTTGAGGGTTCAACCCCTGGCCTTGCTCAGTGGGTTAAGGATCTTGCATTGCCATGAGCTGTGGAGTAGGTCACAGATGTGGCTCGGATCCTGCATTGCTGTGGCTCTAGTGCAGACCAGCAGCTGTAGCTCCGATTCAACCCCTAGCCTGGGAACCTCCATGAGCTGAGAGTGCAGCCCTAAAAAAGCAAAAAGCAAAAAATAAATAAAAAAGAAAGAAAGGAAAAAGAAGCTTCCTTTCTCCTTTCTCTAGTTGATGTATTTAGAAATATTACACACAGAACTGTTAGAGTCTTTGTTTTATGATAACAGAATACCACCTGGAATCAGGCTGCCTCTTAGGAGAGGACAGAGCGAAGGCAATCATACAGATGTGTTATGGAGCCCTGATCAAATCATGCCTGAAGTTCACAACACCAGCAGACTTTTCAGAGATGTCAAACAATAAATCCCAGTGATTATTTCCCCACCCCCACCCCCCGCTTCATGGAATTAAAAGCAATCTGAACTACCACCTGCCCACATACACACACATTCAGATATACGCCTTCCAAAAGACATATCATTGGATGTTTTTTTTAAAAACTGTTTGTTTGTTTGTCCTTTTAGGGTCGTATCCATGGCATATGGAAGTTCCCGGGCTAGGGGTTGAATCAGAGCCACAGCAACTCAGGAACCAAGCTGCATCTGTGACCTATTCTACAGCTTGTGGAAACACCAAGTCCTTAACCCAATAAGCGAGACCAGAGATTGAAACCTCATCCTCAGGCTAATCAGGTTCTCAACCCACTGAGCAATAACCAGAACTCCTCAGAATCTTATTAATCTTACATTCTTTCAGAATAAAGTGAAACAGCATAGCTCTGCCTTGGCCACCCAAACACCGGAATGTCTTCGCAATCTGGAGTGTTCTCTGTAAATTTGTAATTTTAATAGCTTGAATAACTCTCATCCTCCACCACTTGTTGCAGAAGTGTATTCAACTACTGCTGCTCTTAATTGGGACTTGTATGAACTGATATGCATACCAAATATTCCCCTGGCAACCAAGAATTTGGTGATTCATATATATCACTTTATGTCAGCAACCATTTTCTAAAATAGCCCACATCTGTTTTAGAACAAATATTTTAATAAGCATTTTTACTGAAATATTAATAAGGCTTTAAAATGAAGCTATAATTTCCATGCTTTACTAGAAGTCACTGACAGGCACACTTACTGCTCCAGGTAAATCCTGTAAGAATTTGATTAATTATTTGAGAGTATGATCTATTACAGCCATAAAACTGTGAATAGAATTATGCTATTCTTATCATTTTTAGAATTTTTAATTTATGCCTGTTTATGCACCTGATTTTTCATCACCTATGTATTTTATTTATGTATATAGCTATTATCTCCAACACATGTTATTTCAACAATGATGAAATTCAAATATTTCAAAGTTGCATGAGGTGGTACCCAAAACATTCTAAATCATGCCAATGCAGATTTTAAAATAGGAGGAGGGGGAGGGATTGGGATGGATGGGGAGCTTAGGGTTAATAGATGCAGACTATTGCCTTTGGAATGGATTCACAATGAGATCCTGCTGTGTAGCACTGGGAACTATGTCTAGTCACTTATGATGAAGCATGATAATGTGAGAAAAAAAGATTGTATACATGTATGTGTAACTGGGTCACCATGCTGTACAGTATAAAAAATAATAATGTATTGGGGAAATAAAAAATAATAATAATAAAATAAAATGAAATAAATAAATAAATAAAATAAGTATCAAATGTGTCTATACTTTGAAACAGGACACATTCTTGGGTACCTACAGGCAGCAATAGGGAATCTCATACAGAAGAGTGAAGACCCCTTGTTGTTGCAAAACACTGAGTTCCCAGTGGACACTCATTTATTTAAAAAATGTGGAAGATGATGGCAGTTCAAGTCCATGTGGGTGGGATATCATCGACGGACCTATTAACACTGTCATGGATTGTTAATTTAAATAGTTCTATGACAGTGAGGCAGAACTGTCAAAAATGTACTGTGAAAGTTTGAAAGGAGCAGTGACAGTACATGGGCTGGTGGGATGGACAGCTATACATGAAAAGCAAAGAGGAATGGCACTTGGCCAGCCAAAAAGGGAAAGCTATCCAGCAAATGAAGGGCAACTGTTGGTGAGGTCTAAGCTACTTTGAATCGTATCCAGGCTACGGTTTTAATGGGCAAATGTCAAGGATCTTGCTAGAGATTCCCAGATCTCTGTCTGAAAAGGACTGTGCCATGTCATCCAAATATAGAGAGCTTTCTCTCTACTAGATCAAAATAAAATAAAACATCAAATAAAAGTACAGCACAAAGAACACCCTACATCTCATGGTGAGGATACAATACAGACTTAGAGTTAAGCATTCTCCACAAGATAAATGAGTTGGTGTTCCCATTATTACGATCAAATGGAGCTAAATTATAATTGACCAGGGAAGATTTAATAGCTTTATATGATAAAAGGTAAACACTTTCAAAGAACTTATCTTTAAGCTCTTCTCTCATTTTCTAGGATTCTCATTAATGAGAGTGTTACGAATGCCAGGATCTTACTTGCTAAAGGAATTACATCTACAAATTATCTTAAAAATCCAAATCCCTATGAAATGCAGGTGTTTTAAAAGAGGAGAGATATCATGAAGGTGTTGTGGACAACTGATATAGAAATAACATATCAGTTCACTGCCATAAATAGAAGGAAAATGAAAATAAGGACATTTAAATTACTTCAAAACTATAGAGAGATGTGAAGTCTCTGTACCAATGAATTAAAATTAAAGTCAATTTTGTTCATTAAAGCCAACATGAATGTAGAAATTTTACCTGTATTATTTTACTTTACATGTTGAAACTAGAGGAAATATTCCCATCGATATTCACAATATCCAAGACATGGAAACAACCCAAATGTCCATCAACAGATGATGGATTAGGAAGATGTGGTATATAAACACAATGGAATACTAATCAACCATAAGAAAAGAACAAAACAATGTCATTTGTAGCAACATGGATGGAACTAGAGACTTATTCTACGTGAGGTAAGTCAGAAAGAGAAAGACAAATGCCATATGGTATCACTTACATCTGGAATCAAATATATGGCACAAATGAACCTTTCCACAGAAAAGAAAATCATGAACTTGGAGAACAGACTTGTGGCTGCCAAGGGGGAGAGGGAGGGAGTGGGATGGACCAGGAGCTTCGGGTTAATAGATGCAGACTATTGCCTTTGGAATGGATTAGCAATGAGATCCTATGGTGTAGCACTGGGAACTATGTCTAGTCACTTATGATGGAGTATGATAATGTGAGAAAAAAAGATTGTATACATGTATGTGTAACTAGGTCACCATGCTGTACAGTAGGAAAAAAAATAATGTATTGGGGAAAAAATAAAGAACAGTAAAAATGGAAAAAAAAATTAGTCCTACTTCCATAATCATGCTTTAAACCAATTGACAGCACTGATCATTTTCATCTTAAAAAATTCTTATGTGGCTCAAATTGAGTTGTTTTGTTTTTTTGTTTGTTTGTTTTTTTGTCTTTTTATCTTTTTAGGGCTGCACCCAGAGCATATGGAGGTTCCCAGGCTAAGGGTCCAATCGGAGCTGTAGTCACAGGCCTCCTCCAAAGGCACAGCAACTAGGGATCCGAGCTGTGTCTGCAATCTACACCACAGCTCACTGCAACATTGGATCCTTAAACCACTGAGCGAGGCCAGGGATCGAACCTGAGTCCTCAAGGATGCTCCTTGAGTTTGCTAACCACTGATGGAACTCCTCAAACTGAGTTCTGATTACAGATCAGTTGCTCTTTGCTCTGAATAACAAACATCACCTGGGTTATGATGCTGAGTTTCTTGAATCGAATTCCGTTTAAATGGTAAATACACACCTTACATGAAAGGAGCAGTTACTGATGACAGATTTGATCAGCTGCATCATTCCGGTAAGGGACTCAAGCCAGCAATGTGTTAGTACAATAGGGTAAGGAGTGAAAGCCTTCCCGTGGTCTGGGCATGTCAGCAGAAGCTTAAAGCAGGTTCTCACTCTAAGGAGAGCAATTGAGATGAACTGCCATGAGGTCCTACAAGATCTCCTAAGAGGTGGGGACTCTGGTCCTAATTTTGGGAGACCTAAGAGGAAGGCTTCCCCCCGCCCTCTCCTGCCACTCACTGATGGGGTCTTCAAGATACCTGCTGAGACATAAGAGGATGCCTGGGAGGAGAAGAGACAGCTTCTTCCTGTGCCCTGCTTACCAGCCAAGCTGCAGAACCCACAAGCCTACCTGCTACCCAGATGTGGTCCAAGACTGGGCATTACTCTCTGAGAAAACAGTATTAGTGTGGTAGGAATTCCATCAATACTAATAAAATAAGCTTTGTGAGTTGGTATGAGAAGAAAGAAGGTACACAGAATTCAGAAACAACAAAAATCTGTTTTCTTAGTGCAGGAGAAAAAAATAAAACCCTGCAAAACTTCAAGTAATTTTCTTTCCTGATACCTTTGGGAAAGGACGAATGGTCGGGCCCCTCAAGATGGCTGTTCTCTTGCTCTCTTTACATCCACTGCTTAACCAGCCCCTCCCTGCTTCACCTGCACCCTGCTCACCTTCCTTCTAAATCATAGAGCCTTAAAAAAGGTGTGTGTGGGGGTTCCCATCATGGCTCAGCAGAAATGAATCTGACTAGCATGCAGGAGGATGCAGGTTCCATCCCCAGCCTGGTTCAGTGGGTTAAGGATCCAGCGTTGCTGAGAGCTGTGGTGTAGGTCATAGACGCAGCTCAGATCCCACGTTGCTGTGGCTCTGGTGTGGATTGGATCCCTAGCCTGGGAACCTCCATATGCCACTGGTGCAACCCTAAAAAGACAAAAAAAAAAAAATCACAGAGCCTAATCAGTAAATGCCTGCATACTTGCCCTGTGCCCCAGCTAGGGATTGTTCTCATTTTTAGATAAGAACATCTCCACCTAGATAGCTCATCCAAGGGGTGTGCTCCTTTGATGTTTTCCCTGGTAACAGTGAGCCAACCTGAGGTCAAGATCAATTCCCCAGTAACTGGTAACATCCTCCCCCATGGTGGGGAGTCACTCCAGGACCTTGCTTCAAACAGGTGAGATCCCCCATCCATGAAACCACTGATGTCTCTGTCTCTGATTTCTGGCTGGCTCTTTGCTCTTGAGGCTGGGCAAGTTCAGGGGCACAGCCCAATAGAACTACCCTAGTTCTGACAGACACTCTGTCCAGGGTTCTGTGGCTGTCAGGCAGCAACAACTATTAAGTTTTGCTATTTTCCTCTCCATTTGTGTCTTCCTAAAGACATACTGAGAAATGAAGAGAGATGAAGTAAGGAATTTCAAAGGATTTTCCTTGTTTCTTATGGTCTTTGGGTAGACATGTGCAATATATATGCTACAGTTTTTCATCGCAATGCAATTAATAAGTACACTTTAGAATAATTTACAAAAGTGACAAAGAAAGAGAAATACTAAAGTCTCAGCTATTCGCTCTACTCACAAGCCACCATAAAAATATATATAATCTATTTCTCCGTAACAATTTTGATTTTCCTAAGCTGAACCCAGTAGTTGGTAGAAAATTAAATTTTACTGTAATGAGGTGATTCTTTCCAGATTAAATAATTTAAACAGTTTAATGCAGTCTTTATTTGTATGTCTGAGATCAATGCTCAGTTTTTCAGAGATGGCCCCTACCCTTTTCTTCCCAAGATGGTACCCAATTTCAAAATGACCAGAAGGCGTGGATAGGGAGATGGACTCTGTGCATTCCTGACATTTCTATTCTGGGCTGGTCACCATCTGGGTTGCTGAAGGGTTTCTGGAGCTCTCCCTAAGCCTTCTGTTGGGTTTTGCTACAGGAGCTGGGGGCGGCCGAAACATCACCACTTTCTTATGCTCTGGCTGGGTAGGATCAATTCAGCTTGCCTTTGAACTCAGGTGGGCCAACAAGTGCTCTCCATCCCCATGACCTTTGGATGAATCCAGGCCAAAGCAATCTTTGCTGCATCCTTGACCACATGGCCCCTCTGCCTTGGCAACACCTTTGGCAAACTTTCCAGGAGGAGTCTCAGGAGACTCTTGGGCAATGTCATGGCAGCTCAAGACTTCTTCCCTGATAAGAGGATCTTGGGGTGGCAAAGGAGAGCTAAACCACACTCTTAAAAAAGCCCCAGAATTTACTTGGCTGAATCTGTTCTGACTTGGCAGCATGCAAAGCCAATTCTTCTCTTATTTCTAAATAAAGAGTCCTCAAGAGCCCGAAGCCTTTGGTTTCTTCTACGTTAATCTAACGCATTTCCTTCTTTCAGAACTTCTGGATGGAAGAGGGGACACAGAATCCTATGTCTCTGACTGCCTGCTTCCCCTCCTTTTTCCTCAATCCTTTCCAACACCCACAGGCAAGAAACATGACCTCCCATCCTCTCATCTGATCACAGGACTCAGAAATGAAACACCATACTCTAATCTGCCAATCCTGGTTATATGGCAAATAGGAGTAAGGAAATACGGAAACTCTTTTCTGTGTCTATACATCCCATGGCATTCAAGACTCTGTCTTGTTCAAAGGTCAAGAAAATCAACTGGACATGCAAAGTTGCCTCTGCATGCTAGGTTGAATCCATCTCTTTCCCTGGGTGGATTTTTAACACCCAAATGTAGAATGAGAATGGTGCAACAAACAAGTCTATACATGGAAATTTAAATGCATTACTTTAATATTTGCAAAATGTTATCCATATTACATTAGTTTCTACACCAAACTTAGTCACACAGCCTGTATTCACACAACTCTATGGAAAAAAGTTCCAACTCTCAAACTAAGATGGCTTCATAAAGAGTTTTACATATTCAAATGAAATTCTCTTGGTCATTTCCCCTACATATAGGATTTAATTTCTCACAATTTACAGAATTTCTACAATTCAGATTTTTTTTCCTACTGTGATAGAAGGTTTTCTGTCAACAGGGCACTCACTAGGGTAGTTGTTCTATTTCTATTAAACAAGTTGAGTAAATTCCTCAAAACTTCAGATGCTGCAGGAAGTGGGTTTTAAAGGACGTTCTCTGTCTGCACTTGCGGTAAATGCCAGATTTAACTCATTTCCCAGGCTAACTGGCAGTATTCTGATGGCCCCAGGATTTTCACAGTAACAGAAATTATCCTCAATGATAAATTAAGTTTGCAGAGGGATTTACAATTCATAAATTAGCCACCATTTATTGGTCAAACTTCTAATGCCCATGGTATTCCCTAACAATGTCTTCCACGTGTTGTAAAAATGAAATCTCTATTTATAATTCATGATGAAATTCAGGATGTTTTGTAGATAAATAACTTTGGCCAGTTGTCAAAAATGCATTCTCTGTGTTTTCACATTGATATTTTTTTCCACATAGAAGCTAAAGTTGAAAATTCATTTGTCAGAACTTACTGAATGGGGCACAGGTTTATTCAGCCACTTCATGTAAAGTTTACCTAAGAAAGATCGATAAAGAAACTGCGTTCTAGTTGATAGTATGCAACATGAAACACTAGGTGACAAGTAAATACAGTATACTTAATGTACACAATTTACTTTTTTTAAACTGTGAATTACTTTATTATTTCATTTTATCTCCTTTCATGGTAACAAATTTTAGAAAAGATGGTTATGTCTAAGTTAAACTCTCTCTTTTTCTATATATGCCTTTTTTGTGATGACAAAATTTACTCAGTAAACTCAAGTACACATTATTACTTACAGTCACTATGCTATAGTTTAGATCTCCAAATCTTCACCTTATTACTGAAAGTCAGTAGCCTTTGAACAACCCCCATTAATCAATTTCTCCCTTCCTTCAGCCTCTGGAAGCCAACATTTATGAGTTCAATTTTTTTAGATGCCACATGTAAGTGAGATCCTGCAGTATTTGTCTTTTTGGATCTAGCTCCTTAGCATAATATCCTCTAGGTTCATCCATGTTGTTATAAATGGCAAGATTTCCTTATTTTTAAAAGACTGAATAATATTCTTGTGTGGGTGTGTGTGTGCGTGTAGGGGTGTGTGTGTTGTGTGTGTGTGTGTGTGACATTTTCTTTATCCATTCATCTATTTTAATTTCT
Source organism: Phacochoerus africanus (assembly GCF_016906955.1). Taxonomy (NCBI): domain Eukaryota; kingdom Metazoa; phylum Chordata; class Mammalia; order Artiodactyla; family Suidae; genus Phacochoerus; species Phacochoerus africanus. Next base: position 78,863,394 of record NC_062544.1, on the reverse strand, counting down.
TCTTTGATTTCATCATTGACCCATGGATTTCTGTAGCATGTTGTTTAGTTTTCATGTAATCCATCCAAGAGTCAATGCTGGCTGAGATGTCATTTCCATGATTAAGTTAAAATTGTAATTCTGTATTGCCAGTAACCTCTTTTTACTGCCTCTCTGCTTGCATGCTGTAAGGAAACAAACTGCCACACCTGAGAGGCATCAGCATGGCAAGGAACTGAGGGAGGTCGCCAGTCAAAAGCCAGTGGGGATGTGAAGCCCTCACTCTGACAACTTGTGAGGAACTCAAAGCTACCAACATCTAGGAGGGAGGGTGGAAGTGGATCCTTTCCCAGTCAAACCTTCAGATGAGACAGAAGATCTCGATTCAAACCTAGTGAGAGACTATGAAACAGAGGACCCATCTAAGACATTCCTTACCCGGAGAAACTCTATAATGATGAAAGCATATTGCCTTAAGCTGTTATGTTTACAGTTTTTGTTACAAAATAATAGACAATGATATGTTCAATACTGCTATGTTAAAATGACTCAATTATTCTAACCACTGATCATTTACGTTTAGTTCTAATTTCCTTGAATCCATATTCTGAGCCTAATTTTAATACTCATGTCAACAATTCAAACAGCTATTGAACTAAATTAATAGGAATTATGGTCAGAAGTAAAACACTGATTAAAATGAGAAGAATTAAATCTACACATGGTGAAAATTTCAAACTCTGACACTTTCTGTCCTCTAAAAAAGAAGATGAAAAGATCAAATTAAGGAAAACCATTAATGATGTATGCAATTTTTCCCAATTATTGTGTTTCTGAGCTCAGGCCAGGTTGCATTGAGAGGATTATTACAGTCTGTTAGGAATGTTATTGACTTAATTTGGTTCTCAAATATTTTCAAAGAAAATATCTCAGTTTTTCAGCTTGATGCTAAAAGCATTACATTTGCAGTTACAGAGACATACTAGTAGCCCACCCAAATTATTCATCACTGAGAGTATTGTCCTACCTGAAGACAATGATGATGAAGATATAAATGAGTCATTATCAAATCAGTGAATTTTTAGCTGTTACACAGTTTGTTTTTATTAATGAAATTGATGTTTTACATGTTCTTCACATGACAAAAATTTTGTAAGGTAGAACAATGTTCTCATATTAGTGATTAATTAGAGGGAAGGTATTATTTAAGATGATATGCATAAGTTTTCTAACCTATTAGGTACCACTTTAGTACTATATTATACAGGTTTACTTTAAAAATTAAAGCCTTACTAGAAATTATGAATGACATCCAGGGAAGTATTTACATGAAAAGTATAATACACAATGTAAAACATTTTTACTCAGTGAGCTCTAAAGATTATATTGCATTGTTCTGTTACCAGCATCATTATCACAGATCTCTTTACACACATGAAAATTAAACATTTTAAACAGCAGAATAATAGTGTTACTGGTAATTTAAATAAATTTGTAAATCATCAAAAAAAGAAGTGGCCATCAAGCATTTCTGTTTCAACTCGCATACCTGACAAAAACACAAGCTAAATATACAGAGTCCTCTACTTAACACCTTTAAAGAATTAGTGAGTTTGTTTGCAGTGTTTGTCTGTTTCAGTTAATTGATGAGTTGTAATTATTATCTCTGAGTACAAGAAGAACTAAATGCATTTCTCTCATTCTTAAAACGAAAAGACATTTTCAAAAGATTGGTTATGTTGATAGAGAAGTAGACGAAAGATATTTAAAGCTGAGAAGTATAAAATATGTCCGGTTACTGTGGTGGAGGGTGCGGAAGAGGTAAGGAGGAAAACAAAGATGTGTAACTTCTACGTAAGAGGTTACATTACTCTTATGCACAGGTAACTAAGGATTCTATGGTGATAAATGCCATTTCATCCTAAGTCTTTACTATGTTTCAAAATATATGTAATGTTATAATTTTATATGTTTGTATATGTATATGTGTGTGCGTGCACACATGCATATATATACACTTGGAATTTTAGGAAACATATTTATAAAGAGTGATAAAAATTTTTTAGATTAAAAAAACATTAGATGCTTTTGTCACCAGATCTCTCAGACTCTACCCAGACTTGAGAAGAAGTGAGTTACACATAAACACCATTTCTGCCAAGGAGAGGTCATTTCGTAAATGTCCATACTACACAGGTAAAAATTCAACCAGCAGGCAAAACACACAGCCCTCATCCCCAGACTCTTCTCACACAGGAAATAAAAGCCCTGAATGAGGGTCAGTGAATGCCTTCACTTGAGGCCTCGGGGAGCTAGTGGTGGTGGTGGCAGTAGAAGCAGAAATCCTTCTCCTGAAGAGGGGAGGAGGTGACCTCCCATCCTACCCTCTGCAGGATGCAGATGAAGAAAAAGCACCTGACCAAATTCAACATCATAAGAAAAACCCTCTGCAAACTAAGAATATAAGGGAACAATCTCAAGCCGACAAAGAGCTAGGAAAAGACTAATGGCTAAAACCATTCAATGATGAAAGAATTAAGGATTTCCCCTAAGAAGGAATAAGCAGTAAGGATGTACACTCACACCACTTTTATTTAACACTGTACTGGAGATCTTAGCCAGTAAAACAAAAGGAAAATAAATAAAAGATACATTGTTTGGAAAGACAGAAAGGAAACAGTAATTATTCAGAGACAATACAATCGGTTATGTACTGATTCCCAAAGAATCTACATAAAGATTATGAGAACTAATAAGTTGCCTTAGCAAGACTTCAGGACACATATCAACATAGAATAACTATTTTTTTATGTATATACATGTAATGAACAATTAGCAATTGAAATAAAACAATTCTTTTTTAGTATCAAAGCATATGAAATATGTATGTGTAAATGGCACAAAATAACAAGTTTTTTTGGTTTTGGTTTTTGTTTTGTTTTTGTTTTTTTGGCTTTTCTAGGGCTGCTCCTGCGGCACATGGAGGTTCCCAGCCTAGAGGTCTAATCGGAGCTGTGGCTGCCAGCCTACACCAAAGCCACAGCAACACAGGATCCGAGCCGCGTCTGTGACCTACACCACAGCTCACAGCAACGCTGGATCCTTTACCCACTGAGCAAGGCCAGGGATCGAACCTGCAACCTCATGGTTCCTAGTTGGATTCATTAACCACTGAGCCACAATGGGAACTCCCACAAAATAACAAGATTTATGCAGTGAAAATTATAAGGAAATTAAAGGAAGGGTAGTATTTTGCATGGATTGGAACACTCGGTCTTATTAAGATGCCTCAAAATTAATATTTAAATTCAATAAAATCCTAATCAAAATCCAGCAGGCTGCAGAAATTGACAAATTGATACTAAATTCTGCATTTAGAAAGAAAAGAACCAAGAGTAATACAAAAAATAATTGGATGTGGAGAAACCGGAACCCTCACACATTGGTGGTGGGATGGAAAATGCACAGCAATTTGGGGAGAGTTGGATGGTTTTAAAAAACTGAAAACAAACACTTAAAAATGTGATCCAGCAATGCCATTCCTAGGGACCCACTTGAGAAATGAAAATAAATGTCTGATATCCGTAAGCAAATGATTATAACAACTTTTTTCGCAATAGCTAATAACTGGAAATAATGCAAAGTCCATCAACAGGTCAATGGATAAACTGTGATACATCCATACAGAATACTATACAGTGTTTAGTGTTTGTTTGTTGTTGTTGTTGTTGTTGTTGTTTTGTCTTGTGTTTTTTACTCCACTACTGGTACAAAATACAAAATAATGGAACTGGGGACATTACGGGAAGAAGCCAGACCCCAAAGGCTACATACAGTTTGAATCTGATAGACAACATTCTGAAAAAGGCAAAGCTATAGGGCTAGAAATTGGATATGGTTGCCAGGATACAGATGAAGGGAGGGATAATTACAAGGGGGCAAGTCAGAGCTTTGTGGAATGACAGAACTGTTTCACATCTGTTGGGATGGTAGTTATGAGACTGCATACATTTGTCAAAACTAGTTGGATTTCAACCTAAACTCTTGAGTCTTATTGTATGTATATTATGCACCAAATCCTGAAACATACCTGAATTTTTAAAAAAATGAGCCATATGACAGAGGTCCAAAGATTAATGTCATGATAAATTCAACATGTGTGGGCAAGGCAGGTGAGCCCTGTGGGGGAGGAGATGGTATGAGGGTAGCCAAGCAGTAGCTTGAGGTAAAAACCAAGGAAAAATGGGACTCTAGGGAATAAGAATGAAAGCTCACACCCATGACAAAGAGCTAACACTCTTAATCCCTTCACCATCAAAACACTTACAGAAATACCAAGATGGTCCCCTTAAACCTAGGCACTTGAAAATAAGTGCTTTAAAAAACAAATCACAACCTCTTTCTCTGTTTCTCTCTCTCCCACTCCACCCATATTTACTTTCATCTTCAACACCTGCAAACGCTGCTACTCACAGATTTTCCCTATGCATTCTAATTTTGCTTCCCTAGATAGCTTGAGAAACCAAAACACGCAATGGTACAGTGTTGACATTTGAACATAAGGTAAAAGGTAAATCTGAAAGCACTCAGTTAAATTGCAATACACGAACACCTGCACCCTGCAGGCCTTGGGTTTGACACCATTGTGAGTGTCCTTTTACTACATCACAGAGTAATTAATAAATTCCGATTCCCACACTGGAGAAACCGAAACTACATATACCAAGACTTCCAAATCTCCTAATTTCATAAGTCTCCCGGTTTACTCCCTTTCAAGGTGAGATCCCTTGTAGGAAACATAGGACTGACTACAGAGCCTTTTTTTGCAGATTTTATTTGATTTATAGTTGGTTTACAGTGTTGTGTCAATTTCTGCTGTACAGCATAGTGACCCAGTCATATGTACATATATATATATATACACATTCTTTTTATCATACTCTTTTTCACCATGTTCTATCTCAAGAAACTGGATATAGTTCCCTGTGCTGTACAGTAGGACTTCATTGTTTATCCATTCTAAATGACTGCAAAGCTTTTTAAATGAATGGAAGAGGCAAAGGAAGAGAACAGAAACGTACTGAATGCCTGTACTGAATATTCTGTACAAGGCTCTCAGCTTACTCTAGCCTATGTTCTCCAATGAAGCTATAATCTACTCAATAAATGGCCATTTAATAATGGTAATTGATAATAATAAAAAGATAACACCACCACTGGAAGATAAACTCATTTACCTGTCTAAAACAATTTCCAACCAACTATTCTGACAGAGTTCTAACAGGCACTCATTGAAATTAATTTTGGAGTTCCCATCGTGGCGCAGTGGAAACAAATCAGACTAGTACTCTTGAGGATGCCGGTTCCATCCCTGGCCTTGCTCAGTGGGTCAGAGATCCGGCGTCGCCGTGAGCTGTGGTGTAGGTCACATGCGCGGCTCGGATACCACATTGCTGTTGCTGTGGTGTAGGCTGGCAACTACAGCTCTGATTCGACCCCTAGCCTGGGTACTTCCATATGCTGTGGGTGCAGTCCTCGAAAGCAAGAAAAGAAAAAAAAAGGAAAAAAAATTAAGTTAATCTAATATTAAGACAGTAATTAGTGAAGATCTTGCATATTTGTAGCAATACAATCAAAGCCAGTTGCTAGAATTTCTGTAGCACCTTCTATATATTTTGTCCTCTTTGATGGAATATATAAATTTTATGATTATTTACCATGTAATATAAAAAATTTCATGCCTTAGATTCATTTCTAGAAAATAGCACTTAAACTAAATATATTCATGGAGCATGTGATCATGTGAGAAATGTTATGTTTCTTTAGATGAAAATGATTGTAAAATTTTCCATTTTAAAAGTTATATATTATTTTCATCAACTAAAATTCAGCTATAAATATATATGTATTACATATATATACATGCATGTGTATATATAAATATAAGTATTGCATGTGCGACATACCTTTTTTCAAGTCCAGAGATGTTTGGAATTAATTATTGTGAGATCCCCCCTCCACCCCAAGCATTCTCTCTCTAGAATACATTTTTTTTTTTTTGTCTTTTCCAGGGCCACACCAGCGGCATATGGAAGTTCCCAGGCTAGGGGTTGAATCAGAACCAGAGCCACTGGCCTACACCACAGCCACAGCAACGCGGGATCCAAGCCATGTCTGCAACCTACACCACAGCTCATGGCAAAGTGGGATCCTTAACCCACTGAGTGAGGCCAGGGATCGAACCCGCAACCTCATGGTTCCTAGTCGGATTGTTAACTACTGAGTCACATCGGGAACTCCAACTCTCTAGAATATTTTTGGTAGCTTTTACCATAACTCCATTCTCTCCCTTACTTTTCGGTTTCACATTTTTTGAATTTTATTTTATTTAGAACCAATTAGGCAAGGTTTATTGAAAAATTCTTTGGGGATGTAATTGGTATTTATTGAATCAATCTGGCAAGATGAATTGACAAAAATTGACATTACTATAAAAGTTGTTCTCATTAGTTTGAACATGGTCAAATTAACAGACAGTAAAATCACCTTTTTGCACAGAGTTCTATGAATTTTAACACATGTAAAAATCTGTGTAACCACCATCATAATAAGACACAGAATATATCCACCACCCAAAAAACTTCCTCATCCCTTTGAACTAGGCTCCCCTCTCTTCCTTAACTATTGACAACCACTGATCTCTCCTCTGTCACTTATAATTTTATCCTTTCATATATACCACATAAATGGAACCATACAAGATATAAACTTTTGGAGTTCCTGTTGTGACTCAGTGGGTTAAGAACCTGATATAGTGTCCATGAGGATGCAGGTACGATCCCTGGCCTCGCTCAGTGTGTTAAGGATCTGGCACTGCCCCAAGCTGGATGTAGGTCACAGATGCAGCTCGGATCCCACCTTACTGAAACTGTGGCAAAGACCTCAGCTGCATCTCAGATTCTACCCCTAGCTTGAGAACTTCCATTTGCCACAGGTGTGGCCATAAAAAGAGAAAAAAAAAAAAAAGATAAAAACTTTTGAGGTTGGTTTCTTTTTAAAATGCTTTGTAAGTTGCAAATATGCAATAAGGACATTATTGCCAGTGGAACAGCACTGATAAGGCCTGATGACCTTGGTACTTTTATGGAATTTTTAACTAATTAGATTACTGTTTGTTTTAATGAGCATATGACAGGGAAGGGAAGATTAGTCAAGAGCAGGGAGAACTAGTCACTGTCAGAGGTGGCAATCTAAAATCACAACTCTTAGGTGGGTAGTTATGCCACTATCCTAGCTGCTGAGTTGTAAATAACTGGATCTGCACATGTTTTTCAGCTTTTATAGTATGAGTGTCTTTGGGGAGCAAACAGATTTCTCATCATGAATAACCACAAAGTAGTTGGCTATTGGGAGTCTGGGTCGTATTGTGACAAGAAATCAATTTTGCAAAGAGTCAAATGTATACACTTCTGCTCTTATAAATCATTCCAGGCCCCCTACTCTCCTGCATTGCAGTGGCCCTACCTTATGACAAGCTCTCATTACCCTTGGCCTGCACCACCACCAGGCATGTATAATTGGTCCCCCTGACTCCAGTTTCTCAGGAAGCTAGGACATTTTAACACACAGCTTCCATTCTAAAAATACCACTTGCATTCTTCATGCTTACTTTCCTTTTTATCCCCATGTCCCCTCCTTTGAAAACCTGCCCTTTCCAACATCCCAGACAGTCTCATATCTCATATATTTCTTCTCCCCATAAAGAAATGTCCTACTTTGCCACAACTCAGACCTTTGCTTCCACCGAACAGCACAATTCCTGGGACTTACTGATGCTTCGTGTAATTCCTTTCCTTCCAGCTCTGCATTTTTAGATTTCCCTAGATGTCCTTTAAGCATTTCAAAATCACCAGGCACATTTATTTCACCTTATCTCTGCCAGATATAAGGATATGTTACAGAGTAACGGTTCTCGAACTTTGGAGTGTATGAGAGTCAGCTGGGAGATTGGTAAAGATACAGAAGCCCAAGCCCTCTCCTTAAACCAATGTCTTCTTTCCATTATTTATCAACTCTCCCAGTAAGGATTCTGATATACATGGACATTTGAAAGATACTGCTGTGGATTTATGGGAGTTCCCTGGCAATCTAGTGGTTAGGACTCAGTGCTTTCACCACTGCAGCCCGGGTTCAATACATCAGCACTTTCACCACTGCAGCCTGGGTTCAATCCCTGGTCTGAGATCTGAAATCAAGCCAACACAAGGTACAGAAAAAAAAAGAAAAAGACAGTGCTGTGGATTTCGGGTATTATCATTCAGCTGTTCCAGAAAGCTTCTGTTTTGAGTTACTTACTGCTTAAATTCTGTATTTCAGAATGAAAGTCAGACCCTAGAACAGACTTACCCAACTCATATGCCACTCCCTGAAGCCTATCTGGAAATGTATTTTTAAATTTTTAATACTCTTTACTATAATATGAGAGTATCAATATTAAGTATTATATTTTATCCAATTATGACACACCTTTTTCACATTTTAATGTCTTTGATATTAGATTATGTTTTAAAACCTGCATCTTAAAAATATTTGTCAGCACCTTTCCTTTCACATTAGCATCGGATATAATGGTGCAACTTACAATCAAAATTTAAAGGTCCTACTGTAACTCAAAGATAAGAGAGACTCTGCAACCAAGTCATTCAAATAACAGAATATAAGTAAGATGGTAGAAACAGACAACATTACAATGACTCCTTGAATTCAGTCTAGGACATTCAAACATGAAAGTATAAGAGTGAAACTGGTGATGCAGTGTTGAATCACCTAGAAAACTGAAATCCTTTCTCCCAAGACTCCATCTAGTCCATCAAAGAGCCATGAAGGGAAGGGGCCTGGACCACATTTCAGTCCTGAATTTCTTCACTTGTAAGTCACCAAACTCAGGTTCATCACGAGAACCTTTCAGAAAATAAGAGTGTTCCAGAGTTCCCTATTTCTGCATAACAAACTACACCTGACTTGGTGATATTAAACAATGACAGTTTTAAAAATTACTGCTACATATCATGGCTCCAAGGGTTACCTGGGCTCAACTAAGTGGGGTTCGTTGGGGTGCTGCTTGTGGCTGTGGTCAGGTGATGACTGACTGAGGACCAGAGGCATCTCACATACCTGGTGCCTGGGATGAAAAGAAATAGCTGGGAGCAGGAACATCCAGGTTCCTTGGGCATCTTTCTCAATCTCTATGTGGGCTGTTTATGAGGTCTCTCCAGGATGCTGGCTTCTGCTTATCAGATTTCTTACATGCAGGCTCAGGGATCCAAAGGTGGGTGTTTCCAGGGAGAGAAAGAGACAGAGATAGAGAGAGCGAGCCTGTGGAAATTGCTTAGCTCCTTATGACCCAGCTTAGGTAGCTGCCAACATCATATTTATTAGAACTGAATCGCTAAACCCAGTCTATATTCAAGGGGAAGATAATTACATTTATGGATATGTTTTAAAACTGCCACAAAGCGGCATTTTAAATATAACTGATCCTTCTCCGATTAAAGTCACGCCTTCCATTTTAAACAATCCCTACTGGGAAATTTAATCACGGAAAAATCTGATAGTTTTTATTCTGCAAAAAGTTATAAAACCCACTGCATTATTTTTGACTAAGAGGAAACAAAAAAACAGAGCTACATGCAAGGATTATTACAAGGCAAACAGAAATCTAAACAACCTAAAAAGAAAATTCACAGATCTATAAGTAAGTTGCTCCTAAATACAAACTGGATCAATACAAAATCTCTCAACAAAGTTGCTTAAAATACCATAAATAATGTTTCCGTATGAAATACTCATTGTGCACTATCAGGTGTTGAAAACCATTTTCGAAACATGCTAGGAAAGGATTTGAGTCCCTCAGAATTAATTATCTCAGATGGTTAGTGGAAGATTTTATTTCTTATCTATGTGCTGCATCCACACAAATGTGAGGTGTACTGACCAGAATAATCAAAACAATAAATATGTTCTCTGTGCTTTGTGTTCAGTGAAATAAGCATTAAGTGGACAATGCCCATTCTCTACGATTCAGACTCAGGTTACAAAACCTGCACACTTGGACTCAAATGCTACAAACTGACCCTCCCCCCACCAAGCAGTTCTGCTTTACTTCATGTTATTTAAGATCACAAGTACATGTGCATAGGAATCCATGCTGTTTAGGGTAAAAAGTCTCCGGAATTAGCATTCTGAGTTTTATTTTCATTGAGAAGTAGGCACAAAGGGAAACCACAGGTTTAATAGGAGATAATATTGGTAAATGTATTCAACTCCAAAACAAGAAACACCCTAAATCTATCTGTCCATGTACCATGAATTAAAGTGATTTAGATGTGCCACTTTTTTTTTTTTTTTTTGCCATTCCCACGGCACGTAGAAGTTCCCAGGCCAGGGATCAAACCCATGTCACAGCAGCACCCTGAGCCACAGCAGTGAAAAGGCTGGACCCTTAACCTGCTGAACCACCAAGGAACTCTAAGACATTCCACTCTTTAATTCACATACTTATCCTGAAAAGCAGCCACCAACAAACTTTAAAAATATGTTTACAGTGTAACAGACAAATTCATGACACCAAATATTTAAATTAAGATATTTTCACGACAATGGTATTAATGAAATATATTTTCTTTTTTTTTTTTTTTGTCTTTTTGCCTTTTCTAGGGCCGCTCCCTCTGCATATGGAGGTTCCCAGGCTAGGGGTCAAATCGGAGCTGTAACCACTGGCCAGAGCCAGAACCACAGCAACGCGGGATCTGAGCCGCGTCTGCAACCTACACCACAGCTCTTGGCAACGCCAGATCCTTAACCCACTGAGCAAGGCCAGGGATCGAACCCACAGCCTCATGGTTCCTAGTCGGGTGCATTAACCACTGTGCCGCGAAAGAAATTCCAAAATATATTTTCTTTTAAACATTATCTTAGGTACCTGAAATACATTATTTCATTGAATTATCATCATAAACCTACAAGGCCATGATATTCTCTCAATTTTACTTTTGAGAAATCTACTGTACAAATCACCCAATTTTCTGCAAATGTCCAATGAGTCATTTCAACTCTTCACAACCAACAATAATGAAAAAAGTAGCAAAATATCCTTCCAACAGGCAATCTTCACCCTCTCATTTCTTGCTAGACTTTTTTTGTCTTTTTAGGGCCACACCCACGGCATATGGACGTTCCCAGGCTAGGGGTTGAAACTGAGCTGTATCCACTGGCCTATACCACAACCACAGCAACACCAGATCTGGGCCACATCTGCGACCTACATCACAGCTCATGGCAACACCGGATCCTTAACCTACTGAGTGAAGCCAGGGATCAAACCCTCGTCCTAATGGATACCAGTCCAGTTTGTTACGACTGAGCCACAAGAGGAACTCCTACTGCTAGACCATTTTAGAAACTCTTTTTTTCTCATGCCAGTCCTTTACAGAATCACTGCCATCAGCCTTACAAGGGCATCTCCTTCCCAGATCAGCAACCAATTAATCCCAGACAAAAAAAAAAAAACAGAAAAAAACGAAAACAGAATCTAGTGAGACACTGGGTCCTCCCTAGACCCATAAGTCACTAACGGTCAAAGAATGAATTAAATTTGGAACATGACCGATTTATACACAATGGAATACTACTCAGCCATAAAAAGAACAAATAATGCCATTCACAGCAACATGGATGGAGCCAGAGACTCTCACGCTAAGTGAAGTAAGTCAGAAAGAGAAAGACAAATACCATATTATATCACTTGTATCTGGAATCTAATGCATGGCACAAATGAACCTTTCCACAGAAAAGAAAATCATGGACATGGAGAACAGACTTGTGGTTGCCAAGGGGGTGGGGGAGGGGGGTTAGTAGATGCAAACTATTGCCTTTGGAATGGATGAGCTATGAGATCCTGCTGTATAGCACTGGGAACCATATCTACTCACTTATGACGGAGCATGACGGAGGATAATGCAAGTCATACACATATATGTATGTGTGACTGAGTCACCTTGCTGTATGGTAGAAAATGGACAGAACACTGTAAACCAGCTATGATGAAAAAAATACAAATCATTTTTTAAAAAGAGCAAGAAAAAATAATGTTTTTTTAATTTTTAAAAATAAAATAAATTTGGAACATGATCACCTAATTTAAGCCTTTAGTTAATTAGGTCAGTAAAGATTTTTTACTACACACTCTGCCAGGCACCAGAAAAAAAAAACAGTTAAAGCTAAAAATGGCTCTTCTCCCAGACACTCTATTCTAGAAGTTGAGGTACACAAAAAGTAAATAGAAAGTAAAGGGGTGGTGGTGGTAAGAAACAGACATGAAAAAGGACAAGCTATGGAGAGTGACCCTGGCAGGGATGGCCTTTCTGGGGGGAGGGGGAGACATTTCAGCAGAGGTGACATTATATATTACAAATTATCTAGACACTGGCCAGCTTTCCTTGGACAAATCATAAAACCATTTTATGTCCAAATTTCCTAATCTATAAAGTTAGGGATTGGACTAGAATGGCACTTAATGGACCTCCAGCCTCTTAAGTTTCATCACTCTTAGAGTTTCCATTCAAAAGAAAGCCTTACAGTCAAGAGTTTGCTCTACAAACTTATCTAAAGACCCTATGATTCCAATGGAACCAATATTATCAAGCTACCACCATGTTGCATCTCCTTATGAACCTTTCCTGCCTAGAGACAAGCTCTGCTCTCTTTTTCATCTAAGAAGGCTGTTTAACTAGTAATACTGTTATAAAATGAACACTTGTTTATTTTGTTTTGTAAATCCCTATAGTGTATTTATTTAGTAATTGGAAGTTTGTACCTTTTGACCCCTTTCATTTATTTTGCTCCCTGCCCCCCAACCCCTGGCAACCACCAATCTATTCTCAGTATCTATGAGCTTATTTAGCTTGTTTTGCATGGTTTTTTTAACATTCTACATATAAGCAAGATCATATAGAATTTGTCTTTATTTGTATGACATTTCACTTAACATCATGCATTCAAGGTCTTGCCATGCTGATGCAAATGCCAAGACTTCATTCTTTCTGCTGGCTGAATAATATTCCATTACACATATCATATTCTCTTTATTCATTCATCCACTGATGAACATTTAGGTTGTTTCTATATCTTGGTTATTATAAACAATGCAGCAATATGGGGATGCAAATATCTTTTCAAATTAGTGTTTTTGTTTTTGTCATATAAATACCCAGAAGTGAAACTGCTGAATTATATGGAAATTCTATTTTTTATTTGTTGAGGAAATGCCGTACTTTTTCATAGTGGCTGCACCAATTTACAATCACAACAGTGCACAAGGGTTCCCTTTTCTGCACATCCTTAACAACATTTGTCATCACTTGTCTTGTTGCTGATGCCCATTCCAACATGTGTGAGTTAATATCTCAAGGTTTTGGTTTGCATTTCCTAATGATTAGTGATGTTGAGCATCTTTTCATGTACCTATGGCCATCTTAATGTCTTCTTTGAAAAATGTCTATTCAGATCTTCTGCCAATTTTAAAATCAATTTTTTTTTGCTATTGAATAGTAAGAACTCTTTAGATATTTTAGATATTAACCTGTTTATTGGATATATGATTCACAAATATTTTCTCCCATTCTGTAGGTTGCCTTTTCATTTTGTTAATGGTTTTCTTTGCAAAGGTTTTTAGTTGGATGTAGTCCCACTTGTTTATTTTTTGCTTTTGTTGCCTTTGCTTTGGAATCAGATTCAAAAATTCACCATCAAGACCAATGTCATGGAACTTACTGTTGATGTTTTCTTTTAGAAGGTTTATGGTTTCAGGTCTTACACTCAAGTCTTTCTCCCTGTGAGCTAAGTTCTGTGTATGGCATAAGACAGTGGGCCAGCCAGTTTCATTCTTTTGCATGTGGCTATCCAGTTTCCCAACATTATTTATTAAAGAGACACAGTAGACACACTATTTCTCAACATTAGCAGGAGTTTTCAGGATTCCTCATTAACTTATCTTGTTGATCAGATAAGATATCTAATTTGTTGAATTATTTACTGCCCAAATTCTCATAACCTGAAAAACACTAATTAATGAAATGAATTTCAATGCAGAAAACCTGACCCAATGAAATGAAAGATTATCCTGAGTACAGGGTATCAGGAGTGGGGATTAATTACATAAAGGGTGGAGGCAATTCTGAATGCACTGAAGAACTGGAATCCACAGTGGCCTCTTAAGTCCTTTGATGATGGGCTGAATCCTGTACGATGTACCAATAACAAACCAAAATTCTAAACTAGGGATTAGGAAAACCAAATGAACAAGAACATCATGGTGAGACTGGGTAGCAGCACATACAAAGAAAAACTCCGTCAGTGTTTTAGCAGTAAGAAGTATAAGCTGGGATAGTTTAAAATAAGAGATTCTTGCAAATGGTCACCCCAGGCTCTTGCTCCTAAAATGTGGTCTCTGGACCAGCTCTATCAGTATACCTGGGAGCTGATTAGGAGTGCAGCATCTTGGGACCACTCCAGACATACATAAACAGAATTTATAGATTAAAAGGGTTCCCAGGTGATTTTGTATGCACAACAAAGTTTGGGAAGCACCATCTCAGGCTCTTAACCAGGTCAGACCAGGTAAAAACGTTACTCTAGCCTAGAGAGACTCAACCTGCAATGCAGGAATACCTGTAATCACACATCAATGAGCTGTAGATCAGTTAAACCATGACAGGGGACAAGCTCAAGCCTCTCTAAGTATCAGATTATTCAAAGGCACTGGGGATGTTTTGTTCAGAATGTGCTCTGCAATAGACAGTAGCCACTAGCCAATGACATGCAAATATTTAGCACTTAAAATGAAGCTAGTCCATATTAAGCTGTTAGGTAAGCATAAAACCCCTACCTACAAAGACTTAGAAAAAAATGAATATAAACCATCTCTTTAATAACTTGTATATTTAATATGTTGAAATAATATGTTGGATGTGTTAGGTTAACTCAAAACTTCTAAAATTAATTTCACCTCTATCTGGGTTTTTTTTTTAACCTGCCTTACCACAAATTGCCTATGTGGCTCCCATTTTATTTCTACTATACAGCGCCGCTTCAGAGACACCCAGAAATAGGCATAGGAGTTTTTCTCAAACATGTGAAGTATAGAAGAATCTGCTTCAGACCGAACCAAGGACAGAACCAGGACTTTATGATACACGATTAGGAACAGGTAAATCCCTTGTTTTCCAAAACACCAAGTAGGGAATCTTATTCCTCCCACAGATTCATCACTGACTCTGAGAGTCACGCAAAAGTTACATTTATCTTCCAAAAAATTTGAAAAGATGACAGAAAAAGAAACAAGAAAACCTAATGACCCATTAAAAAAAATGGTATCACTTATATGTGGAATCTAAAATATGGCACAAATGAACCTATCTACAAAACAGAAACAGACATGGAGAGCAGGCAGAGTTGCCAAGGGGGAAGAGGAAGGAGTAGGATGGACTGGGAGTTTGGGGTTGGTAGATACAAATCATTACATTCAGAATGCATAAACAAGGAGGTCCTGCTGGACAGCACAGGGCACTAGAGCCAATCTCTTGGGGTAGAATACGATGGAAGATAGTATGAGGAAAAGAATGTGTGTGTGTGTGTGTGTGTGTGTGTATGTGTGTGTGGGTGTATATATATATACACACACACATATATATATATGAATGCCTGGGTCACTGTGCTGTACGGCGGAAATTGACATAACACTGTAAATCAACTATACTTTTTCTTTTTTTTTTGGCTTTTCTAGGCCCGCACCTGCGGCATATGGAGGTTCCCAGGCTAGGGATCTAATTGGAGCTGTAGCCACTGGCCTATGCCACAGCCACAGCAACAGGGGTTCAAGCCGTGTCTTTAACCTACACCACAGCTCACCACAATGCAGGATCCTTAACCCCCTGAGCAAGGCCAGGGATCGAACCCACAACCTCATGGTTCCTAGTCAGATTCATTAACCACTGAGCCACGATGGGAACTCCTCAACTATACTTTAATTAAAAAAAAAAAAGTGCACTGTGAACAATTCCAGATGTATTCTCTCCTCCTCCAGGAAAGAATTACGACTCACTTATTTTCTCTTTGGATAAGGACTGATGGAGGTATAGATAGGCAGGAGCATGATCAGAGGACCCAACATCCATACTTGTGGAACATTTTCCTGAAGATGCCACAGACCTTCACTATACATCCTTGTGGATAACTACACATCACCTATTAGAACCAATACTGCTGGGTTAAGACCGTCAAGCTTCCCAGCCAGCCTGCCTCACTACTGCAGAAGAAAATAAATGAATACAGCCTCTCTGTTCCCATTAACCTGGTCAACAATACAGGATGAAGACTGACAATAGGTTAAGGAAGGTATGTCTATCTCACCACTGTAATGCTGAAGATAATACCAAAAAATAACTCCCTTTCTTGATTCCAAGACAAAGCTACAAAATTCTGGCTCATATTTCAGATTTAAATAAGTCATCTTCTAGCAGCCTATTAAAATGCTAAGTGATTGTTTATGGTCTAACAGATGGACTCTGACCCTATTTAGATCAATGAAATCTC